>NC_060260.1:26463256-27071113 GCF_021901455.1 Neodiprion lecontei | reverse complement strand
TCATGAAAAAATTGAAAATTGCTTCAGACTATTCACAGATCATGATAATACTGCCGTATTATTATGGAAAAATTGTGTGAAGCAAATTTCCCAGAAAAAGCAGCGATTAATCCCACTGAATTTGAAATGTATTCCAAACTACGAGAATTTGATGGTCGAAAGATTGATAAATCGGGCCGGACTCTCTCTTCATTTCCGTGACAAATTTTCGATATCAATAAATCGTAAAAATCTTCAGGGAACTGACGTTATTCCGAATTCCTCGAGCAATCGTTTCAGATCCACAAACCCATAAGCGATAGCTACACGTAAAAAATCAGAGCTTCCGCAATGCCGCTGAGAAATTATAAAATTCAGATATTTCAGATGAATAATTCTATATTAGACGTTATAGGTATTAGAATTTGGTAAAACTTGATCCATAAAATCTTGAGGGAACCATTTATTAATCCGAGGAAAGAATCTCCCTAACGCGAAACGACATGACCTTATAATATACGAGAAGGAAATTCTTTTCCCAGTCACGATCTCAGATTTTCCCCTCGACCTTCCATCGAACAATTTGTCTCTGCTTCTCAGCATCACAGTCACGTGCTCTTTGTTACATATATACTTATATTATACATAGCCGTGCGCCTATTCTCATATGCACATATCCATGTACAAACTAAATATATATATATATATATATATATATATATGCAGGATATTTCTCTCTCTTTCTCTGTCTCCCTCTCACTCTCGGAAATAATTCGTGATGATTTTCGTGTCTAATTTCACACGTTTGTTTATATACATTTTGTATGAACAGTGACGTTTATATCTAGAGTTTATCGCGTCATCGTTCACGGATTGCCTGAAACTTACTTAATGATCGATAGAATCGTTATGAGGGTATTGGAAAAGTCTTACACAATCAAAAATATCGCATTTATCTAGCCAAAAGTACGAATATGTGTAACGTAAGTCTGTATACTTATATTTTTCTGTACAGACTAGTCGAATGAATCGTGAAGAAACAGTGATTTATTCTTATCCCAAATATTTCGTTACGCTAACGTTACCAACTTCAATTTCATTGTAAAATCCTGTTAATAAATAATTATTCTTTGATTCTTTTTCGTACTAATTTCAATTTCAATTTTAATTAATTTCTACGCTAAGGCAATCCAATTAATGAAAAATTATCAATTCTCGCGCATGATCGAATAACACTTCAGTTGCCTTCTTATTCTTTCTCTCTCTCATTTTTCTTCTATTTCTTTACTATTTCTTTCCTATTCGATTGAATTCCATTTAAAACTCTACTTGGCGCAAAGTGCATGGCAGTACCGAATCAATCTCGAGGTAAAGTTTACACCCGTAATTCATATCGCGAATAACTTACAGAGCAGCAGCGCCATCTTTAGCCACGGAGACGCGGAGCGTTTTAATTTGTTCTAGTTATACTACGAATCTATTCATTTTCACAAAAAATAATATATGGGTACCCTACAGTCATAAATATTTAGCAAAACTATCTACAACTTATCGTCTATTTGACTGAAAGTCAAATTTTACAGTGATCGCAGGTGGCCAACATTTTCGATACCGTCGGTGGCAAAAAACAGCACACCAAACCCTCTGAAAATTACTTCGGGGTAGTTATTCGGTTGTCATGAAAAGTCCTGGGTCTTCCATCCGAACGCCGTAACCGAGACCTTTTTCAGATCATCGGACAAAAGTAGCAACACAGAGATCGAACTAAACTTTTAATACTAAACCGAAATTGTACAAGAAAAAAAAAAAAAAAAAAAGAAAATTTTACGCAATTAATTATCAGCAAATTTTTAATGATTCGAAATTTTTCCGGGTTTATAAAGTTTATCAGCTTATGAGAAAAGGGATGGACAACTAGAAAGGGTGCAAATCACTGCCGCCTACAGACTTGTTGCTCTTATGACGCGTCTTGTGTAGGTTTCGTTATGCACGGCTTCCGGAAATTTAGACGGAGTAAAATGCACTTCTGGCTCATTGTTCCTGCCGTATTATAGGACGAGAGCATGCATCTATTACAGGGTTCGAATGATGCCTACCGGTAGCTCCGAACCGAGAAACGCGCTGCTCTTTACTCTCTGTGGCTCGAAATTGCGCGAATTTAACGCCCGGTGCTCTCGCGTCCCTTAATGACACTCTATTAATTGCTTCAACTTTGATACATTCTCCGACCGGCGCCCCTTCTTGCTGCCTGCATGCCGGAGTAATACAATTCCACGCTCGAAATATCTCCCTTAATTGTTATTAAAGATGGGCGATTACAAGACTCGGTCTTGTAAGGCTAAATCACGGCTTCGTTATTAGAATCACCCTATACCCGTCGATTCTGTAACCTCTTCATTTCGCCAACAGCCCTCTCTGTAATTATATTATATTTCCGTATAAATTTAGCGACAAGTAGAAAGAAATAATTCTGACCAGTCGAAAGGTTACGAAAGTTGATCGAATTCAAATTTCGGCAATTCAAAATAGACGAATTCAAATTTCAATACGAAATGGGAATTGAAAATAGATCGCACATTCAGGTTCGAAACGAACAATTCTTTTATCTCAACTCTGCAATGTGTATTAATCTTTGCGCCGAGTTTAGAGTCGAATGAATCTATACCATGGTATACATGGATGTATAAATAGAAGTTATTCACGTAGCGGCCGCAAAAGAAGTTTATTCACCTTCTCGTATGACAATGTATGCTAGCATATGTGTGTATATGTACATACGTACGTATATAGGAGTGAGAATTCATGCCGCGCTTACCTTGATTAACGTCGCACGTGCGCCGAAACAGAAAATGAAATCGAAAAATTAACAGGCTGTTGTTATAACTCACCGCTGAATCGTCGTTATATTGGCACGGAAACCGAATCACGGATCACGAGTCACGAGCGTTATCAATAATTCCAACGACACGTTGCATTTCATGCTATAGCTGTTATAGATGTACCCCGTTGCTGCAGGCCTCGTATGATAATTCGAAATTACCAATTCTGGTTTATCCGTCGTCCTAAATACTGTTGAGTACAGGCACGCAGCAGAGCGATAATCATTGCCGTGATGTTTTGCAAATTGAATAATAATCGATCAATCGCGGTCGTAGCTCATGCATAACGCACCGCGGTTAACGATTCTAGGAGAATTATAGAACTTGAAAGGAAACGTCGTTGAGTCTGTTTTATCGCGGATGCATGGGCATACACGTACCAGTGTATATAATACACAATACAGACGTGTCAAAATTTGCGATTTTTCCATAATCGTATGCAAAAAATGCCTATTTTTGATCCAAAAATCAGTCTTGAAAAGGTTGAGCCTGCAGCACAAATTCTAGGGTGTGCAAGAACGATTTTTCTAAAAACTTGAAAATCCGATATTAGCAACGCTTTAACACGTATTATCTTTTTATATTTTGAAAAAAAATGCATCATGGTCCATAACGGCTTATCAAAGACGCATTACAGAGATATTATCATATGGAAGGGTTGTAAAAAATGCCGTAATGCATTTCTTTGTAAAATAAAAAGAGATAATATTATAAAAATCAAAACATAAAAAATCCTTAGGATTCTTATATATCAGCATTTTTCTGTAATGCGCTTTTGATAACCCTTTTGGGATATATAGTGCATATTTTTTTTCTCGCATTCCATGACATCTAGATGAAGATTCTGCTACGAACACAAAAATGTTTGTACTTAATAATAACTATACGTATAACTAATAATAATTTTTTCTTCATTCATCTTATTTACTCTTGAATTCTCCATATTCTAACAGGTATTAAAAATTAGTTGTATTTCAAAAGATTTTCCTAAATTTTTTCATATTTTAGAAAATGGGGGCATTTGTTTCAAGTTTTTAAATCATACTTCAGATACGCTGGGTCGAAAAATTCTAAAGAAATTTCGAACGCATTTTTCGTCGTGTACTTTCGTACAAAAAAATTGTAAAGCCAATCTGGGATATCGACGTAGGATTTTGATCGAGATGTATGGAATGCCTCATATATGTGTGTGTATAATATACATGGCAATGACGCGAAGTAAACGAATAAATAAAAGCAAAGTGTATTTAATCGTAATTCGATCAATTCTCATTGTATAATATTTTACAAATTCTTTACGTACATTATAAATTTCAGTTACATACGTAAAATAATTTGATTTCGTGTGTATCGGCGAATTATGTGTGCAAAACAATTCGTTGTCATAAATATTCGATCAGAAATCTATACCAATTTTTGGGATGTTGAACTGTAGTCTATAATTTCATATCGTATCGTATAAAACGGATGTTCGGCAAGCACGCCGAACAATTCATCCAAGTTTCATGTTCATATTAATCATTCAAGTCACATTTGTCGGGAATTCGGAATACGAATTATTTATACGTAAATGACTGAACGTGACTGAAATAGTTACCCCCCTAAGCTGTCTGCCCCAGATATTCAAGGCATTCCTACTATAATAATTCCGTCATGAATATAATGAATATTTGAAACAACTTGTCTATGGGAGCGAAAAAATGTCAAATTATTATAGCGCATTTTTGTTTGTTTCTTTTCCCCCACGTAATTTTAGAAAATCTATGTTTAATGTGTGTACAGCTTGTGCAAAAAAGCACACGTGACGACGGAATAATTTATTTCCATGCGAAACAAAATGAATTTTTTAATTTTATCATCGATCCTTGACACGAAGCAGGTAAAAACGCCCGTTGCCACCTTATCGGTTTAAAACGGTACATTTTCCGAACAATTTATTTCCATCAAGTACGTCTTTCGTCATTACACATAACCGCGCCGTCAGAGATTAACGAGTTGATTTTTTTCCGTTCCTTGCTTCTCACTCTCCCACAATTTTCGATCCCCTTTTTCGCCAGCTTTTTTCATCACGCGTCACGGCTGAAAAAGTGAAAAGGTGTGTAAAAAAAAAAAAAAAATAAAGAAAGAAAAACAATTATCCATTACCACTCTTTCAATCAATTTCAATATGTTACGTTTCGTATCGGTATCTCACAGAACGTATTGTATATACATGGATGAATATTAGGTTTACCATTCCCGAAAAATATTTCTTACGCGATGTTACACCGTAACTAATTATAGCCGTTATTCGAACAGATGCTCCTTTATTCGATTTTACCTTTCCGAACGTTGAAAAAAAAGCTAAATAATCGACGTGCCAAATTGTCCTGCGATATTGCATCTCCTTGATCAAGTTGAATCGGGAAAAAGCGAAGGTTCGGTTCTGCTGGGACGGCTTGATTTTGGGCCGCGTGTTTCATCGTGTTTCAGGATCGGCAATCAATCAACTCGTAGCTGATCGCCCAGCGGGCGTAACACACCCTTCGGTTACTCAATCAAACCTCGACGTCCGAACTTTCGCAGATCTCTGTGTAACTTCCAGCCTGTAATTAGCTGGGAGAAAATTGAAGGAGTAAATTTCAGACAACTCTTATATATATATATATATATATATGTATATTATATATATATTTAAAAAGTTCCAATTAATCGCGTACGAAACGATTCTCGTACATTTTTAATACAGTTTCCTTCTTGAGTTGCGTGTAAAAAATTGCTAATATCAACAATTTCATCATACAAGATGAAACGATACTGCGCGGAGTTCCGAAAAGAAAACGAACGGGGTATTAAAAAATTAAACTAATCGTCGAGGATACTCTATTTCCTAATATCTCTCGACGTTGTAGGATGATCGATCATCGTCCGATTACTCGCGATACAGATATGCGGTAGTTAATTTGTAATGAAGTATAATCGGATCCAGGTTGGTAGAAAATCGATTTCTCGTGTACTTGAAATAACGAACTATAACTGCACGAATCAAGCTTGGATGTTGACACGTGATGCGTATCATAGGGTGTGACAAGTTATTACTCTGAGAGGACCCACGGGACTCACATCCGGTGTTGTAAATGTGACTGATATACGCCTCTGACAGTTTGTCGTTATGCTTCTCGCGTTCGATTTTCTATTCCCATAGCTTGTATTATGTACGTTATACTGTATTTAAGCACGCACAACCGATAGTATGAATTTATCGTGTATTTCGTTGAAATTTATAACGATATTTGTCTTGTCGATATTGCTAACGTCGAATAAATTAATTCCCAAACGTTCTGAAGAAAATATATCGCGTCAGCAGTGATTTGTTTATAGTTGATTCGTATCAACGGTTAACACGTTTGTTATGTCATTGATCATTCACCTTTGTGCAACAAACATGCGAAACGAAACAAAGAAAAATTTATACTTACGGATACTTACGATCATTATACGTGTAAGAAAATTATCGACCCTCTGTTGTTACGTATTCGTTAGATGGTAGGAAATTGTTCTAGCATATCCATTTCATATTTTCATCACCTAATTATGTTTCACGTACAGAGACTGATTGATTGTTATTTTTAAATCCAAGTCCATGTATTCGCTTTCACGATGCCTATAATTTAGCAATATTTGAATTTTCTCAAACAAATTTAAAATACACGCGCCCCTTATATGATCTCGCTAATTAAATTGTTAATTTCTTCAAGTATCTAGGATCCGAATACTTGACAACACATTTCACGTACCGTTTACTGTTTGTTCAACTGAACAAACGGAGAAACAGAACAGATATTTATAGTACGAGAAAACTATGAAGTTGAAGCTAGAGCAGCCAGAGTTAGCAGCCAAACCTGTTAAATTTTTTGAAAGGAGAAAAATGCAGTTCAATTTTATCCTCGTAATTCTATGACAGTATTGGGAAGATTTTTCACAAAATTTTGATTTTCACACTTCGCTATATATACCTTATTCACGAATGAACATCGGAACGTTTGGCTGTTAATTCTGCCTGCCAGCTTCAGCGTCGTGAGAAAAACTTTATACACAAGTATACATTACGTGACGCGAATGAAATTTTCATCCGTTTGATAGGTTTCTTTTTTCTTTTTTCTTTTTTCTTTTTTGCCAACTGGTTTTGCTTTCCGGAAATTTCTTTTACCAAAGCATAACGCACCGTCATTTCTTTGTCGAAAACTTTTCCCTTCAAGAATCATAACGACGTGTTCGGGACGACTTGGAGATACTTTGGACAGTTTTCTTTTTCTCCTCGCGATGGGTCGATTAATTACGATTACGTGTATATGTATGGTTATGCGCAGGTATGTGTAATACAGGCGGATACAGGTGAGCCGAAGTTTTACTATGAAAACACCTTATACCTCTGACGAGGAGGATAAAAAGTAACACTGCTCCGCTATCCGAGGCGAAGAAAAACTTTGAAGAAAACCTCATCGTACGGCTCATGAAAAAGTTTCTCAACGTTAATCCAATTTTAACTTTAATTAATTTCGAGAGTTCTTTCGTGGCTGATTATTATAATACGGCGCAGGTGTTATACGGGTATATAGTTACAATATAATTAATCACTCGCTTTCATACTTCTTATTACATGTAATTTATTTATCGATTAACTAAAACCGATCGGCTACCTGTCGTTAAATGCATAACAATTTTACTCTCATTAATTACTTTTTAGATGGAAAACAAATTGTATGGTTTTTCTTTGGGGGTTCGTGACTCGTCTATTCTAACACGGAACCCAATTATTATTATTATTCACGTGCATGAAATGAACACGAGGCGTATTTCGCAGCGAAATTCCTTGCTACGTATTATTGTACAATTATAGACTCGCGTGGCGGAATTGCTGATGTTTCCAGGGGAGGCGATATATGTATATGCCGCATGGGGAAAACGGGGAGAGTACGGTCACGGGGGGCTTATCCGTTATTGCCGCTAGTGCCTTTCGACTTATCGTTTTCAACCCCGATAGAGCCGGGGTTCAAAGTCGGGTCAATTTTACGATCATACGGCACGAAGAACTCCTGTGCTGGGTATTGTGTACCTACTCGCGTATGTTCGTTATATCTTCGAGTGTTTCACGCGAGTACTGGTATCTATGCGAGGATATTCCAGGATTAGACGGGCTACTCTCTGTCCAAAAAATTATTACCTCTGTTTACAAGATAGATCGTCAGAACCGAAGCTCAGACTTTTTGTTACAATTTTACACGGGGCATTACAAGCCAAATCGACGTGGGCCCGAGCCTTGTCCTCTTGTTCCAACACTAAAAAGTGATGGAATTTTTCTTAACGGAATGTGTCCGAGGTATAGTATGGAATATTAAAATGTTGGGTCTAGTTCGGGTATCGTCGGAGCCTTCAAATAACGGCCAATCAATGCTCGACGAGTGACTCGCAGTCCTATAATACGATATCTAGTCAAGGTCCGTTATCGTTTTTCCGAGGTTCTATGGAGGTACGGCCCTTGGACACGGATGGAATAATGGTTAGGGAGACACGAGGCGGTATAGGTATCATCGCGTCATTCGGTCTACGCGACCTTATCGCGCGTACAGCGTATACATATTGTATGTATACATAGGTACACGTGTGTAGCCTCCATATATTTTCGGAACACGCATGGGACGAAATTTAATGTTATTAGCCGGACGCGATAAGCTCGGAGGAGGGTCGATACCGCGGATATACGTACGGGAGAGGAGGACGAGGAGTGATGGAGAAAATTGAGGAAAGTCAGGGGTGCGATAAATAATTTAAATGAATGAATGAATAATCGAAGACACGCCTGAATTATAATACGCAATACCGTGAAAGGCGTATCAACGTTGGCTTAGTTGCACGGAGTGACGATCGGACTATATTTTTACTCAATTGTTTTTACTTGACGTAAAACTCTTGGTATGCACTGCAGAGAAAACGTCCGAAGACTTTTGCGAAAAATGTGACCGCATAAACATAGCTACCGTGTATTATTATATGTGCATGGAATTTGATTTCTGTGCAGAACCGCGCGGTAATTGAAAAATAGAGTCAAAAAATCGTCGATTCGAATTGTCGTCGTTGATAATCGACAAGAAACGGTGTAATTCGAATTTAACGCTCGGAAGTAAAAAACTGTCGAAATTTTCTTTTTTGAAATTTGTTAGTTTAAATTCGGAAGGTCGACGAGATTTTTTTGTTGCATGTCTTAGCAGTAACAAAAAAATACACTTGGACTTGAAATTTTTCATTTGCTTCAAGCCTTGATTTTTAAATCTTTTATTTTGCAATCACCTTTTGCGCATTTCTGTGGTCGAAAAAGCATTAATGCGTAAACGGTTGGATCGACATGTTATAGTGTAAATTATACAATTATGAACTGGTATTCAATTTCTGCGAGTTTGAAGTGCAGAGGAGTTTTTAAAAAGCTGGTACTTTTTTAAAATTGACGATTACAGGGCTATTGGATATCTAAAATTCATCCCCATTGTCCGGATTCTTGAAATTGTTTATATCGACACATGTTTTTTGCCAATCATACTGTTTTTATAACAATCCATTTACAAAAACCTTACGATTGTGTAAAGAAGTGCAATTTTATTGAACCGCAAAATATAAAAGAATTGTATTTTGTAAATCAACATTTGAAAAAATCCAGATTTTCACAAGAATTTGACTACTCGCTAAACATTGTTTCACGTTAAAACTTACACTCGTAGCAGTACACGTGACATTAATGCATGTTCCGCAATGTGAGTGCATTTAAAAAACGCAAGCTTTTCGTAAACGGATCAAAGATTACACCGCAGCTGCAGTACATTAAACACCTCCTGAAAGCCTTCGCGATCGTATATTTTTAGACTTCGATTCGCACATGCCGCAAAATTGTTAGAATAACTTCCGCTCCTAAAATATCTCATCGCATCCACAAGTATTTTCGTCTGCGTAACGACGGCTAATCCGAGTCAATCAGTCACTTTACGCACTTGACGAATATTGGATTTGAGAATGCCGAATCGTTGATAAATTGAAAATATGGTTCCTCGCCTAGGTTAGGATAAAGATGGACAACCGCAAAAAGTGTATGTCGTGTATCTAGTCTTAAAGTCGACGAAAATTCTTGAGAAAATCGACGATTTTGACAGTGTTTGAAATATTAGAACTGGTATATTACAGCTCTTCGTGCATCGATCGTATTGATCTAAAAATCTATAAACCGATAAAACTTGCCGAATGTCGAAATCATTGGGAGAGGGGAGAAACGTGTCATAATATTTTAATCGGGTAGGCCAAAAGCTTCTGTTCGCGATTTGATTTTTTAATATACTTGGCGCGAGACACTTTCGCGTCTCTTGATTTAGTAGTACCTGAATGCAATTTTCCATTTACCATTTAATTAACGCGAGAAAATAATTTTAGTTATTTCTGAATTTCGCGGCTCAAATTGTAACAGGCGTCTTATTTCCTCTTTCTACAACAATTAAATATGCTGCTATGAAAAAAATTTATTAAATTCGATGTGTTTGGACCAGTCCAATCGGCATATGACGTGCGAAAGGTATTCTAAGGGCGTGAAACTTTGGGTGTAAAATTTCGCATCCTAGGCGTGAAGGCTTCAGAAGACATCCGTCGTTTTCTCCTAACACTCGAATTACCACGCCTGTCATTTTGAATGGTTTCGGTAGAAATAGCTTCGACTTAATTTCGGTAGTTCCAGTGTTAACTGATGCGATATAGCTGCCGCCTTATGCCGTGCCGGTACGAGAAGAGATATCGTACCTATAAGTCGTCGGATGCGTGCGGTAATAAACTCGGGGCTGATGCCGAATTTAATTAATTATTCAGCCAAGACACGAGTCTTACTCGAGCGGTGGAGAACGTTTCGAGATACTCTGCGAGTCCCAACGGTGAGATAGATTTACACGTGACACTACGCCGCTGCATGAAACGCCCAAGGGGGAATAAAAACTGAACATATTTCCCATTTTTATACCTGCGAAATTGTTTTCGTTGCTTCCTCCAACAGTTTTCAACTTTCCTCGCTTCAATTCTATCCGACAGAATCTTTCGAACGATGACAATATTTTTTTCATTCGCTCCAACTAACATCCAAACCTTAGTCTTTACCGTACACAAGATTGTCTCACAATCAGAGTATATGATTCTCTTTTTCTTTATAATTGTAGAACGAAGCACCTCGATATATGACCCATTTCCGATCGAATAACGTGAAAAAAACTTACTTGGCGAATTTTTTCCAAACAGCCTTGTCACAGTTCTGTATCTGTACAGTTTTGTAGATGGTTAAACTATCTACAAAATAAAATTATAATAAAATTTTTTACATCTCAATAACCGGAAACCAAAATCAGGATAAATTGTTCGCCTCGTTACAGTAAAAAATGAATGTTGCCCTGATTTAAATCAATCTATTTTATGCAGTTACGTTTGTGAAATTCATCAGTCCGTCATGTATTGTACAAATTGTAAGCGACTCGTAACCGAGTTCGTTGAACCAAAAACTAAGTTTATGTCTCACAATCGGTTGATCTTCCCGACACTTTCTTTCTTTCACCAAAGCAAGATTTCAGAGATGCTGGGAAGAAAATTTCACCGTCCAATCTGAACATTCTCGTCGCGCCGAGAGTGATGATCCGACTTACTCGTTTATACTGTATATAAAACGATCGTTGCACGCATGCGTGAAGTCGCGAAATGAAATTCTCCAGATCACTCACTGTCAGAATCCGTAATCAGTTCTTCTCCATCGTGCTCTCATATTATTTCATATCATTATAATACAAGATGACTTTATCATTCGAAATATCCACCGTGTTGTGACATGAATTAACTGTCGCAAGAATTGCAGATTAATTTTTTCCCCGTTTTCCATTTATTTGTTTATTTATTTATTTATCTTATTAATTATTTTTTATCGAGTTATAACGCAATTTCTACAATTAGAGAGCTGGCAGTATACGCAATATGTCAGAAAAAAAGTGTTGATATACGCGTACGTGATGAAAAAAAAGAGAAAAAAGTGTTTTGTAACATTTTATAGCAAGACCATCTCTAGTTCTCAATTGCGAATCTTTGGCAACAAGAGATTTATGATTACTTGTAAAATTTTTCATTCATACGTCCGGAAGATTCGTTTGCACTCGTATAATAATTTTAAACACTATGTATAGATTATTTCGATTCTCGATCAAAAAGTTTTTTTCAAAATTACCACGACCGCAAACCTTGTCTCATTTTCTAACAGCGAATAACGAATTGAAACGCATTTTATTACCTGTAGGGTTATCTCATCTGAGGTGATGCTAATTCAAGTACCGCATCAGAGGATCCGGTCTGCCCCCTTGTACTTCTTATCAGAGCGACGATCTTCAAGGGAAAATCTGTGGGGACGGAGGACTGATCTAATTTGTTCATAAAGTCTGTTTAATCAATCACTGTCCATGCAGCGGACCAGTATTACGTGCAGGTATATATCACACACAACCGAAGTGGAACGTCTCACTCTGTGAGAAAAAGAACAGTTTCGATCAATTATGCATAGCCTCTGGTGAGGTTGGCCGGGTTTTAAAACGCGATCAATGCGAGGGAGGCATCGAAATATCACTGTATCAGCGTTTCGCCCATTCTGGGAACAGTGTGTCTGCAGCTACGATTATCTACCCGTTAACGGCTCCGACTCACGCCAAGCAATATCTGTAAATGCAGACTATGTAGAAACGTTATGGCGATAAGGTGTATCTAGGTACATATAAATTGTAATACATCCAACTCGGGCACACCTGTTATGGCACTTTGATTAAGACAAGCATACGATGAGACGCGGGGTGAAGATCGAGGGACGACGAGGCGAAGAAGGGCGAGAGCGAGATTTTGGACCCAACGAATTTTACCTCTAATTACCTATCCCTGTAATTCTTTCGCCCTTGACCGAACACTCGCTAATTGAATTCCTTCTCAGAGCACGGAACCATGACTGAATTCGAAAAGACGACGAACATTCGGCTGTAAATATAATATCCGATTCCCTTTGTACTTTTCCCTGCGCAATCCCTGACCGGAGTCTTCTTTTCTTTTTTTTTTTCAGTCTTTGTTATTTTCACAATTAAGGGAGAGAGAGAAACTGAATTCTGTGTAAGGATAACGAGGTTGAAATCGTAGTAACGTTAATTTGATGAAATGTTGGTAACAAATCATCAGTTCGGGCGGGCTTGAAGTTCCGATTGTGAAAAGTTTCGAAAACGTCTGATTTCGAATTATTTGGTGATGAAACTTGATGTAAAGAAATCAAACTTTTACGAAACAACAATGGCGGGAAACCCGACGGCTCAAAGTTCCGAAATGCAACATTCCAAAAATTCAAGTTACCATAAAGCAAAATTCAGAAAAGCAAACTTCCGATAGAGTAAAACGAGTGGGTGTGAAGAATCGGACAAACCAAAAATCAAAATTAATCGGATTCCGAACGTAAAAATATAAAAAATCCTAAACAGAGAAAGATCAAAGTGGTGAAATTTTAGCAAGCCATAAATTCACAGAACTAAAAATCTTTGATCGTTCAGAATTTCGGTGTTTCAGATTTCATAATTTTTTTAATTTTCGCACTTTCGTAACTTTGACTTGCCGGAGTTATGCCCTTTCGGCATTTTCTCCTATCAAAATTTTGTCCTTTGGGAACTTTGCGCTTTCGAAACTTTGATGCTTCGTCAAGGTTTTATTTCATTACTCCAAGTTTCGGCACGAAAAAATTGAAAATTTGGTGCATTCGGAATTTCAATCCCGCCCCCATCAATTTACTACAACTTCTGCACGATGGTTTCGACACGTATTTCTTTGTTACGGTGTTTGTGTGTTCTCTGCTCTCCCCAAAATTGCCATCACGATTTTTCTATACGTCAGTCACGATGTTCTTTCGATATCAATGTCGTGGCCTACCAAAACGATTCAAAAAACTTTCGCTCTTCAAATTTCATTCATTTATTTTTCGCAACCGTATCAGCCGTTGAACTCGGCTCGCTTATATCTGCCCCGTGAGCAGCAACAGCGGACTCTATATAATTCCTGATAATTTGCAAGCACAATATATATATATGTATATGCCTGTGTAACATGTACGCGCCCGTAACCCACATCGTATCGGATAATGCACTCGCTGCATAAAACAGACGTAATGGAGGAGAGGAGATAGAGAGTTGGTAAGCCTGAAGTGCGGTGCGTTAGTTATATTTACGCTTTTATGTGGTCCCGTGGGATTAAGGGAACCGTTCCCTTCACGCCCCTCTTCGTTGCCCACTACAACCACCGCCATTATTTCTTCCATCATTGGCAGAACTGATACGCCATTGGGAATTCGTTATACCCGTTCTTTTAACGAATTAAAGATCGAGCAAACGTTTTTTTTTTTCTTTTTTTTTTAACCCATACCTTACAAAGGCGCTGCACCGAGGAGAACGAGGGTTGTTGTTATAATATGCCGTGAAAAGCTTGGCTATTTGTAAAAGTAAATCGACTTGCGTAGATTTTTTTTTGTATTCAATTTGACCACACAGTTCCAATTAAATCACTCTCGGAATTTCTCGGATATTTTGCCAGGAAATAATCGCGATAATTCCTCCTGCAGCATGGAGCAGCTAAATTTCAGCCTTAATTAACTTGTCCAAAACACAACCCAGCCTGTATACCGTTTATTTACTGGAAATGCTAATACTCGACCAAATATTCCGCTCATTTAATTCAACTATATCTCTCTGGTTTTGGCAATGTATTCGTTGTTTAAACACAACGAAAATCCAGCTTCGATTTTCCTCTCCTTTTTACCCTCTTACTACAGTCTGTCACTGAAGTTTAAAAAGTTATATCTCATCTATTTGTCAGTGAACAACTCGAGGCTATTCGATAATTGACACGCGATGATGAAAAATTAATAATTTCAGATAGTTGCGAAATATCGCTGTTTTGGAATTATTTTATCGGTGAAAAACTCGTCGTTAAAGAAAGAAAATTAAAAGAAGTCTTTCATATTTTGTAAATCTCTTACAGTTTTTCACTCTCTCAATTCTACGTGTTGTCATACCGATAATTGTCCCGAAAAATTCGTACTTCTGTCCTCGGAAATTCCTCTAACAATAAGATATATTCTGACATACCCGTTCTATCAAAAATGGACATGAATGCGAAATTTCACGATAACGTAGATTTTCAACTCTCTTGATTTTTGCAGCCTGATTCACCGGGACACGAGACCCGAGCCCGCCATAAGATGTTCGACGCTTCGAGGGGCGACGAGATTGCCGACAGCTCCGGATCATCGTAGCGAAGCTCGACTACGAATCGACCCTAAGGTTCTCGTCTTCGTTGAAACATTGTACTCGAAGTTGGGCCGAGAAATCGAAGACCTACTCGTTTATAACAGGATAAAGTGAGTCTCGTTTTATATCGGTACACATATATGTATATAGGCGTATTAAGGATGTTTGGAGAAAAAAAAGAAATTGATTTTTCACGCTACCACCCCTCAGAACTCGAGTTATTGTAGAATAAAACATTCCAATTGTAACAGCCAATTAACGACTATGGCGAACTTTTTGAAAGGAAAAATTTCATACCAATTTCTGGTTTATACAACATTTTTTTATAAAAAATTTATAAATTAGGAATTAAAAAAAAAAATCAGTTATCGACAATTTGTTTCCCTTAATTAGAAATACAATCCCGATGGTCTCAAATTTTTCCTAAATGAAAACCGAATAAGAATTAGCATCCTTTAAGGAGTGTTTCGGGTGTACCGTTTGAACCCGTTGTTTGTGGGACGACTTGATACCGATTTAAATCGTTTTCTCTCGCAAAAAATTACGTTTTCATAGCGTACGAAACAATGAATTTCAGCTCTTATCAAAATTGATCGATGTTTCGTCAAAAATCAAGAGAGAGAACCAGGAGAGCTAAATGCGTCAATTAATTTCTTCTTTTCTTTTTTTCGATAAACTTCGAGCACGATCATTTTCAATGTAGTACCTAATCAGCACCCAAAGCGAATTCTATTCACGTATTGATTGACTTCCGAATGACTTGTTGTTTCGAACGAATTATAAAATTGTAAGGTAAGCTTGATTCAATGCTGCGATAGATTGAGTTACGAAAAAAAGATACTCAGGACGGTAACTGTTACTTGAAGCTTCAGGTTTCCTTTTCTTTAACGCCTGCTTAATAATGTAATAATAATAAACAGCAGAGATGCAACTAAAGTCGAGAGACAGGGATAAATAGTAACTTCAACGCGCACGTGAAAACCGACACTTTTCCCGACAGACACTCGCAAATGGCTGTAGATATTATATTATATCTACCCACCTTGTGAAGCTTCGTTAAGATGAAAAAGAAAACCATTTTCACTCCTTTCCGTTCCTTTCTTTTTTAACTTGTGAATTTTATTTCTATCGTGATTCTTTCTCTCCTCTTCTCGTTTAATTTCACACCTCTAAATCTCTTCGTAACAAGATTACTCGGAGATGAAAGCCGCGGCTGCGACACGAAAGAAACAACCAGGTTATTCGTCATTAAGTTGTCTACCGAAAGTAATTGCACGTCCCGATGGGTGGCGATAAACGACCTGCAATGTTCGCAAAAAAAAAAAAAAAAAACAGAGAGAAGGGAAAAAACGGAAGACCGAATCAAGAAAAATTGGTATGTAGAAGCGGAAATATAACACCGGCATCAGGTGCAGTGCGTAACCTTGTTATAATACAGCGAAGACCAATTCCCTATGGAGATTTTATCCGCGGCGAATAATAACGATTATTAATTTATCCCATCACCAGCGGTATAAAACTGCTCTCTGCCCGCGAATTCAAATATATTCAGAGAGAGAGAGAGAGTGAGTACAGATTGATTGGGAAATTCATCGCTGCTATACGTATGTATAATGCAGGAAAAAAGAAACTGAGAGCAGACGGATTTGTTATACTTGCAATTGGTAGTCGAGGAATTTACATCGTTGTATATAATAATTATACACATTTATACGGATGCGAATTGTTATTATTCCTTCATCTCGAACCGAGTTTTCCCCTCTCGGAATCGAACAGAAATTTAATAAAATTTAATGCAATCGTTTCGTTTCTTTATACAGTTCAAAATAATTCATTTATTTGAAGCTATAGCAGCTGGCGGCAGAGTTTATCTTTACTCGCTACTGTAAAACTGAGAGAACAATTCCCACAATGCATTTATTTTATTTATTAAAAATAGAGTTTTGACAGCTTGAAGCTCAATCCGGATCATATAAAGCGATTTTTCGAAATGTGCTAAATGAAAGAAAAAGAAGGAATTAAAGTGAACTAATTCTCATAGAAAATTAAGAACAGTAATACGCAAGTCTTTAAATTTTTTCTTGGAAAATATAATCTGTCTAGTTTTTAACTTTGACTGTTACTACGCACAATATTTTCAAAAAAGCCAAAATCGATAATTCAGTTCGTACTCGTAAAATTATTGCACGTGTTCCGCAAATGGACATAATTCGTAGGAATTGAACTTGACTGCCATTCCTTACATGAAATCAATCGACATCAGCAATAAATTTGGTCAAAGCGCAATAGTAAAAATGATAAGAATCGTAAACGCTTGATGTCGAGAGGTCGTAAAATAATTTTTTAAATAACTTGACTTACGCCTCTACGGCAGCACCATGTCGAAAATCGTGGCTTACACGCTTCTTTCGTATTCCATATTAGCCGTAAATTCTACGCGACCTGCATGCAAAACCTTCGCCCTCCAGCTCGTCAGGGGAAAATTAATTACGGCACGTCGAAGTTATTTTCTACCGTATATTAACTGACCGATAATATCAAGTAATAATATATGGATACCCCCATGTGGACGAAGGACGATAGCTTCTGGACCCCGGGGATTTTCCATGCATTAACGTTTCGCGCACAGGCACAAACGCGTGTCGATATTCGTGCGCGCAAACACAAAGTCCCGAACGATATGATCCACAGGATTTCGGATCGAGGTGCGCTCACGGCTGATAATTCAAAAGCCAGTTCGCTTTATCCGTGTATAAAGCAATTTCATAATCGATAACACCGAAGCCCGATATCTGCTTCAGCGTGATTATTAGATTGGGGCGGACGAAAGCTCGATCGGGGACTGAAATACCGCGAATACGACAAGAAAGTCCCAGTGTGGAAAATTGTGAATTTCATTTTAGCGCAAGCGCCGGAGTCGTTTTATTGCACTGTTTAAAAATGGCTTCGAGAATATATACCGTTCTACAATATATGAAAAACAATATCTTGTTAAAGTTGTCCCGATTTTTAGTAGAATTGAAAAAAATGTACTTGCACGCAAACGTAATGAGAAGGATAAAATTGTTGAAAACAGCGTTGTTTGAGTTTCGTCAAAACAATATTTGAATCTTTTGTCTTATCCTAAAAACTTGTTATACCATTTAAAAAAAATGCTTGGTTTCGACAAAGTTTATTCGATCCATCGTCGGAATTAATTGACGACTTGATATATTGTGACTTTGTTCTGAATTTTGAATTTCTAAAATCTTATACAGAGCTGTAGGCATAGTAAGTTTGAAATTCGAAGCATGAGATGTTGAAAATTTGAATAAAAAATTGTGCGCGCAAGAAAAAAGAAAAATCTCAACGATACAGTTTCCATCATCAACCAGCAGAAGACGTGCATTTTCTCAGAAGCTCGTCACACGTTTCTGAACTAACAAACTTAGCGTCATCACTAATTCACGCCGTTCCGTTTTTACACAAGTACACAAGGTATATACAATATACATTCTTTTCTCGTTCTGTACGCATCATAATATACTCAAATCCGGAGATAAAATTTCCATCCTTCCGGCTTGCACCGTTGAGAGAATGTTATTATTTCTTCTCCGGGCACCCCCTTATACTCCCCAACAGCAGCCCCTTAATTGCGTAACCACGAGGTCCACGAGGCCGCAGGGCCGTATTAATATTAAGCGCCCTCGACGCACGAGGCGCGCGGGCATTCGTTAAGATAATCACCGGAGACCCGAATAAATTCAAGCCCCCGTTCCACCCTTACACTACCGCCGGTCACACCCCGCAGCTTTTGCAAGCATGAATTAAAAGCTATCCTCTTAAAGCTGCAGTAACGAAGGACAGCAACAGCAACGCGGATAACTCGACACCGGCCGAGCCTAGCTTTTGCCGTTTCAAACCATTGCTAAATTACCGTGGCGAAGCTAATATCCCTCGCGGTTTTCGCCTAATTATCCCTGCAGGATCCTCTATTAATTGACGTCCCGGGATCAGAGCGGCCGCCGAGCCCTGGTTTTACAGGACGACCGTAGGTACGGCAAGCGGATTACCGGATCTTCGGCTCTGCGGTTTAAAGCTGGCGAAAAATCGAAAGAGCTCGTCTCGTGTATCCAGATTTCATTAACTTTCGAACTCTCGTTACATGTGTGCTTGCCGGACGATCCTCCAACTTTTTTTTAATAAAATCAGCTTTTTACCGGAAATATTTCCATTTGATCACAGTTTGGATATTAATCTTGTACGATGTAACACTGACCATGAGAATTATAAATCGTCATACAAACACTGTGAGCAATTTTATCACAATTTTGAATTGAACCTTTTACTTTGAGTTTTTATGACTTCCCGTCTTCGCAAAAACAATATGATGTAGGTAATACCTTGTTTGTGGATAAAAAAAAGTTTCGTCTTTCCGAATATGTAATACATTTTTAGATAGATTCTCAGGAACTTGGGATCCCGCTTTCGTCCCACTTTAAAACTTCAGGGTTTAATACGAAATATGTGCTTTTTTTTTACAAACAAATATAAATAACCCATTTTTCTGACCCGTCGCGGGTATTTTTTTTTTTTTTTTCTTTTTACAGTTCCTAAGTATCTACCTGAAAATGAATTTCATATTCTAAAATTTCAGACTCTTTTATACGCCAAACGTATGCTAGGTCATATTATCTTCTTGCAACATGAAGTGCTCAACGTTCGAAGACAAAGGTTCAATTCGAGCATGTGATTAAATTGATCAACGTGTTTCTCGTAGATCGTAAAGCCTGAGGACCTGAAGATTAGAGTATTTTTATATCATAGTACAGTTCACTATAAGATCTACCCAAATTGCTGTACGGTTGAAATTTTGGCCCTAAAAAACTAACCGAAAGTTGCGTATCGGCCCGCCTACTTGTATATTTATATCTAGCGTTTTTGCGTGACGTGACTGAAAAGTAACTAAAAAATTTAACAAACAAGGGCGAAAGAATCTTGTTTTCCTTTCCCTCTTTGATTCTTTTTTTTTTTTTTTATACAACTCTTGTTATTTATCGCCGGATTTTCAAACTCTCCATAATGTTTGGTTCATCAAGTTCTCGTCGACAACGTTGACACGAATTTCTGGAAGTTGCTAAAATTCATTACTGATATCAATGTATAAATATATATATTTAGTTATTTATTTATTTATTATGTACTTACTTTGCCCAGATAAATTATAACATAATCAAGAGAATGAATCAATGAAAATCGTTCAATCAACCAGCTCTGGTTTGCAGATATTCACATTTTCACTTTCAGATATTCAGAAACTTCAGGCGGTTCTGTAAAAATTTCTTGTTCGTAAAAAATATGAGATAAACACGTTTTTCATATTCTTGTTACAATTGTTTGCAAACCCAAACGTTCAATAATATTTGTGAACCAACCAGGTAGTCGAGAGATTCTCACATATCCGAAACGCTCCGTCAGATTTGTATTTTTTTTTTTTTAACTTTCGAATTTAACAAGTACTTTTCAATTTTATTCAAGTGTAATACGAGCTACTTGGGGTAAAATAATCAGAGAAGAAAATGACATCGAACAGGTAATTTTCGCTTCAATTTCCTTTTTTTTTTTTCTCGCAAACGACGATGATTAGGGAGTACAGAGTTGCGATCAATAATTTGAGGCAACGGTTAATCACCATGCTTAATTATTCACCGTGCCATTCATCCCTGCATACATGCACAGTACTTGAAAATAAAAACGAAGAAAAAAAAGTAACGAATGAAAAAAAAAAAGAAAAAAATGGAATGGGCAGCATTTTACTCGAAATATAATTATATCGCTGATCTCACTTGTTCCCGACACATCACCGGCTGCCTGGTCCGTGAACTATTTCCGCATTTTCCGGCATATTAGCTTCATTGCCGGGGTGCGGCTGGACTTCTCACATATGTTTTTTTCCCAGAGATATTCTCCGCGGCATGCAGTTCGTTTATTTCCGCCGTTGCATAACACCTGCGGACACGGATGGATTATACCGTATATGCCTGCGTAATCCAGGCTCGCGGATGGACGAGGGTCCAGGTATTCCTGAATTTATACGGCAGGGGGGCGGTGGTAAAGATAACGGCTTAACGCGGACAGCATACATCCACGACCTTTAATACTTTGCTTAATTACTCCGTTATATGGACCGCAATAACCCGGGTTAGCCGCACGCTGTCCTCCGCGTTATTCAAAACTTGATAGAGTCATTCGCGGAACGATACCGCATATATTATATACCTACGCGGCATTGATACTCGTCTCCGTGTAACAATTTAGGTAGGGTGCGGTTATTTATCGAACTCGAGGATTTCAAAATATGCGGATTTCGCATCGTGTTCGAGTACTCGAAATTTCTATCTTCTCGCTTACTTTTACGGGGTGCCAACACCCACGAAACGATTCACGGGTTTTCGAAACTATGTAAAGTTTGCCAGCTACGTAACGTTTTGGGAACAAAAAAAAAAATTATGCTTGTATGAGAATTCGATTCGAAAATAACGCTACGTTACGCGATATCTGTAAAACAGATTGCCTGTTAGTGACAGTATTTAGGCAGTGGTTATTTTATGCTTCTATCACGTCTTGTTTCTCAGGTACCCGCCGATAACTTTTTTAACGACCCTCATCTTACGCATACGGTAGAACTCCGATTAATCCGGCTGCTGCTCGGGATCGAATAATCCGCGGATAAATGAAATCGCGGTTAATCCGAATTACAAGTAATTTCCGATCGATCGACTAGCGATTGTCGAGTATCAGATGTAATCCCCGGGTTGTGTCACAATTATAATTATTAGTAACCGTACTTGAAAAATAGTACGTGTTAGAAAAAAGAAAACTGACGTATGTATTCTTATCAATCCATAAGTATAAATAAATAAATTTAAAATTTTGAAGAGGGTATATTTCATTTTTTTTTTTTTTTTTCCATTTGCATCGTAGCGTAATTATTCATATCTCGTTCGCCTGCGTGATGAATAATCTTGGTGAATGAATTTTTTTCTGTTATATTTTAATGGAATTGAACTCCGCTTTACATGAAAAAAGTTTGTCGAACAAGCTTACATATACATGTATTTACGTTAAAATTTGTTCGTTATGAATATATATTTGACGAACAAAATACGGAGGGCTCATTATTCAATTAAATTCAAAACCATATTTGGATAGCATTTTAGATTATTTTTTCTAGAACTAACAACACTTATTGTTATACGGAAATTAAATTCAACGTGATTATACCTCTTTTCATAGAATTCTAACTGGCTGGGTTATTACATGAAGTTCAAATACTTGTAGCTTTCTCAGACTCCAAGCATTAGCATTCCATTTGTATATTAATGGCTACATCAATTTTCTACAAATAAATTGTTGTCCCTCTGTTTTCACTTGGATGAATATTATAATAACAGAATTTTCGCACAAATAGGATTTATACTAGAATCGTTAGCGAAGGTAACATTTCCAATGGAGTAAAACTCAAGTCCTCGAACAAATCATTTTGCTAGAATACGAAGTTTATGATACTTGAAATTTTGGAATGTCGTCATCTTCCGAATGCATTACGCATGTTTCATAGATAGAACAATTAAACACATAATTCGAATACTACTTTTCATCCGAAATTATCTCATTATAATTCCTCTCGAAGTAATACATTTCTTCTAATTATCATTTAATTATCGCGATAACGCGAGGCCGCAATTAGAACGCGTCGGCGAATTATAGCCCCGGTTTTGAATATCATCGATTTTCCATCATCGGAGGTGCTTTCATAGCCGGGTGCAAAGCGACAGACAATATCCGGCCGACTACTCCTCATTTCCTCGTTCATCCGTTCGTTCATTCGTCCATTCATCCGTTGATTCATTCATTCATTCATTGGTTTGTTCTCTTTCTCTCCCTCCCCCTCACTCTCTCTCTCTCTCTCTCTCTTTCTTTCTCACGAGTCCCCGACTCCTTTCGCTCATCAGCCGCAGGTTATACGGCCCATGTTCCATTCAACTCTGGATAAATTCTCCCTGTCCAAATCTACTTAATGGTGAAATGGGCTGCAGGAGCTCAGAGGTCGAAGGTAATATAGGTATAAGACAGGCTGCCGTCGTAATATAGCACGCCTATACCTCATGCACGTCGATAAAGGGACGGCAAATACGACGCAGAAATCGGATAATCAAATCCTAAGTTTATTAAGATGATGCTATAGTCCACCCCTTACCGACTGAGTAAAATATCAATTATTCTTATTATCATCAATGCCCTAGGTAGCACTGGTGTGAAAATTCAGCAGTTGGTGCAATTTTTACACACATTACAGCCATCTGAAAACTTCCAATTTTTAAGGAATAAAAAAAAAAAAAAAGAAAAATTGTTGTATATTAATGGTGGTAACAATGCTTTGTTACAGAGGTTTGGAAAGCTTGAAGAATCAGCTTTAGGCATCTACGCATAAGTTTGAAAAATATTAAACAGTTTACGAGTATTTTAACTGTTAACGAAAGGTAAAATATTCCCCCATTCAACGATAGAGAAATAAAAAAACAAACGAGCGACTTTTTAGACTTGATCTAGAGCACTCATCTTTTGGGAGGATCTTTTTTCTACCAAACACTAAATCATGAAATGTAGTCGCCTGTAATTTTCTACTACTTACATATATGCGATTTTCGTTGTCGATAAATTTCATTTTTTCTCTTGTGTATGCAAGGAAACTGTGCATTGTGTATAGGTACACTTCATAAAAAGAACTCAGAACTGACTTATGCAATAGCAAAGAGACGAGTGAAACGGATCATCAGCATGGCATACCTTCGACGTTCGTTCACACTTGTTCTATTGATCGGTAGACAGTTGTGGGAGGTTGAAATAAATTCTGAAAGACGGGCACTTTCGAGGATGCAACACGCAAGTAACTACCGAGGATGTCTTCTTCCTATCTGACCGCCCCCCCCCCCCCCCCCCCACCCCCCATCCTGTTTCTTCGATAACTTGCGATTCCAATTCACGCGACAGTTTTCATAAAATCTTGGAAACCATTGTGTGTGGACCGACAGTTTTGTAAAACACACTTTGGGAATGAGGTCAGTTATACGAAAGCGCAGAAAAAAAACAAGTGCGTAATTTTTATAAGAGTGAAATATTTTCAGCATACTTATTGTTAAATGATGAAATTTCATGAGGCTGATATTCGTGTATTCTTCGCGTTAATATAAGGAAATATGAGGGAGAAAAATCGTTATTATTCAGTTTTAGAACGACTTTCAAGGAGTTGGCTTTTCAGAATAAGAATATTTTTTGTTTGTCATGATTTACTAAATTTCGAACGTTGCTAAAGGTGCAAAAAAAATGATTTTTCCCTTAACACGCGTCGTTAATGTAACGTCACTAACTTCATTCTCATGAAATTTCAAAATCTGACCATGCACAAAAGCTGTCCACTATATCGGTTCCTGAAATCGACGATATTTCAAGTATCTAAGAGAATCAACGTGTCGCGATTAAGCCAAGCAGGGAAAAATCTGCCATATTCCATTTATAAATGAAACGGGTCTGCTGATCCCTTGCGATTCGACCGGTGTTGGTTGAAGGAGATGAGAGAAGGGTTGAGAAGCGTGAAAGAATTGAGGCAAAGCAAAGAAAGGAAACGAATACGAAGAAAGAGACCGAGAGAGAGAGAGAGAGAGATGGGAGAAACTGGGGGGTGGCATATGAATTCACATTCGGGGATGAAGCCTAAAAGTGTATAATATATAGGTTGGTGCAGAATTCATTCATTCATGAATAATTTTCAGTCTTCTTATACCGCTCAGCATTGTTAGCTCCGTCTTCTTTGCGCGCGTTTTCCCCTTGGTCTCGAGACGCTCAGGTCCTCTCAGGCTCCTAAGGTTGCTCGCAGTACCTACTTCATAAAAATTCATGTTACGTCCTTCTCCTAACGGTTGGAACTCGCTCGGAGACGAGGAGGAAGAGGAGCGATGAGAGCATTCCTTGCAGCTGTATTATTATAGCCTTACTGCCTAAGACTGTGCTTCAACCCTTTATATTGTCGGTTACACTTTTTCCCCATTCAAACTTTATTTACTTATTTATTTATTTATTTATTCACTTCTTCTTTTCCCATTTTTTTTTATCTCCTCCTCCTCATTGCCCCCAGTTTGACACCACTTTTAACACGGAGGAATCAGGCTTCCCAATGGATGCCGTGCGTATTGTTGACCCCCTATTAATTGCAAATTTGTTCTAGCTTATCATTTTCTTTTACCAAGCGGCGTATGATTTCGCTTATATAACCAAGAGTTCAAACGTGTTTCTAAACGTTTTTGAAAGTGGTTTTCACGAGCGAGTGTTTCACTTTTTCTTCGAATTAATTCTTTTTTCGATTTTCTGAAAATTTCTTATGATTTAACGACAGAGTGTTCAATTGAAATATATTTCGGGCTTGTGTCAAGCCAGCAATGATAACGAGGAGTTACCGTGTTTACTTTAGAACGGTATAGTATCTTACAGTTGGAATATGATCGGAAAATTGCACATCTTCATATGCATAAAGTTGAAACGGTACAAAACGCAATCGGAATGGTGTTGGTTTTTTCAAAACTTGAGCCTTTTCTCGATCCACCGGAAAAGGGGGTGAAAATTTGTTCCTAAACCTCGACGAATTTCGGTTATTTTTAGTCCTGAGAAAAACGCCCCCGCGTAGACACTCGGGGTGTTGTAAATATAGCCTCGTGACTTCCTCGGCAGTGGTGGCTGTTTAAAACAGGCGGATTGATGTTTATTACGTTTTCGCGCCTGGGTAGGAAAAAAGGGTAAAATTACAGAAAGAAAGAAAAAGAAAATCCCAACCGCTACGACGAAATCAATTATTTAAACAAATACGTTCGAATTTTACAGACCTACATTACATAACGCCGAGCCGAAGATTCGCGACGTAGTTCAACTCGAGTCGTTAATGGAGTGATTAAAAATTTAATCACTGCATCTACACCGACTAGACCGTTCAATTTTCATCCATTATATGTGTACTTGATACAGCGCAGAGTTGGTGTTTGGCCGGTGGTCGCGTTTTATTACTCTAGTTTTCGCAGCCCAGTATTTTCCAACCGTTGCACAAGCCCCGTCTGTGGTGTAATTTAATGGACTCTGTCTGGTCTCTTCATTACCTTCTTACACGTCGATTCAGGGACATTTATATTTGACCGAGGAACTTTATGTGAAGGAATTATTTTACTGTCGTTGAATTATACGTAAGTACATAGATTATATTTGCTCGATTAAAGCTCGCAATGTGGCTGTAAAAAGTGGTGAAAGATCTAAGAAGAGTGACAGCGACTAGGGTTAATTCTCCGAAAGAAAAGTTGTTTTCATTGATTTCCAGCGATCGTTTCATCCGATTTACACAAATTTTCATTCTTGATCGAGAATTCGCGCATTGGCCAATATTGATTTTGAATTAGTTCCAAGTGTAATATAATCAACTCTATCGAATACATGCTATCGAGTTATTTTCAGTTAATATTAATCCTACCATCTGTTGTCGTTTTTGTTTTATCATCATCTCTCCTGAAATTAATGTCCAATATCGTTTGCGATCCAATATATTCATTATTTCGAATCAGCTTTAATGTTTCGAAATGCGCGAAAACATCAAAACTTAGGCAACCCGATTTCGTCTAGATTCTATTTGTTTGAACATTGATTCAATGCTTAGTTTTCTTTTTCGGTTCCTTCCCCCGCCGCGTCCGCTCGAATGTTTGTTCATTTTTTTGTTCACCAGTCTGCGCCCTGCCAACACTTATCATCTCAATTCCTCCTATCCTTTCAACTAACGTCTCTCACTTCTTCAGTCATCAATTAAATTATAAATGTCTTCCAACGTTCCGAGGAATAGTTGGCGAGCCGTTATAACGCGTACATGGACGTTTATGCGCTGGTACAACGACACGCACACACACACGCGGGCTAATGTATGAAAACCGAGCGAAGCTGTTGGTAAACCTTACAAAAGAATGAACGGCGTAGCTCGGTAGAAATCTTGACAATACGCGAGTGAAAATGGCCGTGTTCATGCCAGGGCGCACAATACCTTCGTAACGCAAAGAGATCCTTTCAAATTAGATTTCATCTCGAGATATAAGCAATCCCGGTCTAGGCTTAACAAAAGGCTATTTGGTTGGCAGGTACCAACCGACCGCCCCATGGCCCTAGTGATTTTGCTTTCTTTCCCTTAATACTCGCGATCCCATTTCGAAAGATTCGTGGTACATATATATATATATACATATGTTATATATTTCTTTTTTTCGGGTTTCTTCCTACCACCATTATAATGCAATGTACTAAATGCGGATGTGCGTGTAATATGACTTGTCAGCGCAATGATCGATATTTCAAAGCAGGTATAACGTGGGTATATGTAGGGTCGAAGGAGAAGAAGATGGCGAAGAAAGAAAGGAAGGAAGGAATCGTATTTGTTTTCTATCGAGCCGCGTCACCTGCTACGCAATTCGACGACGACGCCGCCGTTTTATTTCTTCCTTTCTTCTTTTCCGACTTTCAGTGTACTCGTCCCGGCCCTGGACTCTTTCGGGTTAAACTCACGTTTAATCTCCGAACGAATCGGTGTTCACGAGCCCGACGGCTCGTAGTTTCGGTATCGGTATTTTCGTCCAAATGCTTGTGTGAAGTCAAGGAATAAGGTAATCTGTTTCGATGGCTGCAGATTGCGGAGGGAAAAAATCTTTGATTCGTTACAATTTGTTTATTTATTTTTTAATTATTATTATTATTAATTTGTTTATTTTAGGGTTTCGTATCTCTAAAGGAAGAAACGGAACCCTTACAGGATCACTTCGTTGTCTGTCTGTCTGTCAAGACCCTTTTTCTTTACCTTTTTCGTTACCGAAAACTAATCAACGGTTTGAAAATCGATATTCGGACATCAATTGAACCCGATAAAATATATCGGTTGGTAAAAATGTTGGTAGAATCTGGTAGTACAAACGTTAAATGGTAAAGTCAAATATCAGTTTTCTTGAAACAGTTTGTGATCAATTTGGAACAAAGCTATGACATTTATGGTATAGGCTTCGTACTTATGAGTTTGAAATTAATAACGTTATCGTAACGAAACATTGGGGAAAAAATCAGTATTTTCCCAATTTTACAATGATTTTTAAGGAACTAAGATTTCGAAATATGAGTATGTTTTTTTTTTTATTACGGTTTACTGAATTTCAGACAATTCTAAAATGGAAAAATAACGGTTTTTCCTCAGCATGAATCGTTACGATAACATTACTAACTTCAATACGATTCGCACTTGCGGGAGTGACCAGGATTTTCTTTCTTTTTATTCTTTCTCGCCTTCTTTCGATCCACAACCTACGAAATACAGCTCGACCGAGTAGTTGTAGTAGTATTAGTAGCAACACCGTCTGCGCAGTAATAAACTATATTCGACGTATAAGTTTCGACACACCATTCCGGCATGTATCTGTGCATGTATGTTCAAATATAATACAGAAGTAGACGTATACCTACAGTTGAGGAAAGTTGCAATATAAGTTCAGCCCGATGGAACAAACCCCAAGGAGAAAGATGGCGACCTGAAAGTTTTTCTTTCCTCAAAGATTGCAGAAGAAAGATCTCGGGAGAGATCGTCCGATGGTTGAAATGTCCGCCAAGGTGAACGCAAAATTTATCCATTTACTTTGAACTACGCTATCGTGTGTTGTTGAAATTATCACCGGATTTACCTACGCGAATTTTTTGTCGCTGATCGTTACGCGGTACTTTCTGCAATTCAATTTTATATCGCAATTGCTGATATAACCTGAAATGCCCGATACATATTTATCTATCACGATTTATGTTAATAGTCGTACTACTTGATGGGTACTTATATTACATATCTTTGTCGACGTTTACTTAACGCCGCCGCAATGTCACATGTTGCATGTTGCAGTCGAGAGTGCACAGAGTTGACCAACTAGTCGCGTTGGTAATAGACGGCTAATTAAGAGGATGAATCGAATAAAACTTTGCACGAAAAAAATCGTGAAAATAAGAGAAGTAAACGACCGAGCCGTTGTAACGAAGTCACAATTATAATAATCACGACATGTATAATTATATAAGTAATTTATGACGATCATATTTTAATAAAGTTTCAAGAAGTCGAATTAAAATGTGAAAGGAAATCGAGTCTACCTTGGTCGTCGTGAATTTTCATTTCACTTTTATTCATTTCCGTTTCGTTCTTATTTTTTTTTTTTTCTTTCGCCGAAATGAGAATGTGATTACTGTAAGCGAAACGACGAGAAAGAGAACGATTTCGACTTCGGTAAAACGGGATAAACCACCCGCGGCATCGCGGGAAGAGAGTGTTTGAGTTTCCTCATTAACAATTTTCTTTTTACCGTCTGAATTATTTTTTCCTTACCTTCGTTACAATCGTTATTTTTTTTCTTCTGAAAATATTTTTCATCCTTTCAACGAAATTATCGAACCGATCAATGGGTGACAATATTTTTTTCCCACATATACCGCTTGTACATACCTTAACTGATTGAAGTTGAAGTTTTTCCTGCAAACAAATGAATGAAATTCCGGAAAATTGTCCGCTTGAACGAACCAAAACTTGTCTTATGGCAACTTGTTTCTCATCAGTTGTGTGTGAAAGTCCCGGAAGTGAACTTTTCAAGGGGGGCAGGGGGGAGGAAAAAACAAACAAATGGAAATACAAAGTTTAGGAGGAACGAGAAAACCTCCAAGTCTGAAGTTGTATCGTGGGCTATATTTATTGTTATTGTTCTTTTTTGTTTTTTTTTGTTTTGTTTTTTTTTATCGTTTTCTTTATCAACAGAATTTCTCGATAACGAGACAAAACAACGAGGAAACAAGTATTAGCGGCTTAAAATTTTGCTCGAGATAAATTGTTAATTGATAAACTTATTTGCTGCATAAAAATCGGGGTGAATTATTATTTATAAATATCGTGCAGAAACGTGTAACTGCAACGCGTCTCCCGGTATTTTGTAGTCATGTAACAATTAATCCTACACATGCCCAACGAATACACGAGCAAGCCAACTATAACGATCAATTCGCTGCTGTGTTAAGCTACTGATTTTCAATCACCGTTCCACCTTGTTTTGATTTTAAATTGTCGTTTATTATGCCTCTAGTTAGGAGTAACGAAGCCATATGTTGGGTCGTGTCTCGTTTCCTGTATTAGGTGTACCCACCTTATACTGGCACAATTATCCGAGCCCAGAGTTCAATCAAAAACGGTCGCAAAAGAAATCGCGAGGAAAAGTCAAGTTGATTCGCGATTGGAACAGCTGAATCAATACCGATAAAATTATGATCAAATTTTGAAATTTTCAGAATTTCAAGAGTGGAAGTTTAAAACCTTGCGCAGATGTTTTTTTAATGATTTGGAACAGATCTGGGGGGCGTCACAACGAACATCCCCCCCCCCCCCCCCCCAATTAGTACCACCCTAGTACGTATATGACTTATACCGTAGGGGGATGTACGTGTCAAAAAATGAATGTAATCATGGAACGTATACAGTAGGCGCATACGCTGTAAAGAGATACAGTCGTTGAATAATAATGCTTGATAGAAGGGGACGCGCGTGATGACGCAGGAAGGTGTGAATGTATGCAAATTAGGGGGTTGGCAGATGCGTTAGCCAAGAGATTCATTCTTCGCTGCCACCTGCAGAAGCTGCAGAGTCAGGCGTGTGCGAATTTGCGGATCCCTCAGCGTCTGTCGCGATAATGGAGATACGCGGCAAGGTCCCTCCTTAACACGCGTTACACGTGTTCCTGTTAAGGAGCGTTGCGATGAGCTTTAATCTCTCGTGTTTGCATAACACCGCGTGTGTGCAACCAGGACGGGGATTATCAGTAATAAATAAAGTGGCAGTGCAGGCTGTTGCGCCAGGTGGATGAAACACGCGGACGCAGCCACAGGGAGCAGCAACAGCTGCAAAATCTCGGATGACGAGGAGAGGGAAGAGGGAATGAAAGAGGATGAGATCTCAACTCGAGCAACTAACTTCCGGCCCCTCTGGGATTTCAAATCTCTTACTTTCTATGTTAATTTTCTATCTTTCTCTCTATCTCTCTCTTACGCCGGTACGACGAACGACTCGAAGGAAGAAAAAAAAGATATCCTTTGAAGATGCCGAACTGTTCGTGCTGGAAAGAATCCTTCGAGCGAGCGGAAAAATTTTTACTTCCGAGTAAAATAAAATTAAATTTCTGTATATTAAGGACAGTTTTATGAGGCTTTAATACGTCTGTATGAAAGAAGCCAAGTGGAAATTCTGATTCAGTCACATTGGCAATTTTTGTTTCTTCACTCGCTTAAGCACCTTGAAATCATCGGCGTAATCGTCAGGCGATATGTATACTATACATTGATTTATCGATCATCGCGAAGTGACGAATCAAGTGAACGACAAATCATCGCTTTTCAGAAATAATTACATAACGTGAAATCTGCTGTCGCAGCGCTGGCTTCCGTAAATCGATCACCAACTATGAAGCGATCTGTGTTACCGACTAACCAGTGCTCCGGTAGCACAGTGGCAAGGTGTCGGCTTTCGAACAGCGAGATCCGCGGTTCGAACCAAACAGCGTTGATGAAAAATTATTTGATCTTGAATATCTTTCATTTTCTTTGATTAAAGCATCGCGAATTTCGTAATTTGATTTAGGATCGGTGTCTGATCGGGTCGTCGATGATGTTAAAACTGTTCCTGGAAGTATTCCGAGGGAATACGATGTCAGTGAACCAAATGTTTCAAGACGGGACTGAGACGCCGTAGGAGACATCGATCCATATTTCGTACAAAACGTCTTCTGCCATTAACTTTCCAATCGTATAGTCGAAATATTTGCAATTAAATACCGTCATTAAATAATCGTCAAGTTTTTGCGATGCCATCCAAGTCTAATTATCCGTCAACACTTGTCTTCTTAAGGTAACTTGGATTTATTGTTAAAAAAAAAAAAAAAAAAGAATATATGTGTGAACTAAACTCCATTCGGCTTGCTTAGGTACCCTATCTAATTTACAGCGCCTGTACGGCATGTAAAATATGTTATGTGACGGTACTCGACGTTCGCTAAATTTCAAATAGTGCTTAATGGTCTGGTATATATGGAAAGCCTGCAACTAGTAGCAGTAATAATTAACGCCGCTAACGACACCAGACTAGGTTCTACACGACCGTTAGACCTAACAGAAACTGGAATCTGAGCGTGTAATCAGTTAATCTCACGAGTACCAGGTTACGCCTCTATCAGATGCGACATGGTCTTTACCGCACGATTATAGGCTTCGTTGTATACTTTGGACGAATAAATTTGACACTAATTAACGCTTCTGCAAAAGGTATTATTGACGAAACATTTCAACCGTGCAAACAGTCGCGATAAGGGATGTATGTGGTGTAATTCGTGTTATACTGTAAACATCGTGCATTAGACGATGTTTCGCTTATCAAATATTCCTTTTTGCAATTTCAGGTACAAGGTTGAGGTCGCCGGAAAGTCCCTGCCGGTGCTGACCAACCTCGACAAGGGCCGCTACGGTGTTCTAGTCTTTGAAAATTTAAACAAGTATCTGCAGATGGACAAATGGAATCGAGAACTACTCGACAAATACTGCAGGGAATACTCCGTTGGCATAGTGGGTTTTGCTCCGCCAGGCGAAGAGAGTTTAGTCGGTGCTCAGGTGAAGGGTTTCCCGCTCTTCATACACACCAACCTCAGGTTAAAGGTCAGCACATGTATTTCGCATCACTTCTTCATACCTTCCTTTATTCGTTTTCGTCCACTTTTCTATACTTCTCGAAAGATAAGCTCACAGCCTTTTTCCGACTTTCGTACTCTCGCGTGTAACCATCGTTGTAAGTTGGATCGCCTTATTTTTCTTAACTTCTCCTCGGTTTCTCGGAGCGTGTCCCCACATTCGTCATTTTGCCAGACTTCGTTCTCCACGGCCTGGATGAAAGTCGGATGGCTGGACTGTCAATAAAGGTCTTGAAAAAATACACGAAACTCGGGGAAGTCCAAAGACCTTAAATCCCCCGAGGTCACTTAATTCGTTTTCAATCTGCGGGTCAACCATTGTCAATGGGCACGGCTTTGTGCGTGAAAGAAAATCCGTATCCTCGTCTACTCTTCAAACCATCTGTACTGAGGAAAAATTTCATTTGTTATAGTTATTACAGAAATTCTCGTCAAATGGTTTAGAATGACGAGTAAACGTGGTACGACTAACCGTTTATTACTGTTATTATAGTTGTTCATAATACTACTTTATTGTGCTTATAGTAACGTTGAATCTGTTTGCTTAGTGTACCACATTTTTTCCAGATCAATAATGCCTGAAAAACTATTATTTCTTCCCAAAACATCAAATCATCGCAATAGTTGCGAGGGAATATAATAACCGGAAAACTGACTGTACATTGACCGTAATGAAATGTTTTTCCGGCGAACCTATATCTTATACTTCCTGCAGCATATACTTATAATAATAAACAAAACCACCAGCGAGGTCGAGTTCCATTATAGATGCTCTCGGCGAATGGTCTGTGATCTTTTGCCGCGACTGTTATAATACGGAACAGCAGCTCAGGCATCATCCTTTGCTCTGTCGGCTTTTCCATTGTACTAAATTAATACGTTATCGTCCGGACGCCATCCACTCTTGAAATGAAAAGTTTTTTTTGTTGACCTTCTGAACCCGAGCGTATCCTGAGATTATCCGGAAAACTGATCATTCGGCCGTTGGTCGAATCTAATAAATTTTTCCTGACAATATGATATTTCATTGAATTGATTTTGCTGTTCAATGATAAAATCGAATAATAATTAATTCAATGCAAGAATAATGATAAAGCAGTTCTTTTGAATAAAAATCGTTTATTACGTATCAGTATAATGGTAATGAGATGGTTATTGATCGTATCAAATTTTTTAATACCTGTTGAAACTGTTTTTTTTTATTTATACTGCTATACGATGAAAGAATTTTTTCAAAAAGTACAGCTAAAGAACCGTATCTAGAAAACCTTTTTTAACACGATTATTGGAATCACAATGACGGTAAAAAATTATTTTCTGAAGCACAGAAACTACGCCAGTTGAGATCTCCGATCGTTTTATATAAAGAATTAATACTTTAACGATTGTTTCAAAAAACCCCGATCAAGTTCACGCTGGTAACTGCAAACTTGTTTCGAATCCAATCGCAGTCCTCCTCTCGCCGTCTGGTTAGTTGAAAATAATTTTTCCCCACAAGCCTCTCAGACTGTAACCTCCTGGCTGTAGTTAAAGTCGGGTAAATACCACGTAGGCAAAACTAGCAATAAGTATTTAATATCATACCCGATGCCTTTGACAGAGTCGCGTAAATATCGCGATGACAGTAATTACGAGCTTGCGGGATACCGCTTCGTCATATAGTATATTTTCAAAGCCCAACGGCGTCTGAAACACGCGCTCAGCTCATTCGATGTCTCTCACTTCTTAAATCAGGCCGTGATACCCCTGGATGGTTCTATATATCGTGGCCTTTTTCTTTCCAGGACGCGCAACTTAACGCGGCATCACCTATACTCCGGTTAACCAGAGCCGGTGAGACTGCGTGGGGACCACTTCCGGGTGGTGATTGGACTATTTTTCACGCTAATCACAGCACGTACGAGCCGTTGGCCTGGGCGTACAGAGACACCTTGGATTATCCGACGAAGAAAACCCCGCTGGAAACCGTTGTACAGGTAATATTTCAAACGCACCTTTTTTGCACTCTTCTTCCTTTTATCGCAGTACAGGAATACTTTCTTTCGTTATATTCTTACGCTTTTCTCTTTATATTCAAACGTACCGAGGCTCATTGGCCAAAAATCCGCGCTTCCTGATATTCGTTTTATCGCGAAGATCCTTTTAAAACAATACGAAAATAGATAATAAGTGACATAAGCGACGTCGGTATTTGGAATTCGATGCTTCGTTTTAAATCTCTTTGAAATTGTTGACAAATCCTATCATAGATTCGTTGAGTTTTAGTCTACGATCGTTCATTTTATAGCACTTTGTTTTTTTTTTTGATCATACTGGTATCTTCTATGAATAGATAATTTTACAACATTGTGTCGATACCGATTATGATCAACAAATGGCTGTACTAGATCGACTACGGAAAAAAAAAATCATCGACGTCCAAGCTTTTTTGGTACAATTCCATTATTTTCTATTTTCGTATTTTAAAAAAGATCTTCGTTGCTTATAAATAAACTAATTCGATAAATACTCAATGTACGACTATCTCGTATCGAGTTCGATTTTTGGCTCACCAACGTCCCTAACTGAGAGAAAATTAATATTTTCATAGTATCGCGTGTGAAAAATAGAAAGAGAAAAATGTCGTACATCGAAAATCAACGAACCTCGAGCTTCGTACTATAAGTTAGAGCTAATCCGATCAGGCTTATATATCTATAATCATGGTTTTTCAACGTTTTTCCGTTGTTGTTTAACCGTTAACAATACGCGGCGCGGTGTGTGTACGTAATTTGCGCTCTAGCCAATTGGCAATTTTATTTCCAATCAGCCGAATTCAAGCGGAGATGGTTATCCGAATTTTACGAAGAATGCAGTGTGGCAATATCGCGAAATCCCGATATGCGCAGACTGATCGTTAAAATAAATACGTGGAGTGCATGGGCTTACCTTTATTCACCGCTGCAAAAACATATCTTTCATTCGTCGTCAAGCTCTAATATTTTTAGAAAAAAAAAATCAAATTCTCCAGAGACAAGCGCACCAACATTCATTTCATCGGTCGCCGGTATCTACTCTTGGAATAATATTGTATATAGTATATATATAATATATTATATATATCTTACACCGACCAAATTGCTGCTGCAGCGGCGGTGCAGCAGCATCCTCTATAACTGCGATCGGAAAAATAAATTGGATTGGGCACGTCTAACAAGCTTCATAAAATTCCTGCAGAATCGATGTATTATATATATATATATATATATATAGAAAAATTGAGGGGTTGGAAAAAGAATGGGTGGATAATTTGTTTTACAAAATCCAGGGATGCTGTGCGGCAGCATCGCTCTTGATTCTACGGTACGGAATATATAACGCAAAGCTCGGCCTCGTTTCACATCCAAGTGCGAGTGCTTAGGCGCATACGTGTGTGTATAAGCTAATGTTGACCTGATGGGCAAGAGGGGACACGGCGTCGTTAAGTGCACGCACTTCAAAGGGTGACCCGCTTCGACGAAATTCACGAGGGCCAAAGGTCAGGAAATTTAACGAACTATCGCGCGTTGTGAGTTTATCTGTTTGACGGTAAATATACGCACGTTGATAACCGTATCGACCTTTTCGTCGGAACAAGTTTTAATTTTTAACGATAAATTTCGGCACAGTATTATCTAGGTCAACGAAACGCGCCACTTACGTATATTGAAACAGTTTTTACAAAAGTAAATTGTAATACCCGCTATGGTCGATTTAATTTTGTGACAATTTGAATACGTAATCATTGTTTTTTTTTTTTTTTTTTTTTCATTTTTTTTACTGCTTTTTTACGGTAACTACAGTAGTGCTCGTGTCGTAGATGCTCGTTTAACCTCAAATTTTTTTTTTGGTTTTTTGTCCTCTTCAGAATACTTCCACCAATTAATCGTAATGCTTGTTATTTGATGCTGTAATAACGTTTGCGTTTGATGGTCTTTATCATAATGATATATACCAGTGATATACAAATATAGCGCGAAAAATATTAAATTTATGTTTTTTTCCATGCCGAATAAATTATAGACATCAGTTGACGCAACTTAACAGAGTTGTAAATAATGTATAAAATTTTTCAGCAGAATGTTAGTCGACCTTTTATCCGCATCGTTTGTGGACTTCCACGTGTCGTTTGCTATCAGCCTCGTTAAATTCGAAACGAGATTCGCAGCTCGGAAAGTTATTCAATGCTTTCGGTAAGAGGCTGGATGTCGTTAATCATACCGATTAAATATATAACACGACGAATACGTTCGTGCAACGGTATATTTCCGATGAAATCGAATAATTCTGAAACAGCGAGAAAATTTTCAGACAGGTGTAAATCGACTAGGAAATCATAGAAACTGTCTGCAATCCTGAATAAAAACCAGAACTTTAGTGTTGGAAAAAATGACACTTGATTGAAAATGACAATATAGTATTTCGATCAGAAATTGTAATAAATTTCAAAGTCCTTTGAGTCATAAATATCGTCAACAGTATTGCCAATATTTTTTTTTAGCACGGAATTGTTAACTTTATAATTTCATCGAAAAATCAATTTCGAATTCTGCGTGAAATTACGTAAACAGTGTGCATGATCGAAAAATAAGCAAACTCCAATTCTGCATATTTCGATTAATCCTGATCGGGAAACAGGCGAGATTCAAATGTAGAAAACGCAAAACACAACCGCTGTGCAGTGCCGTAGAGATCGTTGCGGCATTCGCAATGCCGAAGCACCGTCTTTCTCAATAGATCCGATGCGCTTTGCTCTCACCTACAGACCTCGCACACTTATTTTGCAAATGCATTATACAGCAGGATGCGACGAGGGTTTGAGAGTATCGGGCGGCAGAGAGCAGCGAGCAGTGGAATTTTGGTTACGGTAAATAGGAAGCCCGGAGTCTAGGATAGGGAAATAAATTGGTAGCAGTCCAGGTGGACGTTAATGGAGCGATTCGTTCCATTGCTCATTAATTTGATCAACTGGCCCACGGCTGATTGGACGCGAATTTAATTACTAGCACCCTCCTTGACTTGGAGACTCAAGAAGAGGGTCACGGCTAGACGTGCATGACTTTGAAAGCGGAAACTCCCTTTGCAGGGGCGCAACTCGACGACATAAATTATGGATGCACACGTATTTTAACGCACACACACACAGAGGCGCGCGTACACATGGTTTTATTATTTTTCACGGCTTAATTTTATTATAATTTGGAAAAAAAGGGGTGGGGTTGATATTCCGAATTTTAAAAGTTTCGAAACCGCCAAATTCCGGAGCTTTTTTCTGGCGAAACTTGATGTAAATAAATCTAACTTTTACGAAAAATGTATTATAGTTTCGAATGATCCGAGACCCGACGCTCAAAGTTCCAAATTCTCAAAAATTTTCCGACCTCTTCATTTCTGGCTTGACGAAATTTCACCACTTTGAACTTTTGTTTCTTACGGATTTTCGATATTTTTCGTTCGGAATTCTGGTCATTCCGATTTTCGGTTCTTCTGATTTTTTTACACTCACTCGTTGAGCAAACTACGCTGTGAGTACATTTTAATTTTCAGAATTTTACGCCGTCGAAACTTTATTTTTCGAAACTTTCCTCTGTCGTAACTTCAGCTGTCGGAATCTTGCATTTCGGAAGTTTAAGCTGTCGGATTGACGACCATTCGAAACTTTGTTGTTTCGAAGAAATTTTGATTTCTTTACTTCAAGTTTCGCCACCAAATAGTTCGGAATTAGGCGCTTTCGGAATTTTTCAAATTCGAAGCTTTAACAGACTCTGAGAATAGAAGAGAATTTTTGTTGGGTTTGAGGTGTGTGTTCAGCACTCGTGCACGTACGCCTGAAATGTTTCAGGATCATGGACGCTACGACGGTATCCAGAGGGTGCTTTTCGGGGGAGGTCTTCGTTTCTGGCTCCACAAATTGCTGCTTCTCGATTCGTTGTCGTACCTATCTCACGGTCAGCTGAGTCTCAGCCTTAACCGGATGATATTGGTGGACATTGACGATATATTTGTCGGTGAAAAAGGGACGAGATTGAAGAAGGACGACGTTCTCGCCTTACTTGCCACCCAGCAAAGGATTCAGGCTCTCGTGCCGGGGTTCAAATTCAACTTGGGGTTTTCAGGGAAATACTTTCACCACGGTACGACGGAGGAGAATTACGGCGACGATATGATTCTCGAAAACGTCGACAGGTTCGTGGAAATATTATTACCATTGTCGTTATACCGTGTATAATTAAACGCTGATTTATTCAATACATTTCACAAATATAACTACGTTTCATTTTATTTACTCAATTTCATTCCTGCTATGCAATTTATTTTATATAATGTATTATGCACGGATATTTCTTTCCCTGATATTGCATTTCATGGCGTTTCGTTCAAAGGTAGATTATATATAGGATGGCAATTCATTTACTAATTAGGTCAGACTTCATTAAATAGAAATGTTTGAACTGCGCGAACGTTATTCCGTATGTGCAGCTGCAGAGAAATCTCGCTCTATACATGTATATAATATACATACATATATATAATAATATATATATTATATATGTCGAATAGCCTTTGTTGAGGAAGAGGTCAAAAATCATTGCCCTTTATCCCGTGGTTCCAATTCACTCCATTATACAAACGTTCCTTCGAAATGAATGAATATTGTATTTTGAAAAGCCAGTCGCTATTCTATTGAAATCGTGCGAAAAAAAGATATTGTCGCTGATCGATTCACTTGTTAAAGTTTTCAAAATTTGTCAACATTGAAATTGTTGAACGAATTTTTACAACTTCCATGAGCAAATGTGAATAATTTTGAAGGTGGAGTAGAAAAATAGAAATAAAATACCGTTGCGAAGTCGCGTCCGGTACGTCATTGTCTAATTTGAAATTCAATTAATCGTCTTCATCTCTCTCCTTGCACTGCTCTTTACCTTTTTCATACCCTAGATAAGTAAATTGCCAATATTATTTTTAATCCACACGATTCGGCCTCCATATCCAAGCATTTATTTTTAGAAAATTAATCGTCAATTTCAGTTTTTTTTTTGCCTACCATCTAGTCACTGATCTTTGTCAAAACAATCTCGAGTACTCAATATCTGTGAGTCTGTTCATTTTTATCCAAAACATTTGACGGGATGAAGATTTATATACCATTTTTAAGAAGACCAATGGCAATTCTTTATATAAGCTTTGATGTATGATCCGGTGATCCACGTCCCAGATTTCCATCATCCTCCTCAAAAACAAAAAAAAAAATACATAAATAAAAATGAACTTCACACATTAGGTTTGAATCGTCTTGGCAATTTTCGTTTAATAATTTTCAGGTATGTAGTAACATGTGGTTTTGACGTGTGTGTAAGAATGAATTTGAGAATGACTGAAATTTGGCATTGCTCTCTGGTTCAGATTTACGTGGTTTTCCCACATGTGGAACCACCAACAACCCCACCTCTACGAGAATGTAACGCATCTACAGCTGGACATGGCGTTGAACAAACAGTTCGCTAAAGAGCACGGTATCCCAACTGGGAGTGGTTACAGTGTCAGTCCGCATCACTCGGGAGTTTATCCGGTTCACGAGGGTCTCTACGAGGCTTGGAAAAAGGTGTGGAACATCAAAGTTACAAGCACTGAAGAATATCCTCATTTAAAGCCCGCGAGGCTCAGGAGGGGCTTCATTCACCGGAATATCATGGTGAGAAAGTTTCTTCGAGCCTTTCTTTTTTATCTTTGTTCATTCATATTTCAACAGCGTTATTTTACGAACTTGGAATACCGGTAAAAGTTGCCAAATTCTCAGTCCACTCGAAAAGTCGGGTCAGTCAGAGTTTGGAAAATTTTGTTTAAATCTTGCACGGAATTGAACGAGAATAATGGAAAAATCGGTAATACGATTCTGCAAAGATTACTAATTGGAAACCTGAAATTCTCGAATTTCTCACGGTATCATTCATTTACACAGTTGTTGTTTCTACGTTCTGTCGTAAAGACACCGGATTCATGGCTAAAAAACTACGATCAACTCAATGTTTCAATAAAAATACCCGCTTTATTTCTTTCTCCTGTTACATGAACGGATGTGCGTAGGTAGAAGTAAAGGTTTTGTTTACGAAGATCCCGTTTCCCTACAGTTCCGCTTCTGTTATTATCACGAGAGTCGATTATATGTATTTATTCATTTTCTTTTGCTTTGTTTCCAACAAAGTAACAACTTACTCAAGACTCATTTCTCTGCACACGCTATTAGCTGAAAAAGTCAAGGCGTACCGACGATCCTGATTCGTCGTGAATTCGAAAATGAAAAGAAACGAGCTAAAATAGCCAAGAATAAAAGGCAGATTCGTATCATTTATCGCGTATTTATAACTTCTTCTACTGTGACTGGTAAACCAACAGTAAGTATTCGTACATCTACGCGATTTTTACGGATATTTTCGATAAATGTTGGTTAAAACACGTTGCATAGGACGAGAAAATGCCGAGAATTGTTTTCAATCGACATTCACAAGCTATTAGTCGGCTCATGTATCATCGTGTACAACCGCCCAATATCAGTTTTGCGTATCTCTGCAAAATTACGATGCTGGATATGTGATCAGTGCGAGTAAGCAGTGTACAGACTAGAATCCGTTTCTCCCACTCGGTCAATATTGATGTTTCGATTTCGAATTTAAATTGCTTGTAGCTGTGTGTAAAAGGATTACTTTTTAATTGAAAAACGATAACTAGTACGAATCGTCCTTGAGAATATACTACGTGGTTTTTTTTTTTCTCGCGTAAAGGAAGTTCATTCGCAGCATTACTTGTCATTTTCGAACCGTGATTAAAAATTTTATCCCACTTCGAATTCATTGACGAAAGTAAAAAGGCGCTGTAACAGGTGTTTTCAACAGTGAAAATAAATATGTATATTACAGGAATAAAAATACAGTATGGATTTTTTTAATCATTGGCATACTTGACACCCATTTAGGCGAAATATATTTCATTTCACTTTATTCCATTTTTCTGTCTTCTCGCGTGCTGAAACAGTTTTGGAAAGTTGTTTCGACATTGATATCAGTAAATTGAAAATATCTTGCAGTATCGTTGGCGTCAATGTTTCAGTATTGAAATTAGACTAAATTTTTGAAATTTATCGCACATGTTCAAAAGACAATTTCATTTACCGTTCTGTTGTCGAAATTATTCTTATAATTATTATTTTTCTTTTATGTTACGCAATTTCTAGGTTCTGCCAAGACAGATATGTGGTTTGTTCACTCATACGATATTCATAGAGCGGTATCCCGGGGGAAGAGATAAGCTGGACGAATCCATACAAGGAGGGGAATTGTTTCAAACTATCGCCTACAATCCTGTGAGTATAATTTTCTCCATTCTCGTAGCGTTAAAGGTACGAAGATATACATGTATCTACGCGATACTCTACGGATTACCGTCATACGTCAGTGAAAGGGTGCGGCTGAATGTTATTTTCACAATCAACGTCGGTGAGGAATATCAGGCGGAGGAGAGGAAAAGGGGGGAGTATCATCGACCGAGTATCGCTTACGTTTAATTAAATTATAGAAACCATACACGTTCACCTTCTCGCGATGCTGTATAGTAATTGGAATTGAGTATCGGGTGTATGAAGTGCACATCGCAAACCTGGCTCTGTACCTGTACTTGAATGTTGTCGGTTTTTCGGCTACACAGAGAGAGATTTGTGGTTCTGAGTACCGTACACTCCTTGACTGTTTCAATTTTTCATTATAACCGAAAATGAGTTTCCTTGCCGTTAACAAGAACTTTCATACGTGTTACTATTCGTTTTGATTATGGTCACTCGTGCTATATTTTTTTCTCACTATTACGATGATTCAATTTTCCCGTAGGAATGATTTGAATTATCTGAAAAATTGTAATATACTAAAAGAAAAAGAAAATGTAATTTTTACGCCTGTAATCATATTAAATAGTTACTTTTGCCAGATTTTCTTATGATTCCGACAGTATTTGAACTCTTAGAATCCAGCGCACAATAAACATTTTGCTAAATTGTACATTAAACATTTTCATCGTGGAATGGAAAAATTTGTAGCGATATTTTAACAGGAATTAAAAAACAGACTTTCAATGCTTTGTGCCATAAAATTGTTACTTGATTTCTTCAGAATTATTTCAGCTAAAAACCAGTTAACTGGAATTTTCATAACGAAAGTAGAGTGTAAAACGCTCAAAAATGTTTCTACTGGAATTATTGTTCATGCATTTTAACATGCATTCTGTTTTACAGATCAATATTTTCATGACGCATATGTCGAATTATGGGAACGACCGATTGGCACTATACACCTTCGAATCGGTGATAAAGTTCATTCAGTGTTGGACCAATTTGCGACTATCCAGTGCACCGCCGTTACAGTTAGGCGAGAAATATTTCCAGCTTTATCCAGAAGAGGCAGATCCTATCTGGGGTGTAAGTATTATTCGAAATGTATGAAGCTACGCGAATGAAGAATATACTAATAAATCGATCGAACGATTGTACTTGGGAAAATTTGCCAATTGTGTTAGATTAAACTTACAGTTAGAAGTGGATGCAACTAGCTGTTTTTCTATCTAGTAAAGTTCCCTAGACAAGTAACAATATTTGATGTTCACGAATGAGTACGGAGTTTAGATTCTGGAATATTACAAGAATTTCGTGCCCACTTATGAGTACATATTGCTTGTTATTTATTCTGCGCTTGTAAAACATGGCAAATACTTGACTGGTTGTTTATCATTGTTTCAGAATCCATGCGACGATCCAAGACACCAGAAAATATGGTCTCGTAACAAGACCTGCGACCAGCTACCAAGGTTCCTTGTTATTGGTCCACAAAAGACTGGAACCACTGCACTTTACACGTTTCTATCCATCCACCCGGCTATCAGCAGTAATCTTCCCACTCCCGATACCTTCGAAGAGATCCAATTCTTCAATGGAAAGAATTATTACAGAGGACTGGATTGGTAAGATAGTGCAGAAAAAAATCTAGTTCATTAACTTCAGAATTGAATCTGGTGGTGAGATCATGGAAAAAAGAAACTGAGCTTGAAATGCAGCAAGAAATTGTTTTGTCATTCTTCTTATTCTAGGTGTGAAAGAAATTGTAATCCAGTCAATTTTTCAACTAGTGGCTTACGTTATCCGTAAAATCGAAATCATAACTTTAATTTTGCCCTTTGTTTCGCAGGTACATGGGCTTCTTTCCCGTTGCTAAGAACGATAGCGCACGTTACCTTTTCGAAAAATCCGCAACATACTTTGACGGAGAGCTAGTACCACGTAGATCGCAAGCTCTTCTACCTCGAGCTAAATTGATTACCATTTTACTGTCACCTGCGAGGAGGGCATATTCGTGGTATCAACACACTAGAGTCCACGGCGATCCAGTAGCCAACAATTACACGTTTCACAGCGTGATCACAGCTAGTGACACAGCGCCAAAACCTCTCAGAGACTTGAGGAACAGGTAATTAATAAAGAGATTTCAAGTATTGAAGTAGTAGTAGCGACTGAATGTGCGGATTGTATTGATTTTTTTTTTTTTTTTTCGTATAAATGTCAACTTATTTGGTTCGTTTTCCACAGGTGCTTGAATCCTGGAAAATATGCCCAACATTTGGAGAGGTGGTTGTCATACTACCCACCGCAGCAGCTGCACATCATTGACGGAGAACAGCTGAGACACAATCCAGTCGAGACGTTACACGAATTGCAGAGATTTTTAAAAATAACACCAGCTTTTAATTACTCTACTCACCTTAGGTATGATCCCAAAAAGGGATTTTTCTGTCAAGTGACAAACGAGGACCATACCAAATGCCTTGGGAAAAGCAAGGGGCGGCAGTATCCACCTATGGAGGATAGGTCTTATAAATTACTGCAGGTAAGCTGAGAACGATTGGCGTGTATTAGATTAGAGAAAGTAGGTATATGAAAGTAGACCGTGGTGGCCACTGGTCAGGAAACAATTGAGTTGTGGTGGTATGGAAAGAGATGGAATCAAGCTTCTCTCACGGTAAAGAAAAATTTTAACAATATTTTTGCTCCATGTGCTCAATTCAATAACCATTGAATAGATGATGAACATATTTTTTAATAACGATTGATTCGAAGCTTTATTCATTAGATACTCAAATTGACTCTATTAGTTCAGATTTTAGTCAGAGAAAATTATAATTTAATCAGGGAAATTCAGGGAGAAGTCGGGGAGTTTGTTCAATTATTTTTACTGCCCTCCATATCTAGTAGATGAAGAGTATAACAAACGCGGCTCATTGTCGGACCACTTTATCAATTTGCCGATATATTGTTCGATCTGTTAATAAATACTTTGGCACTTTGGTAAGTAGCTGATAGTTGTAGAAAATTTTTTTCAATCTACCTTTCTCAAAAACTATTAAATCGTGGCATAGATATCAGTTAAAGAAAGCTGAACCACAAAGAGATGTTTAAAAGCCTAAACTCGCTTCTCGGTGAACTAATATATCATTTTTTTTATATCAGCATACTGTATTCTGCCAATCCAAATACTATGCTATAATTTGAAGAGTAAAAACCGTTAACTTTTATGAAAATCTGAACTTTGTCCTACCTTTAAAAAAAAACGTTAGTGAAAATTACCATTTAAATTCAGGTAGATTAAAGATTCTCACATCTAATTTCTATGTAAAAAGTGGTAACTAATATAAAAGAATGAACGATAACCATAAAAAGATGATAGATGTTCAGGATGAAAGACTGCTGATGAAAATTACTTCTTTCGACGAGAGAACTTCTAAATAATTGGTTACACTTTGCTTGTGTTTTTTTTTTTTTTTTTTGCTCTGCAGAGGTACTATCTGTCGCACAACACGGCTTTGGTGAAGCTTTTCAAACGACTTGGATCGAGAACAATTCCACAATGGTTGAAGGATGATCTCACGGATACAGTGATGACCTAACCAACTGCTGTTGCCATCGACGTAATTTGTCAATCGTCGCTTCCATGGAAGCACACCTGTTCATTGCTCCGGCAGATCTGTAATTACCTGTATATTTAATACTATAAACAAAGTTTTTAACGACGAAGAAGAATGAATAGTAAAAAGGCCTACATTGTGAGCCTACTTTAAGTGTAAAAGCAAAGCAAAACTAGTCATTAAGAATTATTGTGACGATGGAACAGTAACAGCATCGTCATTGCATCGTGAATACCTAAAAACGTCAAACTCTCAAAACGCCAGTGCCATACGTATATTAATTATTAGTCAACCGTGGCATAAAATATTGTACAATCGATTTGGTGTTTCCATTTAGGAACGGTTAGTACATTACGATATAAAACAGAAAAACAATTTTCAATGCCTTGGTCTTGGTCAAACGCACGTTTGTTGTAAAATTGAGAGACACATACGTAATTATAAATAAGTCAGCTTGAAGGAAGAGAGACTGTTCTAGCGTGGCAACTAATTCAAGATTAACAATCTATATATGAATAAAGAATAGATCGGAAACACTGTGTTGCCAGTTTCGCAGTGAAACGTCTTTAGCGACATTATGAAAATATTTTGTGCTGAAATTATAAACTGTAAATACATTAACGTCGACTAAATTGTTTCATAGCTGAAGAAGAACTAAGACGATCTCTTGGAATTCGTATTGACTCGAGGGAAGTAAGTTATCACGATTCAAAACATTTCTAAGAATACCTGTATGAAATTTTGACACTATCATGAATTTTTCTATGTTTACTTTAGGCTAATTTTATTTTATTGAAAATGTACTTTCATCGACGTGGCTATAGATTCTCTGTTTTTTTATCAACTTACGCACCATAGTCCTATATAATGAGTCCATATAATGAATGTACCTACGGGTGAGATGAAAAAAACTTTCGGAAACAGTGTATAATTATTTTCGTCGAATCTGTTTAGACAATGCAAAAGAGAGACGATAAAAATCAAATGTGTCTATGTATATTTTGAGAATACTGTTACGAGTAACGGAATTTAAATGAACCTAATTGGATCACGTCCGTTTGTAGATTTGGTGTGATATGCTATTTTGATGTGAAAATAGATGAATTGTGTTGAACGAAAATTGTATATAAATTAAATATTCAGATTCATTACGTTACCTTATATGCGCACCTTAACATCTTTCAATTGTGAATCTTAAGATAAAAAAAGGGCCTCACCGCGTCCTTCGATCATTTTCTTGAAATCCTAATTTGCAAAATATCAATCGATTGGTGTAAGCCCGTTGTTATTTGATTAATGAACACCCAGAGGTGGTCTAAGTGACCAAAAAAATGCTCCAAAGCAATGTCAATGATTGTGTATATAACTGATTTCTACAACGTACCAGTGTCAAACAGTGCTTGACGATTATTATTAATAAGCAGAAGTCAAAATTTTGATATAATTTTGTAAAAAGAAATCCAAAAGAAAGTGAAACTTCATATATGAACGTAAAAATCTTAGCAGTACGCACGTTGCGACAGAAATTCTACTTAAAACTCTGACGTATACTCTTCAAATTTCTACTGTATTTTCTTTCTCCTGTATTCCGTTTTTTCCAACGCACAGACGTGAATGATGCGATGGCGTTCGCATGTTTTTTATGCAAACAGTTAAATTTTATATTTCGTCGATACAAATATACGATTAAAGTGATAGATTTTTATTTTTATTCTTACTAATCAACGGTACATTGAATTTTAGCATATACTTTTAATAGAGATTATTTTAATGATATATTTTTATTGTTATTTTGTATATTATTTTACTTTGTTTTTCACCGTTATCTAACGGTAATGTTTAACGAATCATGTACAAAGTTAAGTGTTGATACTCTATTATTATCTGTTAATTAAATGTGCCATTTTACTGGTGTTGTAAATATCAAATTAGCCTGATCGATTATATAGGATGGATAATAAATAATATAGTATGTTGTTTCATGTGGTAAATCGCGGCGGTGAAGTCGATAATCAAAACTCTTGGAGACTTGTTCGGTTGATTGGTCTATTGATTCTATCGGCTGACAATAAAATTTGAAATCAATTTATAAAACCACACGAACAAATATATACATTTTTATTTTTCCAGTCATACTAACTTGTGCATAATTTATGTATATTGTATGTGTACATACGTAACAGGGAATTACATTGCCGAGAATTGATGTACACATTGAAAAATTGCAAAAAATCACGAGAGAAAAATGATACCATATACAATTGGTGTACATTACATGTAATAGGATTCTCATTATCAAACTTATAAAAATACAATAATGTTAATAATAATTCTATTGTAAAATAATGTAATGAATGTACGAATAGTCGATAAGTTCTGATAAAAGTAATAATCAAAAATCTCACATTCTTATTCAATTCATAATATTTTCCGGTGCTACTGTTTTCAAAATATCGTGAGAATAATTACAATTCTATATTACCTATATCTATATTATTTTTAGTGTAGTAAAGCATAAATTTTCTCATCTGCAAACTTGATGAACAAGACGAATGATGATCAAATTGTATGTAAATCATCCGTAAGCTGATTTTTCCAGTCAATATCAAACTTGAGAACAACCGGTTCCATGGAACGCCATAAAAATGTGCGTGTATGTTTATCAACTAATCGAAGATGCGCCGTAGTAACATTGCTACAAATTACAAGTACACGCACGTGCGAGTCATTGAACTCAAGATAAATTTTTACAACAACACGACAGACATCAAAGCTGTGCTTCAAAATTACTTACAATTCTGTAGCTTCAAATGTTCAGCGCGAAACAACATAAGTTAACTAAAAACTGTGTTAAAGTTGTGAAAGAAAGTTTTTCAAATATTTTGAAAATAAATTCAAATATTTGCGTAAAATTAAGGTAGCCGCCATTGATGTGCACGATAGAGTCATACGTGGGATAATTTTCAATACGTATTTTATATTTATTTAGTGATATTTCTTCTTGAACGTAATTATTGCACCAATACTTTGGTTTCAGAGCCTTTAAAGTTCGGCAACGTTTTTTGTTGTTGCTAAATTCACTTGTACGTTAGCTAAATCTGCGTGGCTTAACGTTAATCAACCCTTAATCTGTAAAGAACAACTTTCCCAATGCCAGTCACATTCCGATCAGACGGTTTGATTAAGATTTTTGAACGGTTCCGGAACTGCAAGTTCATCATCGGAGTCACTAGAACAGTTTATTTCTCTTCTAGGTTCCATAAGAACCTTAACTGTAAAATCCGACGGTGGCCACACGGCTGGATCATCAGGAGTTGGTTTTTCTTCCGAAAAGTGGGGCTCTACAGAATGTAGACTAGTGAACTTCTGTGTCCTGTGCAACGGAGTACCAAGCTGTTTAATCAAACTGTACTTTTGGCCGCTGGCAGAGTTTCCGGGAAAAAAAATCTTCTGCAAAATCTGAAGCTTGTCCGCATCTCTGAGCCCATCTTTGCCACCTTCAACCAGCACCCTCGACATGGTGTCATCCACCTCCAGCAGACTTTGCTTAACAGGACGGATTCCGTTCTCCAAGGACTCTCCGGTTCCTCCAACGTCGACGTGTCCCGAAGCGCTACTTCTCGGAAGAGTGTAAATCTGCCTGACCTTCTTAACTTTTCTGGTTGCCGGAACAGCGACCAACTCCTCTGCACCTTCCATCAATTCCGTGTCAGCAGTCTGCTTTGTTCTGGTCTGCTCCAGTCTGGTTATCTCTTGTTGAAACCTCCACATTCTTGGGCTCATTGTCTGCGGCCCCGGTTCACTTCTGATCGCTGACCCTGGCTGCAGGTAGACACTCTCAACGCCGGGGAAGAAGAGCCTCTGCATGTAGGATCTGGGTGGTCCACGTTCGAGAGCGGTTATCGCTCTGAGGTGGTTGATGAATTCGGATCGATTCCGGAGGAAGCCGCAGACCTCGAGGGCAACGAATAGCGGCCACATGGTCAGTGCCACAGCTGAGATCAAGGCCAAGACGCAGATCACCTGCCAGGCCACGTCGAGCACCATGGTGTGGTTTATGGCGTCACTGCCTCTCGGCCTGCCGCAGAATGGTGCAAGCAAACTGCCGAAGAGAGCGCAGGCCAAGTGGGTGGCGACGATGTTACAGTAGTCCTCGAGGGCACTGCGGTAAACTCGCCTCGAGACCAGGTAAAATACGAGGCCACTAGCGCAGCTGATGCCGACAACGACGAAGGGCGAGTAAAGGTCGACGCCGGCGGCGATCGCAACCATACCGGAAATTCCACCCTGGACGCACCGCATCACGGTCCAGTAGTTGAAGGCCTCTCGGGTCAGGGCGAAGTGTAGAGCTACGACGAAGAGGGAAGAGGATGACGCCGCGAGTAGGTTGTTTATCAGGATGTAGGGTGTTCCGGGTGGCGGTGCCTTGGAGTTGCCGTGGTCGGAGATGGGCAGACCGAATCCTTGGAGACCGAGGAATATCAAGAGGTATCCGGCGAAAGCGCTTCCCGGAGAATCGGCGGGTAGACTGGCGTCGTCTATATCCCGAAGTCTCAGTATCCTTCGACCCAACGTCGCGCAGCCAAGAAATCCAGAGAGACCACCAACCACGTGAACCGTTCCTCCGCCCCCGTAGTCCTTGAAGGAGACGGACTTCCCGGTTAGCGAATTGTCGGCCATCCAACCCCGCGGAGTCCAAGCCCAGTGGATCAGGAACGGCTGGACCATTCCCGAGATCAGGATCGCCGTGAGGAGGTACCCGACCGCGTGCATCCTTCCGACTATTCCGCAGGTGCAAATCGCCGAAGCCGTAACCGCCGCCTCCCATCCCAGGACCGCGTCGTTAATGTTCGCCCTGCCGTCTCCGATCCAGACACCCTCGCCGACGGCACCGGAGACGTCGCCGTTGAAGGCGACGACGAAACCGACAAGGATGTAGACCAAGGTCACCGCGCAAAAGTCGACGATGTTGTGGATGAGGATGAGGTTCACGTTGCCCACGGGAACGCTGCCGATTTGAACGAGGAGAAATCCGACACGTAGCAGTATGGTCAGGATGCTTCGAAATACGGCTGACGAACCGGCCTCGTCGATATACCCCGTAGAGTTTATACCCCGGAAGTAGTTACTTCGGTCCAAGAGTCCGTAATCGTAGTAACTCTCCGCGTAGAAATCCCCTTTTACCAATTTCGACATCCCGAGGGGATCCGACTGCACGACCGATAACCTCAGCCTGTCGATCTCTCCGATCTTCGTATCGTCGATCGCGACCCTCACACCGAGTTAAGCCGGCGATTCGACACCTCGGAACACCCGCTTCCGGTCACCTCAAAATATCCTTTTTCTTGTGGAAATTAACGCAGCAATATACTCCAGGCTTGTCACCTCATGTGCTTTGGCTATCCAGCGAACCATGAATCGTGATAAATATGCGTTGGCTCTGAAGTTTTCAGACAGATTACCGGTTCGACAGCGTTACTACTGACAAATGACGATCGATAATCAGGTTAATCAATTCGATCAATTCCCAGTTGCGGAATCGATCAACGTCATTAACTGTGGCGCTCTTCGTCATGGACCGTCAATATATTAACGTATCAAGATTCAACGCTGACGGGAAAACGAAGAGATTACTCTCACGTAAGTGAAACACATTTATTGTCTACAACTTGTAATTAACCTAAGCGAAAGGAATCTTTCAACGTGTTGATTTTCTCAAAAAACGGGCGCGTCATTCCGATGATAATAAGACAAAACTCTGGTGTGAACGGCCAGAAATTGTCCATTGTATTCGGCGAATTAGGTACAGTATATCGCGTTTTTTTTCACTTCCGGTCGTTCCGTGGACTTATTTTCAAGCAAAATATTGGAAAAAAAAAATTTTGAAGCGAAAAGGGCGTATATTTTTTTTCAATAATTCGGTCGACAATTGGCAATGAACAAAAAATTATACGCCCTTTCCGCATTAGCATCGCGACATTTTTATCTAGGTTTTACCATGCCTTCATTCAATTTTTTTTAGAACCTAATCTGCTCTAATTACCGGTATTCCAATGTTCTTCACACGGAATTGATTGCCAATTACTGGTTTCTCGTGATTCTGCACGAGGATTGGCTCGGTATAACCGACGCCTGTTTTAAACGCAGCTGCTGCCTGCGTTTATCGGTTGTTGACCGCCTTATCATTTAGCGAAAGAGAGCCGCTGTACGGGTTTCAGGTAAAATCAGCTGCGTCAGTAGCCCTAGTGGTCACCGACCGATAAATGATCCTGTACTTTTGTTTTCTGATTTACTTTCGGTCGTGACGCGAAGCTCCTATTTCCTTGTGATAATCCTCAGTGGAAAAATGTGTTCGAGAATCATCGCACAGCCTGGTAAAAAGAAATTTTCGATTGCATCTTTTATGGTCATTTCAAACACGAAAAACTCGGTATTATCAAAGTACTATAGATATTCTATCTATTTCAACTTCTTTCGTTAAATTTGGAATCTGAAACTTTATGGAAATGCTTTTTCTCTAAATGTTGAGCTTCGAATTGCCGTGTCTCGTCCTGAGAACTCCGTTGTCTTCAGGCCGAAAGGCGCCAGTATAAACTCTCAGTAACTGTTTCTACCATAGTCTGCTTTTGGCCAGCCGCCAGGTATTTCCTGCCAACCACGTCAGATTTTGCATTTAAACGTTGCTCTTCTCGCTCCATATATGTATAATATACATATCAAACGGTTTTTGTACGATTTGTTTGTAATTTCGTATTAGTAATTTCCGTACTCGAATAATTATTAGAGAGGACCAGGATACAGCTGCATTAGAATTAAAAAATCGATCGTTCGTTTCAAAATCAAAAAACTTGATAATCCATGAGGCACAATTGTCGGCTAACAGAAGTGCTCTTTTTTCTTTTTCAGTGCCACAGTTATGTCGCTGGGATGGATATCAGGATGAAGCAGAAATAGTTGATCATGTGATCATCAAGGATCCTGTGCCTGGCAAATGATCGGCCTCGTCGCTACAGTCACCAGCCGATTCAAAGTCACTTTGACGTCATAGGGGTATTAATTTAAAAATGTAGTCGATAATACTCAATCTCACAGCCTTAGCCATCTGGCCGATCTCAAGTAAATCAAGCCGGGTAAAAAGGAAGATTTTTCTAGTGAAAGGAAACGTAATTTGCCAACTGATCGGAAGGAGTATGGAAAAAAGCCAAACTCTCAGTATGCAAAGCCCCGCACATGTCACAGTGGATTTTGTTCCTACAGAACGCAGACAAATTGGATAAAAATTTACCCTCCAGTTTAATCGCTTTGCCCTGACAACATAAGCATTGGACCTCGAAAGAAATGAGGAAATTACGCTTATGTGATCCATCAAGTGTACCGAAGGGGAGAAAATCCGGCTCCAACGCCAACTGTAAGTGATTCATGTCAAAAATGTTGTATCATTATAGAAAATTCGAATGTACAATGTGCTGAGTTTTTAAACGTATATGAGAACGAATTTACCTCAAATTTAATGACATGATATTCTTATGTAACATTTGGATATCGAAACTCAGATTGAGCGAAAAATAATGAATCCTAATTATAATGCACACTGATCGACGCAATTTGTTGTTCAAAAAATTTCGAACAATTTGTGTACCAATCGACGTCTCGTTCCAAAATTAACCGATTGCAGGGGAAAAAAATATGGCAGTGCAATTATTACTCTTAAGTAGGTATATGAGTAACTATCGGGCGTGTGCGCGCTGTGTGTGTGGTTCACTGGGCAGAAGAAATTATAATTATTTATACAACGCGAGCATGCTTAATGCGTTTTTTCAGGCGTCTTTTCCGTACACAAAGCAACCGTTTCCATGACGGTAGAGTAAATTTGCGAATGCCTGTGCGCGGAGTACAAGAAAGATCACTTTTAACTCCTAAGAGTCAAAAGTGGTCTTTTCTGTACCGCGCGCATGCGCTGTAACAAACAAACAAAATCTAGCATTACGCGACCCTAACCTCAATTTCATGCTTCGTGAAAAAAACACGTTCCGTGACATATAGAATCATCTGCAACAAAGAGGTAACGGTCTTTTCACCTCGTGTATTTGGAACATTCGCCTTCGGTTCGAATGCGTGCTCACCTACGACTCATATTGCAAACTTACGCTCAACCCGAAAAAACTGAGTTTATCACCTTACACACTAAAGTATACTATTTTTTAAGGAAAATCGAAACTAAGACGTTCGCTGAAATCTAACATCGTTAATCGTGTTTTCACATAGGTATGTATCAAATTGATAAATCACGATAAGCAAATACGTGGAATGAGGCGGTAGTTGGCGCCGTTACCGACGGCGCACAAACTCTCTCCGCGTAGACAGTAAATAATCAAAGACCGGTTGAATTCTCGGGCGGTCAAAGGGCGAGCATCGTCCTCTGCTGCGACACGAGAAGAACAACAACAAAGGGAAGAACCGAGAGAGCGTCGGATGCTCGGACGATCGAAGGGGAGTACAACGATCGTCAGTGTTGTCGGAATCGTCACGCGGTGATCTTCGAGGCTCGAGTAGTCGAGACTCGCTGTGATTGGCGGATCGAGGAGAAACGGCGAGAAGCAACAGAGCGCATGGCACGCCATCCTTTGGAGCCGCGGCGCGACGAGCGGCAGAACCGAGCCGGCGAAACGGTCTGGTCTAGTCGCTCCGAGGCGGCCGGTCCCGCCGACTTGAAAAAAGGCAGGTACGAGGAGAAGAAATAAAGTATCCAGAGGTTCCTCTGTCTCTCTTCTCTCTCTGCCTCTCTCTCTCTCTCTTTCTCTCTCAGTGTCATAAGCCAGACCGGTCCCAAACATATTATGGCCGCAACTAGTGTTTCGTGTGGTGCAGTGATGCTGTTTAGGCTCGACATGAACCGAGTGCTGAGGGTTACGACTTTGGCCGCGGCCCGAAAATGCAGTCAGAACGTAAGTCGCACTCTTATTCACTGCTGTTCGCTGTTGTGCGTTCTTTCGTCCTCTTATTCTTACCCACCCCACCCCCCTCCTTCCTTCATTCCGCGTGGTGGATCTTTGCTCGTTCTTGGTGCATTTACTAGCTCGTTCCTCCCTCCCCCCTCACTTGCCCCCCCCCCCCCCCCCTTGTCGGCCGCCTATCCGGCACCCATTCAAATCGGCAAATGCATCATGACTCGATCGCTCGGCCAGACTGCAGGTTACGCACTTATCTTCTCGTCTCGTCTCCCGCTCTCGATGCCGGGTTTGAATTTACTGGAAAACACAACACGGGCCGTTCGTTCAGTTTACACTTCTTTTTTTTTTCGTTTGTTGTGATTTGTATTGCCTCGTTGCATTGCGCGTATCCGATGTAGGAGTTGCCGGCATAATTTGCGGATTTTTCCATACCCTCTTTCTGCTCTTTTTTTTTTGCGCAAATCGATCGGTATTAGAAACCGTTTCATTTTGAACATTGACAAAGTTTGGACATGTTTCTTCCGTACCCCTAATTTGAGAATTTGTTGTGATTGTGCGTTAAGCGAGCGATCGAGCGAGTCACCGAATTTGGTCTATAGTCATAGTGTAGTCATAGTATAGTATGGTATACTCATTATTCTGTCAATCTAATCAAAAAGGATGTCCCTGTTTCGTGTCGGGAGATTATACCATTCTGCGTCCCACTTGGTATATTTAATGTATAATGTTACATGCTGGGAGCTGGACGTGCGCAATTAGGGTGGTTTTATAAGGTCCTGGTGTAAACAAATTATACGTGATAAAAAAACAAAGTCAAATTAAAAAAAAAAAAAAAGAGTTTCGACGCGCATGCGTGAAGTGCGAATTAGACCCTGTGTAAACGAATAATAAGTGTGAAATAGAGGGTATGTTAGCGCTGCTTTATATTCCGGGTGTATGATATGCTCCGAAATTTTCGGGAAGCTGTGTTTTGAAGAAATACGAAAATATTGTGTCGATTTCGGAAAATATCCTCGCATCGCTACTGAATAACTGTGTTTTATGAATCGCCCGACAGCTAAAACAGATTTACAAATGCACTTGCACTTTCTACACCAATGCTTTCAAAAGAACCTTGGAATTTGACCGACCGACGCGTAATTTAAAACAATTTTTCTGTCCGGAGTTGCGAACGTTTATTCAAATTAGAACACGTAATATCGCTGTTAATTTATTTATCATATAGGTATAATCAGTGTTTGATAACGCTCGCTGGGTTTTCTTTACACTGTTATATACATTTTGCATGTAACGTACGCAAATGTTCCGTAATACGTTACTCCTTTCATTCGAACCAACGCCTTTCTCTCTCCACTCGATCTATTCAATTATTCGAATGCAGTGCATAATATCCAAGGTATATATACAGCTGTGTTGAACTTTAATTCCAACAGGCTTGTAAGTAAATGATAAGAAGACAAAACAGAGCTTTACAAGTTTCCAAACGTGTATTCGTTATTATAACATCAAATTTCTACCGACGGAAAATCATCTTTGAATCGTCGTATGGACGTAATCGATTGTAAACGTTTACTTGTAGCATAGAAAATTGAACAGATTTATTCTCGCCTAATTATAGGTCAATTCTCATAACATTATTGTATAAGAAATTTCCCTGGGACTTGTACTGTAAGAATTCTCTCACGAAGAGTGGTCCTCGTGCAGCGGCGAATCTTCCAAAAATACTCGGCGCATCCCTCGGGACAGTGGGTGGATGTGGGATGCACTCGCATCGACCTTTTTCCTTTTTCATTTTTCTCTTTTATATTTCCTACCGACTGATTTCTTCTCCCGCGCTGATTGTGAGACAAGTAAACATACTACGGCGTTACAATACGAGACAGTCGATATTGCTTGCCGTAGAGTTCGTCTTGACCCGTAACAGTTAGCACGTTCAGCGACATTGCAAACCGTTTATAAATACAATTAATTGCGAAAACGACCCGCGGATGCAGAAAGATAATGAGATGGAGAGGGAAAGAAAAAAGGAACACATTAATTTATGTGATTCGCGGGGCCAATAACCTTAATACTCACTATGTAGTATTGCAATAATACAATAATTCTTACCACTGCGGGATACGGGAATTGGAATAACGTTCATCATACACCGATATCTATAACGAAGAAACGCGCGTCTTATCGAAATTAGTGGAAATGATTCATCGTAACGAAATTTTTTTTTTTGGGTTTGCCATCAGCTGACTTTTATCAGCGAAAATTGTGGAGTGCTATCTTACAATTAGTAGTTTGTCTGTGTTCACATACCAATCTAAAAACATCACAAGATTCAGTTGACTCTTACACCGAGTGTGCCGAACTTGGACAACATTTTACTCATTCTGTGTGGTTAGAATTCTTCATTACTTATCTTTTTTTTTTTTCCTCGTATAAGTTCATGTAATTAGTGAATACAGACTACATCGATTATTTAAATCAAATACACGTTTTTCAACGGTATTCAAAAGACTGTGGAATACTTTGATTAATTCTTGTAATTTTCGACGAAATATTGTCAAATCAAAGATTTGTGATGACTTGTTCAACTGTGCCGTGCTGATGAATCTAAAAGTGCGCGTGCGCAAAGATCTTCGTTTTCGGCAGCAAGCTAATCAATCAACGCGAACTATCAAGTTTGTCGGATTTCGCAAAAAAATTCGAATTCGTAATTGACTTAATTAACGCGATGCTTGAACGAAGTTTAATGCCGATATCACCAATCGACAAATGCTGTGATTGATCATTACCACGCAGCAATTGAATTATACAAAATCCTGAATTATACCACCTTTGATACGAACAGCTAAACATGTTTATTCTGAAACGATTACTAAAACTTCATTCTTATCTCAGACATCTGAGAGCAAACGGTATCTTTATATTCCATCCCTTTCACAATAATACAGAATTTCGGTTGAAACTTAGCATCAGATAAGAGCGCGAGCTCAACTATTTCTGTCACTATGCTCTTCTATAAATGTGCTACGCAAACTATTGTAACACTTCATTACACATGTCGCGAATATAAATTACCTTCACAATCTGAAAGAAACAAGTATACGAACTCGAAACAACATTTTTTCAAATACTTTGAAGGTGTGTTTAAATTTATTCGTCAACGTGAATATTTACTTGAAACGCGTGAATTTTACTTGGTCAAAATAAGAATCGTTTTATTTTCACTGCTACGTCTGACTGTGTATACTAATACTGGATCAATAATTTTTTTCTTAACTAATCACAAGCTGATGCTTTATCGAAAAAGACACAAAATTCACTCCTATCGCAAATGTTTCCGAAATGTACGAGAAAAATTAACAACTGCTTGCGTTATATGCGCAAGTTTTTCAAAATATTTTGTAAAACACGCAAACTACTATTAATATTTTTTCCTTGTAAGGAACGAGCTTGTGTACAAAATGTTGTTTCAATGATTAACATTTGAGGAATGCATCTCGAACATTCTCGAACATTCTCGAACGAATTCGTGATTGAATAATTGAGTTTATCTCCACCTAATACTCGCATTTTCATAAAATTATCGTTGTACCTCTGAAGAAAATCTCACCATCCAGATGAATTGTGTCGAAACATCTGTCCGTCTTTTTGCTTGGCACCAACTCTCTTCTGTCGTTAATGCTACGTCGCGTTCCAACGAGTTATTTCGACTCTGCACGTCGCTGAACGCATTATGTACATAAATACTCTCAATACTATTTTTTATAAACAAAAAAAATGTTCGCCTAACAAGTTACAACGCGTGTAATAAAACCGAAGCTAAGAATAATAGCAACGCCCAAAAAAAAAAAATTCCAGTTTATATATTTACACGAATAATTTAATTTGAGAAAAAAATTTGGATGCATTTGAATCCCGGAATATTTTGCCAATTACGCTTTGTTATATATACCGTGTACGTGTGGAAACGGTTTGCCCGTGTAGAATCAAATGCTTTGGGAGAGCGAAGCGCGTAAAGCCCTTCCTTAATTGAGGTACCCGAGAGTATTTCGTTCCTCTCCTTTCGATCAGCAATTTTTTTTAATCAACCGTCCGAAGGGGAAGGTCGTTACACACTTCGTTTGCCCGTTGGTCTGCACCGTGGCGCTCTCGTATTTTATCTTAACGATAGAACAAAAAGCCTCCTGTAGACTAATTTTGGAATCGTGGAGCTACGATAATAAATCAAGATATACCGAGATAAAGTTTCGCTCTCTCTCTCTCTCTCCCTCTCTCTTTCTCTCTGTCTCCTAATTAATTTATTATGTAAAAAAAACTTTATTCTCATTTCGATGAAACAGATTATTGCCACGCAGTAAAGAATTTGAAATACGAATTTAATTTTATCTAGGATATGAACGATTTTGTCCTCAGCTTTGCGATGTATTTATAAACTTGTTGCTTAAACCGCATCCCAAATGAATTGCATAATGCAGGGGCGACAGTGGGAGTCACGAGTCACGAGTCTTGAATATTGATCGCTTAAACGCGAATGACAATTATGTGCAGTTTGAGGCTCGAGAACTTTGAGTGCTGTTTTATGAACTTGCGTCACCCGGTCGATTTACATTTCGATTAAAATCAACCAGACGGGTCAACGATAAGTAGATCAAAGGATGGCCGTTCACGTTTAATTGCTTCGGAGTAAGCGTCGAATTATTTTATGATACTAATTTGGCGAACCTTATAATTATCTTTCATATTACAAAATTTTCACATGGCTGTGAAAAATGGCGCGTTTGTCTTGAGGAAAAGTAGGATCGAAAGTAACGAAAGTCGCCAAGCGCCTCTAACGATTTCATCCATATTCATTACCATTTCTACTTTAAATTCTATTAGTGAGAAGTAATGAAATTGAGGTAGACTTTTTTCGTCATGAGAGTAAACTAATGGCGATTTAACAATTATCAATTACACATTACGTTTTGTATACCGGAAAAAAAAAATGCTGTGTGTAAGCTCCAATTCAACCGCATGATAAAAATGGGTGTAAATTATCAATTGTTAGCCGATTGTTATATACGTAATATAAAACCTTTCGAAAATTAAAACTACTCGAGAATTTGATCTTTATTAAACTCGATTTCGTTCAAATTTTCTTTCCTCACACTCTTTGGCGATTATAAAAACTTCTAAAGTTCAACGCACCTGTGATGAGCTGTTTTTGAAAATCAGGAAAATCCGCCAACGTTCCACAGCGTAAAAAAACAATCCAATTCTGAGTCGGCAAACGTAGGCGTGGCAAGTTTAGACGGTTCTATAATGTAAAACCTTTGGGCCCTTCGGTTCACCGAGATTCGCATACTCAGATATCGACGTGTGTGTGAGGGACTGGGCGTTGCCAAATTTGGCGTCAAATTCAAATGCATGCAATAGTATACATGTATGTATATATGCAATACCTGTGTACGTATATCTACTTTACTTTTATCCTTTCCTTTCCCCCTGCTCCATGATGACCTCGTTTCTTCATATTCCAGCAATGAAGAGGTAGGAGTTAGTAACGTTAACAAAACGCTACCTTTACGTTTCGCTACTTTAGGGTTTTCGGAAATTTAGTAAATCGTGATAAACAAAATATACTTATTCAAATTTCGAAAAGTCGACTCCGGAAAAGTCGTTCTAAAATTACACAATAATGATTATTCTCAGATGTTTCCTTACACGTTTACGTTACCAACTTTAACCTGATTTCCGGCAGCACGGCCTTATTATCTCCGCTTCTTGCAACGTTTCCGTAACTATATCATGTCGCAAGCGTCAAGGTTTCCGTAGTTTTCCTTCTCGTTATTCGAATACATATTTCATTCTTTATGGAACTGGAGGAACAATGACAAGAAAATGTATGCACAGGATTTATTTTTAATAATCTAACGACACGCGCTGTAGTAACGCAACGTGCTTCTTGCAGCTTCCTGATCACTGTTTCAATATTTGCGTACGTGCATCTACCCGTGTGTCTATACGCGCAACGAAAATTCCAAGCCGTTTCTACGAGAATTTCATCCTCCATTTATTTTTTCTTGTTGCATTTTTTATTTTTTATTTTCCATTAGTTTTCACCTACATCCCTAATTTTTTGTACTGCAGTGCTCCGCGCTTTTTTCCGTTGCATAGAATTTTCTTATATTTGTGTAAACGTAGATTTTTACGCTAAAAGATTTTTCGAATAATGGAAAATTGATCAATATATCAGCATCCGAAAATTTATATACGAGTATAACGTATATCGTGACTGGGATAAAAGATCTTTACAATATTAAGAAATCTCAACCACATAGACACTTACGTTATCAATACGAGTATATAATATGTTTGCAACTTTTTTTAGAATTTGATATTGTTTTAAACATGTGAAAAAATTTCTACATTAATTATATCGTATCGATAATTAATCCAAAATTAATAGCATCGAAATTATAAATTTTCGAAGAATATCTTTCTTTGGTATTTGTTTTAAAAAAATGTATACTTTGAATTAAAAACTTCCGTACGCTCATCCAATATTCTCATTCCGCATATACGCAGCCCCCCCATCGATGTACCGCCTTATATTCTACCTATTCGCCGGAAGATCCCATAATACGGGCATTTCAATAAATCCTTTACCTTCATTGCTCTCGTAAAAGTTCGATAAATCTTTGATGTAATCTCTTTGTCTCTGTCTCGTCCTTGGCATATATCACAAGGTTTGTAAAACAGAAGAAAGAAATCTGAACACGAATTCGCGACGCCATTTTTTCCATCCATCAACTGCACTAAACTTTGTCTGCTGTACATTTACGCATAACCGTAATATGTGGGTCAATGATTTTCGAACATGTGGGTGAAATCCGGTAGATTCATTCGATTTCACTTACGATGATTCATTTTATTCAAAAGACTAGTTTCTACAAATTTACTGCAACGGATATCGATTTTTTTTCCAGTCAATTTAATTAAGTACAAATTTTTTGATTATAGTCAATTAATTATCAGTGTAAAGTTGTAAAATTCAATATTGAACAATACCGTAACACAATATCAAAAATTTGTTCACTCAATTCATAAAAAGTAATCTTCCGAATGAAATGCACCATCGCAGAGTGAAATCGAACGAATCTTGTAGCAGATTTTCAACCATTTTGATGCAACGTAAAACGAAGCTTTTGTTTATCCAATCCGAATAATTTCTATTTTTGTTTTCTCCAAATAGATATTCGCCGTAGCTTACAAGTTCAATAATTTTACGAATACTCAATGCGCGGTTATCTCGAAATACAGTTTGTCAAAAGTAGCGAATTTCGGTCAACCAACGTCCCGAACATCCCTGCCACGATGGCGCAGATCGCTGCCGCATAGGCGTAACAAATTTTTACGCGTTACTCGGTGAATGTACTCGTACGCAACAGTTATGGAATACGGATGAATTTTCATCAGCGAAAGTATAAACGAGCTTGCGCGAGACCTGTAAACCACAGTCCAGATAAGATAGCCCACCAAAGCATAATGTAAATACGTTATGGATGCGTCGCATGGTCTGGGATGGGCTGGGCTCAGCTGGGCTCGGCTCTCTGAGCTCTCTAAAGCTCTCTTCACACCGCGCAAACTCGCTTAGGGGATACTCTCTGTCACGCAGGCTGTCGATGAAAAATTCATTTTCTCGTACTGCAAGGCCTACACCTCTCATTCCTACGTGACCGAGTAATTACGCATTTTATCATCCACTATTTTTCTTCTCTCTTATGATTTTTCTCTTCTTTAGAACATTCATTTACTCAAATGACAGACTAAACATTTTCAGAATATATGATCTATCTTTCGGACGAATTAAATGAACTTTATTTTACGCGTACGCTTTAAATATTACAATTATCCTTCGATAATATTATTCAAGCCATCTTCGTTACACCGTGTCGAGAAATTTTCCAACGATAGATTATATAATGCCTACGCTTGGCGCAGAATTCACCTGCGGATGTTCGAGTATTTATGTTCGAGTACTTAAATGTTTTATTTGACAAATACTCCCGTCAACTATTATTTATGTGCTCCGTGTAACGCGCTCCCTATTATCACATTTCCTCTCGTCCTGCACGTTTAATCTGACTTCTCGTATCAGCTTCACGAGGAAAACCGCGCACGCGGTTTACGCACACCTATATACTTATAGGTTAAACGTGAGGGCATACATAAATTAAGCGAGATGAATATATGTATCAAAGTGTATCAAGCATAGCGTGAAATTAACTCCAGTGAGAAAAATTAATGCGTTAAGCGATAATTGTAAGGTCTTCACACTCCAAGTTGACATGTTTTTTTTTTCATACACCGAAGCCGCCCCTTGATTACAAATAAATCAAATCACTTCGTATACTCGAACTTTCTCAATTCGATACTATCAAATTGTTTATTATTTGTATTGTGTATTGTGGTGTTCCAGTATTAGGGTCGGATATAACTTTATTACTTATACCTGATACATGAAGGAACAGTTGCGCCTGGCTTGGCTGTCGGGCAACCCCACTGGCATCTAACTTCCATACTTCATTTCCACTCACTGTTACCTACGTCCGTATTACAAAGTTCCGCGAACGTTTTGAGAGTCTGAATCAGCAGGAATAATCATCGTATGTTACGAAAAAATTCTACGCGATTGCTGATTCCAATCTTAATGTTTCCAATCCGAATTTTAATGCTGCCAAGCCACTTGTAACGTCTCGTCAACATTTTATTACTCATTGTCAGCTTATCTCAGCGTGTATATTATTTTATGCTTTTATCAAAATTTTATACTCACTGGGAATTTTCTTTTCGTTGTAGATTATAATAACATAATCTCTATCGCGTGTCAGCACGAAGTAAGCGTAATACATTTCTTTATCGTCCACATGTATATCATATTACGTACATATATGTAGAAAGTGTAATTCAAAATGGAAAAAGATAAGGCAGAGCGATCCGTTGCAGGAATGAAATTGCAATATTATTTATGATAACGGTGCATCGTAAAGATTTAGAAACGAGAATAAAAAGAGATAATTCCGATAAAAATATTCGGCAACTATCGTCACAGATTAAATTTATATATATATATATATATATATATGTGTGTGTGTGTGTATATTCGTGATGCCATTTTCTCGCCACGTATTGGGGCACAGAAATTCACGATGAGAAGATCCAAGAACTGATAACCATCATTTAAAGAGGGGACTTAAAAATGGCCGTAGTTGCCATCGTTTCAAATAAAAAAAAAAAATATTCGAAAAGTATATATATATTGTGCCATGACTAATGTCTTCTGAAGAATTTGAAAGAAAAAAATTATTTTAGAAATAATATCACTTGTTGCATTTTTTAATTATCTTCTTAATTTTATGATAGTGGTCAGTTCATCCACCGAAAGTTTAATTTGTTCGATCGGCGGACATCTCGGGTTGAAATTCAGCGGTTATCGGCGAGTCATGCGGAGAGACGGAGAAACTTACAGACATGACTCGTGTTACATGCATCATATGGAAACTCGCATGTGAGGCTACACACACCGTGTCCTGCACGTGTCATTCATCCCGCGTATTTACTGAGGCACCATCTGCTGGAAAAACATAGAATCAGTCCAATTATATTCAACCTTGCCAAAGCGTCGCGTCGATGAAAAGCATTATACGAATATTGTTAACAACGGTTGATTCATACCTTGTTCGAAGAGTTCGAAAAGTAGCCCGTTACAACAGCGTCATTCTCAATGAATTGGCGATGAAAAATAATGACTGTAAGACAATGTTTTATTACTTTTGAAAAGATAGATTTTCTTCTTTCACGTTCTCGATTTTTGTTTCTAAACGTGTTTGACAGAAATTTATGCTCCTGGTAGAAAATTCGTGATGATATCTCGAACCGGTATATGAATGTGAAGATGCTGGATCGTTTTTCACCCCGCATGTTATAAATAGCGATAAGAAAATTCTCGTCAAATGCTAATCTCTTAAATTCAATTTTGAAAGGTCACTCTCGGTACTCGAATTTTTCTCATTTAAATAACACGAGGATAGCGCCATTTTTCTTTGAAGTTTTTATCACATAGCCGTAATCACGATGATCCGTTGCTGATAATTAAATTTTTGCTACAAAATTATGCACTAAACGAAATCCGTAACTCAAAAATTCTGTTCAAAAGTTATGTGTCTCGAACTCGAAATTAATTTACTATATTCAAAAATTCATTTTTAGATGTTTATGGACTAGAGTTGCGCGATTAATCGATTAATAATTTTGCAGGTCAATCGGTATATGTTTAGAAACCATCGATTAATCGATTGATGCTTTCGGGATTAACTCCATTGTTCATTATTAAATACGGTTGAGCAACAACAATTTTTAAAAAAATTGGCATATTATCCAGATTATTCAAATGTGAAAACTTTGAGTTTCTAGAGCGACCGTTTAAAATCGGATTCTAGAGATATCGTTCCACGAGAATTCATTTCATTCCACTGACAGCAAGTTTTTCAGGTGGGAACGAAAAAAAATGTCGCTTCCAAACGGAACTTGCACTATGTTTACGTGCACCGAGTTACGTTCTACGAGTTATTAATTTTGGTGCCTTGCACTACTTGCCAAAACGTAATCGGATCGTATCTTTACGTGCCCCGAGTCATGTGTTACGATCCGGTGATAATCGGCAATGCTCGATCACGTAAACGGTGAGAGATTTGAGTTAATAAAAGTCAAATAAGAAACAAACGCCAATCACTGTAATTAAAAAGTATCAAATATTGTGCACGTAAACGTAGTATTAAATATTATATTATTGATTGCGATGATGGCAGTTGAGCACCTCCACGTTGAGTTTGTTCAGAATTGATTCGAAACTCGTTTGCACGTATTACCCCGACGCCAGTGTGTTCACGTTTCACGTAGGAACAACACACGTCCATCCGTGTTGCAGATTGTCTGAAGCAACGCCGGAACTGTGGAAAAAGGGTAAAGGAAAGTCATTCACCTTGCTCCATATCCGACGTTTCGTCGTATTAGAAGCGTTTCGACTACACATTCAGTGATAACCGTGGTACAGTGAACCTAGGACAAGTTCGCAGCGAAAGATTGGTCAGTTACTCAACGCTACACGTGTTCAGGCCTCGAAGGTCTCAAGTGAAGGTTCCAATGCCGGCTTGTTGTGTCTTCGCGTTACGGACAAAACCGGAGTTGAGCACACCGAGTATCTTATCGGCCTGCCAAGAGATTTTTTTTAATCCGATATAACGACGCCCACGTGTGTAAAAGCAGTTGTCTTCCGACTTTCTTCCATACGTAGGAAGGTTGAAGCAGCAGCTTCTTTGTCGCGATTATCCGCTCGAGGTATTTCACCATGGGGTTGAATCAATGGTTCGCAAAAGTGCTAGTTTGTCTCTGGAGTTTCGAGCCCTTTGATTTTTTCCCCCACTTTATATATATATATATATATATATGGCTCTCTCCGAATGAAAGGGAAACCGCCGAGACTCTTTCATCGCACATGGTTCCCTTGTTATATCGCAGGGTTAAACTGTACGACGAGGGTCGCGAACAGCCTGCGTTACCTATCTTTGTACGAGCGTATATAACTTGTTGGCTTTTCAAGGAGGGCGAATTAACGAGGCAGGGTGCTAATCGCTTCGATGATCCGAGGTTTTACACTAGCGTTCTATTTCTACGTGGCCGACTGGTTAGACCGTTCACAAATTCAGTTTGAACAAGGCGAGAGTGCGAAGACTAACTATACTAACTAAACTCGACCACGGGTAATTTTTGGACTCTTTTTAACTGTCCTCAAGTACATCGTCCGGAACGTCATGCAACTGTCCGTCTTTCAGCGGTAACAAGCTCTGAAAGAATTGGACAGCTGCGTGTTCTGAACTTTTGTCGAAACGTGTCGGTGCACCGTTCACACGAAAAACCGATATCGTTCCGATAATGGAGCTTCGAAATAGTCTCACCGGTAGTAAAGATGCGTCATAATATAATGAAGAATACCGTTTCGCTATTAGAATTTACCGCCGTTCAAATTACGACTTCATTATCGCATTGTCGGTTTCATTCTGTCAACGAAGATGTGCAACAACAACAGCTAATAATTGTTTTTAAAAAATGACATAGAAATCCCATCGTTGAATGTATGTTTTCTGGGTTTATGTATACCTACTCGAATACAGAAGTAAAGCAAATGGACAGCTAACGTCATTTCGGTTTACCTAATAATCCGTGAACGCCGACGTCGAAAGCAGCTGTTTTCAACCGCAACGTTCCGCCTGCGTGATGAATATTGAACGGTTATAAAGATATTGGGTCGTCATCGTTGCGTAATCGAATGCGGTGTTCAAGAGGCAGAAGGTGACATGATTATAACAAAGTTTACTTCTATTTTTTCGTTCCAAGCATTACTATTCAACCGCATTATTTATTGAAGAACTGATCAGGGGAGTGGGAAAAATGGGAAGAAGTAATTTGTTGATATAATTTCAACGATTACAATGAATTTATAGTGTAATCGTAATTTCTGGTAATTTATAACTCAACATTTCAGTGAATCGAATAATATCTTATCGCGATAGAATTGTGATTACACTAAAGATCGGTCTAAAAACCTTTGCTTCTAAACGATGGTAACATTTCGCAAATAGATTATTCTTTAATCTTAGCATTCGTGATGTCATGATGAAAAAATGTTGTTCTACAAGTTGAAATTAACGATAAACAACACCACAGAGTCTTTTATATATTTCCTTCGAAATAATCAATCGAGTTGTTCATCAATAGTTTTTAGCTCAAAGTTTTAACGCAATCATGGTCCGTGATTTCACGCGAATATCTTCCAGTATCAGCAACTTTCGCGAAGTACCAACTCCTCGAATTGAACTTCATCTCCTAAAAAAGGGTGCTTGATGAAAATGGAAAATATTTTGATACGCATGACTGCATGGTCTTCGATATTTTTTTCACCGATGAGATTGTACGAATTTATCGTAATCAAACTAGCGCATTATACGGAAAGTCATAAAGAAACCCGCGACAGGCTGTACAGTCCTAGAAGTCGGACAGATTCATCCGTTAACAATGCGGCAATTATTCGAGTCATCCGTCTGAGGGAACTCGTTAACTGCTGGATTGAATTCATCTGTGGACTCTTCGTCGGACAAACGAGAGAAAAATCTCTTGCGTCATTACCGGCATCTATATAACGCACTTCAAATCCAATATCCCTTATACGAGTACCTCCTGCGGAGTATTGGAAAAATTATCGAGTGTCGATTATATTCTTGCAGGAAAATCAAGGTAACACGAAGTTTCAGTTTTCTCTATTAGAACATTTATGCGGTAAATTTTATACCGTTGATTTACTGGGTAAAATCTTTACGCTTGAAGAAAACCTCTGACCTTTTATAAGCTTGCGATATTTTCTCCCATGCCGCCATTATTTTTCCCTGCGTAATATACGTATATAGTCGGCGCGATTCAGTTTCAAGCCATTTTCCTTTCGTCTTCCACATGACGAACTTATGCAATGTGCGATGTTCGTCACGCCGAAAAATATCTAATCTCGCTGCCATTCCGCTTCGCGACAATTGAAAGTACAATAAACTTGGATCCTAAATCGTGTTCTTGTTTTTGGAATTTCTTAAAATGCCGCTTGTATATCATTTTGATAATAATTTCCCAACCCTGCGCATCTCCTTAATTCACTCAATTCCATACATACTTGAACTTGAATACCGGCCAACTCCGTCCAGCCGAGTTCTGTATGCCTCGGCACGTTCGAGCTTATAATGCCCTGCAAACATTAAACCGTGCGCCATTGTTACCCTTGGAAATTTTGAACGGATCCAATTATACAGTGGCTGAATGATTAAGCAATCATCCAGAGGTACGCCTCTCCCAATCGCGGTGTCTCACTACGTAGGATAATAATGGCAACAAAGTGTTGAGACAATGATATCGGAGCGAGTAATTAAGCATCGTAAATTTTCAAATCAAAGTTCGTAAAAATCATTGGAGGCGAATCGCGTGTTTCTGAACTTTGCATTGGCATCTTGTTCACCGTCCAATCCTGTCATGCCCACGAATATCTGTTTTCGCTTTAGGCGCTGCTACGATTACCTTCAAATAGCTAACGATCCGAGACCTGGTCGTGAACAGTCAGCCAATTTACCTTCAAGCACTTTTGTTTCGTCAATTTGGCACCCATCTTCTCATGATATGCTTCTAGGTACGTTTGGCAGCTTTTCTTACTCGTGACTTTAACTCGCACTTTATCGCCTTCGCTTTGGTATGGAATTCACAGACCCAGTTCTTTTCATAGGCATAATATAACATGGAGTACCTAATGCTAGCGCATGGAGTTGTTCAAGCATTTCGATTCCTGGAATTGAGCGTGCGAGAGGCGATTCCGTACGATACTTGGTGTTTACCATTCCAGTCTCGGAAAAGCTGAGCCGTTGGAAGGTTGCCTTTTAGTGTGATAAGGGAAGTTCGATAGAAATACGAAGGTTCGGTAGTTCCGGAGCGAGAAGTAACAGCACTCGGTAACCTTACTTTTTCTTTTCAAATTTTTCATCCCTAACCTCTCCCGGGATTTGCAATGCATGAGCTGAATATTTGAACGATCTTTTTTTTCTCTGCATCTTCCTTATTCACTTTTTTTTTCACTTCTATAAGCTCAAAGTATGCAGGATCTGTAATGTGCCACGATGCACGGAAAAAATGTAATGCAGATTTTACATCTCATGTGATGAATGTACGGACAACACTTTTTTGGCGTCAAATCTCCATCAATTGCGGTAGATCTAGTTAAGCATATCGTAACTCTTGTTATTGGTTTTGTAACTCTTATTAACATATTTGTAAATCATGCCAAAATTGCTGTAGATTTATATTTACCACGGTAGACGTTAAATGGAAAACTTGGAAGTGGCAAAAAATGTGAGAAAATATCTAGGGTATTCCCTGTTACGGACGAATTCTGCGAATAATTTTGTACTACGCACGAAGGATAACGCTTTGGTTGTATAACTGGTGTTGACATGGTACGTGAAATTCCTACGGTGTTACGCGCATGAGGAGGACCCCTGTTGGAGTACTTTCGGAATTCATTTCACGCACCTTGTAATTTCCGGCCTTGCCGCACGTACCTACAACCTACAACCTGTTCAAGCCTCCGAAGAATCATTGCAAAGTAATCCTTGCGAGCTGAGTAAGATGTTTGCCAAGTATTCTCAGCACCCCTTCATCCATCCGACCTCTGCACCTCCACGACCTGACCCAAATCGTTTCACATAAATTTAAATTACTAATCCGTTGTGGCTTACGTTGGCACGGAAACCCGGAAGTCCTCGATGCCGTCTAGACTCTCCGTCGAGGACCATCTGATGGTGACGGTTCATCGGAGTCCATGGAAACTAGCTTGCATCGGTCACTCAGTTCTGATTCAGAGACAAATTTCATCAAAAATCTCGTTCCTAAGTTTTCGCTTATTTACATACACGTGTAACCATCTCATCGTACAATAAAGAAGAGAAATGAGCGTGAAAAAGCCTGGACCGCAGAAATTCCGGCTCTGGTTTTCATTCGATAGTCCGTGTTCTCCGAATGCACTGGTCTCATTTTGCACTTGCAGACCATTGTGCTCGTTACATGAGGTTGAGGTTAGTCACGTTAGCGTAACGAAACATGAGGATGAAAATTATTATTGAACAATTTTAGAACGACCTTCAAGGAGTTGACTTTTCAGAATAAGAGTATGCTTAGTTTATCGTGGTTTACTAAATTATCGACATTGCTAAAGATGCAAAGTGACGATCTTTCCTGAACATGCATCGTTAAAGTAACGTTGTAACGTCAACGTTACCAACTTGTTCCTCATCTCGTTCCGGGTACCTACACTAAAAAACTCTAGTGGAATGTTAGGCTCGAGTCCGTTGATATTCAGCGCGTCCTTTGAAAGCGCGGCTTTTTAGAATTCAACGAAGCGTGCTGTTAACACGTTGGGGGAAAATAAGTTCATTAGGACTCGAGGGATTTTGAGGTTTTGGTGAGGAATTGTTAAAAAGTTGAGGACAAGTTGGCCGCTTGAGGTGGAGGATGATGTTGGAGGATTACAGCCGGGGACAAGCCGTCGTTCGTATTTACGTTGCGTTGCGTTACCCCGCGGTATATGTCAGAGGGGATGTTTCAGAGGTTCCAGACTGCGGACGCTGCGTCGGGCGCCATCGCATCGATCTGCTATCCCCGGCCAAAATTCTACGCAGAAATTATACCTGTATACACACCCCGTGGTATCGCTCGTCTTTCAAGTCTCCGACACGCACGGATCACTCTGTGCTTTCATTTTTGTTTTCCTTTTCCTTTTCTGCCGGTGTTACGCGAATTTTCCCCATCATTCACTTCGTCCCTACTTCTGTAACGGGCTTCTTTCTCCCGGGAAAAAAATGGTTTCCTCTTTCATTTATTGGGTGCGCGTGTATGTTGGGTACTTCTTTTTCCTGCGATGCTTGACAAACGTGTTACAATTTTCGTGAACACTGCGATTTTTGGTACTTGTACGAATCGGTTGGGTAATGGGGTTTCGAATATTCTTTTTGGAAGATGATATTTTCGGTTTAACTTTGGCGCTCATCGTGAAATTGCCGGCGCAAATATAGGCGTCCGTGTTTACTTTCACTCGGATAACGTCAGAAGTGGCGTTATTGCTTTCAGTCGAGGAAAAGTTTGATTGAAGGTTTCCTTGGGTTTTTTTCCATCCAAATAAAAAATTTGACCGTTTTGTTGAATTTTCTTCTTATTATCTTTTTTTTTCTTCATTTACTTATTTCCCTCGAGTGTCTACAGTGTAATTTGATGCCAAGATAACTCTATAGTGATACTAAGTGAGGTGTTCTTAAGCACAAAGATATAAGTTTTGGGAAATATGATGATACTTTTTTATCGACTATTACAAGTTAATATATTCAAATGGAAAAATGACATTACGAATAAAGACTCTTGAGTTTCACGACAAATCGTTTGAAGTGAAATGTGAGCCTTTTACGCGTCGACAGAAATTATATTTCACAACGTTTTCGCGCAAATATACAGAGGAAATAAAACTTGAAACATCATTGAGCCAAAGCCGCGATTTCAGACTAACCTAAAACCTGAAAATTCGAGAATAAAACTCAAGAAAAGGTAATACCTAAGTTACAATACGTTTGTGCTTGAAACGTACGTTTTACTTTTCATGCATTCAAAGTACTGGTAGTTAAACCGAAACTGGAAAGATATTACCTACAGGGCGATATACCGTAAAAAATGCTGCTATTTTACAAGTCCCAAGGGAGACGCGCGTGTAATCGATTGACACGGTCAAAGGTCAACCTTGTGCAGGATGTACGAGCAAATTGATTGGACGCCCGAGGAAAGCGACGTCGTATATTAATAATTGCGGCTTTTCCCTGTTCGATTAACCTGAATAAGTCGCAGAGATGTAAAATTATCCGGTTGAATTGGGAATTATTTAAGATCTAGTGAAAAATTGACAAGCGTCAGGATGTGAAGTATGGCATCCGTTTATGCCTGTCGATGGATAAGACATTCCTCAACATCCCGTGAAAGATAAATAACCGGGTTGATATGTCTGAATGCGTTAGTTCGGTGAAGAAAAGGTATATTCTGAATTCCTTTACGCAATGAAAGCCTTCCACCTCGTCGGTTGCGTCTTTAAGGCAACTAAATCATCCTCGATAAAAGGATAAGGAAAAGGAAGAGCGAAAATGGAAAGCAAGAAAAGAAAGGGATATGGGGGTGAACGACTAAGCCCTTGAAAGTTATGGAATCGTCCAGTTTTCATATTGAAAAACTTTTCCGCTGAGAGATGAACGTCGCGGCGTCGGTTCAATATTTATGACGAATGTATCACATCCGCATCGGGGATTGATCTATCTGTTGGCAAGGTAGATAGAAAGCCTTTCTCAGTGCACGGCATTAGCACTTGAACTTGGTGGAATAAAACCGTGTAGAGTGTCTTGACTTAAGCTCTTCACTTACCCCTTTAACGCTTATCGAGATCTTGAGAACAAAGGCAATGGTGTACGACACAGGATTCACGTGTCGGATATCTTGACGAAGTGCTGCTTTTACTCCAGGAGAAACTTTAGATTGCGATTATAACCGTATTGATCCACCGAAAAAGTCTCGGTCACGTTTTACCAACACTTGAGAAGAATTTCTACAATTTTTGCCAACCCTCGAGCTTGGATACAATCGAGCATGTTCGAGAAGGCCTGCTCAATGTCTGAGGACAAACAATTTTCAACATTACCCTCTTTCAATTACCACTAAATGGTGGAAAGCGGCTTAACCGTTTACTGTATCTACCCTTAATTACTCGCGGCTTCTTACTGGTCGACGAAGCTACGGAAAATCGTAGACCGTAAAGAAGCTAGGGGATGGTTTACGCGCAGTTCGTAATCACCGAGTCCAATCGCAGATTCACTCTGGGGAAATTTTAACTTTGAATGCGTCGTGGAAGGAGCGGCGTTTCCACGGGATTTATACGGCGAACGCGTCCTTGGAGGTCTCCTTTCTTCTCCCTGTTCGTATATTACAGTGCCTTCGACGTTAAATCAGATAAAAGTCAGGATGAGTGTCTGCGCGTCGCCTCTCGCAGTCAGGAACAATCGAAGTGAAAGCGACTGGGCTAAGACGTTAGGTTCACAATGATGTTAGAATTCGGTAGGTGAAATGGTATGTTCCTTGATGACGTTAGCTCCGATCAAGCCTGTCTCACGTTACGTGCGTGGAATATAACGCGAACAACATCGTGTAGGTACCCATAATTTAAACTTAAGTACGACCAATTTGCATTCCTTAAAATATTCTTGACAAATTTATCGTTATCTGATCATGGTACTGAATATTGAATTACCATATCAGTATCATTTGAGAATTTTACCGCGACTGTGGTTGGACAATTGGAGTCTCGTTTCCACGACACAGTTACAATGTGTTCGGAAGATCGAAACTGCTCTTCTCATGTAAAAGCGAATGTCAAAAAAAATGAACCCGCGGAGTGATGAATTATCCAGTACATATTCATCCCCGACTATTCATCTCAATTACCATCTTGCGGCTCTCACCTCCATACCTCCATATCTTCCTCTAGCTCATCCCATTCTCCTCGCTCTCTCCCTTGTCTCGCGTTGATCATTTAAGTACTCGAGCGAACGCGCAACCCTGAGGTACGCTCTGCAAGATAAACTCAGAGACACTATCGTGAAATATTTAAGTCGCATGCTTCTGGAGGGCTGGAGAATCCCTCTGATAGTCATTGAGGAACGGTGGTTTTCGAGCTCCTTGGGAACCGGAAGTCGACAATGGCAGTCTTGCGTGCAGCCAAGGTACTGCAGAGAGTGCTGTCGGTGAAGCGAAACTATTGTCAAAGACGACGCGGGCGACCCGTCGGTCATTAAATCTTGAAACTACATCCTCGCAGTCCTCCTGGTTTTGAGGTTAATCTAATCTCGTACAGATGCGGATCGGAATCTAATGATCAGATGGGTTCGGTCAACGGGGCTTAAGCTTTGATGAACCCACGAACTTTTAGGACATAGCTTCGGGTAATTCTTGACTAGAAAGACCGGCCGTTCGTTGAAGAAGAAAAAAAGGAAAATGGTCTTCAAGTATTATTCAAAGCTGCAGGTGTTTTTAGTTACGTACGGAAAAAGTTAGTCGAGGAAATATTTTCGCCCAAACTTGACGTGTATATCACATGTGTATGCATGCTTCGAGAATAGCTGAATACGCTAAAAGTGAAAACAGTTGATGTCGGAAACTGAACGGATTCAACTGCTGCTTAAGTTTGGGATAGTTTGGTGTCTAATTGTTTAGACAATATCTTTCTGCCGTTGGATAAACACGAGAATCTTTGAAAAGCATCAAACTTTCGATCAGTAAAAGCAGAAACGAAAAAATAAGTAATTCTGGGCTGATTGATGACTCGAACTCAAAGAGTTCTCAAGTCGGAGTGCCTCGGCAACTATCGTATTTGTATGTACTTTTTCAGTCTTTGATCCTAATTCGTCGAAACTACTTTGAACACTGATCTACTTGATTATTCTTGTGTGATGCATTACATCTGAAATGGTTTGGAGAACTTTCGAAGGTTTTATTAATCTTCTACGGAATGAAATGAATGCACTGAGCTTGGAATAAGGTGGTAATTTACCCTGACGCGTACTCGCCTTACGATTTCAAACTCCCTAAAAGATTTTCAAATATTTGAGGCGCAAAATTTATTGGGGAAACCCGCGCGAATGGATGTCGACGAGGACCTTAGCGTGTTTATGGCTACGCCGCGAGCCAACACGCGGATGTTATAGAGCCATATACCCGGACAGGAGAATCGATTGATATTCGTGCCATTATATTTCCCTTTAGAAACGGGACACTTGGGAACACGCGTGTTGCTTTCATCTCCTTGCCTGAAGCTCGGGAGGCAAACAAGAACAAACATTTGATTACGTTCCAGGTCTGCACTCCGAAATCCAGGCTGCGTGTAACGCCAGCCATTTTGCAAGCTTGCGGGCTTATCCTTGGGTGAACTTCGTTTCAGTTTCACCGCGAAGACCGAACGTCACTGACCTTTTGAGATCACTGCTAATCAACTCTTGGAAATAATTTCCTGGAGTGATAAGTTTTGCGGTTACAATTCCTACGGCGATGGATGTTCCGGAATTCTGAGATAATTCTCCGCGTAACTAATTATCAGCAGGTAAAGTTCGGGCATTTCGCGGCTGATTATTCGAGCCACGTTTTCTGACACTAACCGAAAAAGGAGCGATCAAGAGGAAAGTGCTGCAGTTCATCGACTATCAGGGAGCCTCGCTGCTCTTATCTTTATTCCTATCTTGGGAAAACCTTTGTGCTTTTGCCGAATTTACGGATATTATTCTCCGGGGAAATCCTTTGCTTTTTGAAGAAAAGAATGAGATTAGATGACCGGACGAACACAGCCGCTTCGGTGGTTCTAAGTACACTAAAAATGATTGTCCTCCCAGTTCAATTAAACAGTACAACGTATTTAAGTTTAGAAATCTGGTACAAGACTTGTCTTCGATTGTCATAGAATTTTCCATGTCGTACAGTCTCGCGTCTAGTCATAACGTCATAAAACGATGATAAATTTTTCATCGGTTCAAAGTTCAAAGTCTAAGGAAGTATAAATGAATCGTTAAATCCGTGCAATTTTAATATCAACAATGACTGTTTGAGAGGACAAGTACTAAGTGTTAGTGATCGTGACAGGCGTTCGAAGTTTTCATTTGAATTAAAAATTTCAATACCGATCTGCGGTAGTGAAAAAAAAGTTACTGCGATTGACGCGGAACACGAGGTAATCCCTATATAAATGTAGTTTAACACACGGTAAGTCTCTTTTACTTCAGAACTTTCGTCCGCCGGGGATCATCTCAGGTTCAAGACTTATGAAAGTTGTAGGTAGTAAATTAAACTCTGGAGATTTCCCTAATGAAAACTACGGTATGCGGAATGTGGAAGAAAAATAAGAGTTTTCGAATTTTGTCGTTTAGGTTCCATCTTTTCGTTTCGGTATAGATATGAGGATACCAATCGCTTGTGTTAGCATTTGGAAAATGTAGAGATTTTTGGTAATGCGATACTTGTATCCAAGCATCTATCCATCTGTTTACGGAATACCCTCAATCGAATTCCTTCAGTCGAGTTCAGTTTCGTGCAAATACTCAAGAATGTCAACTGTACGTAATATCTATCACCAGATACGCGAAACCCGCGTCGTTTCTTTCGCACATGATGCTAGATTTTTTTCTCCTCTCATCCACGCTGCGAGATGGATGCAGCGGCAATGCTCGTGGATAAAATTAAACTGTGAAAACTGGACAGAGTACGGAAAATGTCGCAATGCTGTACGAAAGAGAGTAAAAATTTTACCGATAATGTTCGCGTCGCATCGTGAAATGGGAGTGAAAGATTTCTTCGAAATAGATAAAAATTCGAAAATAACTGTCGAGTGTGAACCGTGTTTTGCATCTCGATAAAAAAAATTATTAAAATAAATTCCGCAGAGAAAATGTTCTTTTGACATCGAGCACCTGACGCGGTAAGTCCTGGCCAATTTTCTACTTCAAAGCTCAAAACGTTATCCGCACTTTTCTCTTTGGCGTTATTGCCGTGCTCAGTCTTTGTATGTCAGGCTGCTCCGGACAATAAAGCAAGCGCTTTGCAGTCGAGCTTTCGTTTCAGGTTGGTTCTATTTTTTTTTTTTTTTTTTTTTTATCACCGCAGGCCAACTAGCATCCGCATAATTCGTGCAAAAAACCAAAATCACGCCTACTGCACGTGCGGAATGCAACCGAAGTTTTTCCCCACTTCTTGAATTGACTTCATTTTACTAATGTACGGAGATCTTGTGTTTTTTCTTTTTTTATTCGCACTACCGTTCCGTCAGAGGATAGTGAAAAGCATAGTATTCGAAAGTATCAACATTGGAAAGCACATTTTGCGAAGCGATTTGGAGTTTTATTGATAAATAGTTGTGTAACTTCTAAAACTTTTACGAATCCTTTTCCGACCTGACCTGAAACGAGAATTCGGAAGAGTTACGTCTCGTACGCTTGCCATCTAAGTTCTGAAAAATGTAGCTCCACCCGGAATTTTTAGGTCATACCCCAGAGTCTGGCACCCTTCAGCCAGCCACAGCTCACCTAACTCGGAGTTTCTCCCTGCCGCCTGGTTTGTTTCTTTGGTTCGATATTGGCCCCACCCTACACGCGTAACAGGCACATCAAACGTAGACTGATAAGATGTATCTACAACTATGTATATTCGTGTACCTACGACCCTCTTCAACGTTTTTGGTATTTCTTTTTCGGCGAATAAATCATCAGGTGACGTTTGAAATCTGTGCTGGCAAGTTGCGAATACATATATATATATATAGAAGATTGATATTTTCGATGAAAACTTTCCCTCACTTCAGTCGGGAGTTTGATTTTTTTTGTTGCTAAGGAGAGTTGATTTTTTATGCCTCTATTCTTGTAATTTTTTTTTATATTTAGTTTTCATCCCTCTTATATTCTTACGAAATCGTCGGGATTCCACGACTTTTTTCAAAATTGCATGACGAGATTTAATGATCTGCAAAAATAGCGACAGCATTTACGACGTCGCCTGCAAGCTGTACGTGGCTTGTAGAGTTGTATTTTTACTTGATGACTCGAGCCCAGGTCTCAGAGCTGGGTCGGATTCGGTTTCGTGCCTCCTACGTGGCGACACTGAGTCTAACTTTTGTTTTGTTGTTTAGGTAATTTGGGAAATCTCGGAACTCCAACAGCATCCATTCGTGTTTTTTTATCTCCCTTTGCATCCACCACCAAGCCGAATACGAAAAATTTTGCCTAGGGTATAACGCGAAATTTGTATCATCTGTACACCAACTTGGAAATATTTTATAACCCGGTTTGAAAATATCCTCACGAAATCTGATGCTTAAAAAACAGCTCAATGTAAATTACCAATGAATAATTTATACAGGGTAGGTACAAGGGTGAAACGTTACCGCAGGGTAGCGTATAATGAAATGGAAAACTGTCAAGAATCAACGTTGGCTCTTTTTCGTACCGTTGATTAACTCAGTACTTGACGGATACTTTATTGAATAGAAGTCTTCAAAAGAGCAGAAAAGATTTCGTCCGTAATAAATCGAATGAAAACAATAACGATAGTCGATGAATTATCAACGTATTATCAATATATTATACGAAACATCAATGATTGTAGTAAACCAGGTCTTAACTCTGATGATGGCCAATAGAAATTGAAATTGTAGAGAAGACAATGCCCTTAATTATAATCCATTCTTCACAGGTTCATAATTCTGTGAACGAATAATACCGTAGGTAAATTATCATTAGCATCATTACTATGGGCGCCCGGAAGTCTAGACGAGATGCTGAGGGAAGAGACAAGAGGAGATAAATGCCATTGCACCGCAGCAGTGAATCGATAAAGAGTCCTTCAGAAATTCCAGGCTATGCCGCACCTGCCGTTCAAGATGCATGGAAGTAAAATCCTGAGGTTAAAAAATAGCGTAAAAACTGTTTTAGCCAGTGAAAGATTGATCCCGTAGCTACCTAGCGATACGAAAAGCTTCGAAGCTTGAGTGCCCTGGTTTAGAAACGCTCGAAGTGCTTTGCCAAAACGACTTGTCTCCTTAAATAAATAAAGAGACATGTTAAATATAATCCATCTGCCCTCGCCGTTTCGCAGCAACTCGTCTATTTCAAAATCGCTTTCCACCCGCCCACATCTCTCAATGAAAGTAATTATCTGTCAATTGTGACCACCTGATGATGTGTTTCGTGATCAGAAAGCTCGTTGTTATCAAGCCTCTATGAATTTGCCGTTAGTTAACTCCCCGAAAAATTTTACCTTGGATTGCGCAACGACTTGCGTATTTTTCTCGTGTATTATATCTCGTGCGGAGGAATCTTTTAATAACATCGACTTCACCTGCTGGTAGAATTTTAAGAAGAAAAAAACTAAAGTTACATCCACGTTCAGGATGTCTTGAGAGCTTTGAGAGTACAGGTTTAGAGGTGAATAAAAATAAATATATTTAAAAAAAGATGTGGAAAAGTTTGGAATACATGCTTCGGATATGTCGGCAGAAATTCTGTGCTATAAAATAACACAGAAATGAAAAACTTTCGGCGGATAATCGTGTTAATATCGAAATTGCGTTCGGTATTATTAACCCTCGGTGACCGTCGCTGGATATGTCGATAAATAGGGACGTATAATCAGAATTGATGAGGCGAAGCGTAGTTGGCGGAATCGAGATTACCAACCTTCCTGCACTATAGCTACTTTTTCACGTCCGGTGGGAGACCCGACGAAAATAACACGCGGCTCGTCTCCAATCGGCCGAGACCCCGGACCAAACAATTCATTTCTCTCCTCCCACTTGGTGACAAAGTACGAAGATTGATCGCGTGATTCGTCTGCAAATATCTCAAATCGATTCGCCGTCTTCTGCTTCGATAACCGAGGAAGCAATCCTCTGGTAGTCTGACTTTAGTTGATTCAATGAGGACCAGAACCAACTTCGCTGTGCATGATCTTTGACTCTGTGAAATTGGACCCGATTTGAAGGGAGGAAAGCTTCGCCGTTCGATCAGCGTCCAGTTTCGTTTCAACGAAAACAGAAAGAATCGTTATTTTCTTACATCAGGCAATTCCTGAAACGGGGTGGTAGAAATATCTTGAAGGTACAGTTGATACACCTTATTACAAAAGAAGTGGCCACTAACATGGAGGAATTACAGCATATTTCGCACGATCTACAAATCGGTTCACACCTGTCAGATTTTAAGAATTGCTTAACCAAATTCACCGTGTAAAAGTATTGAGTCTAAAAATTTTGCTGTAGGATCTCCAATTTCTAACTTCTGCAATTGTTGCGTGAATCTGTTGAATTACAGGCTCTGCTGCACTTGATATTGCAAAGTCGGAGGGTTGGGTTCAAAGATTTGCCATTCATTAATTGAAACACTACGCCACTTGTCTCTGGGGTTCTTCAGAGAGAGAGAGAGAGATGGTCTCGAACCAATCATTCGGCGTCGAGCCTGATCCTCAAAAATGGGAGTGAACACTCGGAGCTACCGGCACGGTTTTGTCAATAGCGGTATTCACGCTCGAATGAATACCAAGCCCAAATCACATGCGTGGATACACGCGAACCCATGTGAGGCACGCTTTGTACACAGTGGGATGCACGCGGATAGCTGCTTCTATGCGTGCTTGGGAACTGTTATCTTCCCGGATAGGCCAACCACACCGCAAACAGACTTTGACAATTAATTGTTCTCAAATTCGTTCTCGTGCAAACTCATTCAGGTACTTTGTTAAGCCAGAGGTGAGGAAAACCTAATTTGCAAAGTAAATAAACATACGATTTTGCAGGATAGTCTAGATATCGGATTAATCTCACACATTTCGTGACAATATCACGTTATTCCGTTATCGCATTTCGTCGAATACTCTTGTGTTAATTTATAACTATTTAATGTTGACGATGGAAGAATCGGTTTTTTTTTCTCGCCAGAATCGACGCGGTGATTCGACGTTTCGAACAATTCCAACAACACTTAATTCCCCTGAAGATTCGCAGTTTGCGTCACATTGGCAGTTGATCGTACGTTCGAACCGCTGTTTCTTATCCTCACTTTCATTCTTGGCACAAAGTCAGGCTTTCGCGTGACGAGAAGTTGAATTTCATAAATTCAATTATTTCGCTTGAATATCCTCCACTCGTTGTGAACGTCCACCAGCATACGGCTGGTCTGGAGACACTCGCTTAAACTCGTAGATCATAAAGGGCTCCGGTAGAACCTGATATCACTATTGTACAAACCAACTGGATCAGTGACGCGCTGCCTGCGCGGAATGGAATTCCGAATGTCAAGGCAAATAATGTGTTATTGACTCGACTCTGTCGAATGTGGTCAATTCGAGAGCGATGTCAAACCGCCTACCCAGTTGACGGCACATAATATGAGGCTGTCGCCGAGGGGGTTATTCAGTATTTCGTGAAACTCCACGCTCCCCAGAGCATATGCGATGACGTTGACATTCAGTGGTAATTTTGAATTTTCGTTTCTTTTTGCGTTTCTGCGATGTCTCGCTTTGAATTTCAAATTCGCCATTTTGCAGAGCGACCCTTTTCGGTCGGTAGGGTAACTCCCAAAGTAGAGGTTGTAATCCCGTGAGTGAGAAAGAGCTTTCCAGCAGCTGGTTCATCCTAACCTGCAATGCGGAGAGTGTAAATCCTTTTTGAATCAAATCATCCGTCGAATACCGCGTTTGGTTGGGATCAACCGAAAACTGTAGTGTATTCAATTTATATCCGGGTACGTGCGTCCTTACTTCATCCTTTACTCCTAGGGCTCTTCGTGTAGCTAGGTACTAAAAGTAGACGTGTTGATCTACTGGTAATTGTCCGTAACCAAGCGGCGTACTGTGTTCTCATGCAAATTTGTCCAATTTACCCCACACGTATTACGTTCGACGGTGACAGGCTGCGATAAATAAATCCAAACACCCTGAGTAAATGGTGGGCATGCTAATTTTGAGGATAACGAATAATATAATTTATACCAACAATCCGTACACACCTATGTTAGAGATCGTTTGATGTGAACATGTTACGAATGTATTAAAATTTATAACCAACTTGTATTCAGTTTTACTTTGGTGCAGAGATCCGTTTTAAATCTTATATTGTTCCCGTAATTTCATATAATTGCGGTTGAAATTCTTTCGCTAAAAAATTTCCGGTGAATATCTCTTTTCTTGCGATATTGATTTTAATTACATATAATCTCGTTCGCCCACATCAAAGCACCTCGATTAAAGCTCTTTTATCATTTTGATTAACGCATACCAACCCACCCTCCACACGGTAAACGTCAAAGTCGATGAAAATTTGCAACCCCTGTTGTTATTTCTTTCTGATGATTGTTATTATAATTGGAAGAATTCAGCATTTCGAACACACTGGTATCCGTGAAGAAAGATGCCCTGCCTTTAAACTCTCGAAATTGATAGCTTGAGAAAATTTTTTAACGCCCTTAGCTTCGATAGCGTCGGCATAACTTCCTCTACCCGCGCCCTTTTGTGTATTTCTTGGTTGTTTTGCCGCCAGGAATAACAACGTTGTTCCATCCCTAAGATTATCCTCGCGCCTGCTTCCCGGGTAAATGTCAGGGGCTGAGAGAATAAATTAGAAACCGTAATAACTTTCCTCCGCCTCGGGTCTCTTGTGTCCTGGATTCCGAGGTCACTCGGATAAGAATTGGCATTGATTATAATTATTTCATTGATCGAGAAGCCGAGTGACTGATTGAAAACTGATCCGATTATCGCCTCTCGCCTGTCGCTCATTAAATTCGACCAACAGCTGCACCGACGATGAGACGATGAACATATCATCCAGTCGATGTGAAAATCATCCCAAATTAATCGGCTCGGTTACACAAACGGCTTTACGCGTCGGTGTTCCCTTGAAAATAAACTCCAGCAGTGAACGCGTGATTCGTTAATCATCCCTCGATTCTCACTCGATCGACGAGGCGTTTCGCTTTGTTTCAATCGGTCAACAATCCAACCCTGTACTGGTCATCACTGACACCATACAGCTCCAGAAGCTCGGACACGTAAGGTTAGAGGATTCCAAACCACCGGAGGCATTGATCGGTGATTACAACGCCTAGGTACACCTATCGGGTGCATCGAGTATACGTCAGCTCGATAACTCCAATTATCGAAGAGCCTGGACACACTGTGTTAACTAAATTACAACACATCCCTAGAACGTTTCGCACGTTGCGCCATGACGTGAGATAACTGTTGATATTGCTCCAATTTCCTGTTGATCCAACTTCGATTTCGGCCAACTTTGTTGGTATTTGAATATCATTAAGGAGTCGGAAACAAAGCTGTATTTGGAGCCAAATTTATATTTTTAATGTAAATTAGGTTCTAAACTCTTGGTATGTATGTGTGCATTTTTTTTTTTTACGAGAAAAAACATTTGATTTTCAGGAAACTTGGTGCAGGAGATGGAGAAGCGTTTCGAGACGTGGACTGGCCACCACTGCTTCCTCGTTTTCATCGAGCCTTGAACCTAGTCTGAAGAAAGAGCCGAAGGATAAGAAGACTTTCGCAGATACTCCGGAACTTGTCGGTGAGTTTTCGTTAGATAATTAAAAAGCTAATTTTACGAAGTTCTGTATAATGCAGCTCGTGCTGAATCAACTGCAGCAATTAAATCGAAGTGTATTATATATCGTGTAACAAGGAAATGTTTCATTGAAGCAGTTTTTCTCCGTCCGTAATCGTGCAATTCTCGATGTTGTATTTTTTCTTAAAACATCGGCAGGCTCTTTGTCTTCATTTCAGACGTTGCCGTAATTTTTACAGCCAGAAATGATCTAGTAGCAGGAATCCTTCAGCTACTTGAATTTAAAATTATGATCCCAACTTGGAGTTCACTCGAGACCACTCCACGGTACTTTAGCTCTGTACCACTTTACTAAAAATTCTCGACATTTGCAGTCAATTCTTACCCTCGTGATACTACAGAGTGAAAAGCTCGCTTATCCGCCGTTTTCTCTGTGGGATAACGCGGATGCGCCTTTTAACAAAAAGCGCGTGCCTATTTGCCCCGAAATCAATCGCAGATATTCACCGTCTTCCCCCTACTCAGAGACTTCGGATCTAACCCTGATCCTTTACTTCTCTGTGATACCGACTCACAAAGAGAGGAACTTGATCCCCTCGTGTGATACGACTTTGATCAATGATTAATTGATGCTAGACGATTGCACGAGTTGTGTCTCGATCACGTGAATCGGCAGCATTTACGTTTTGCGCTGCGGACAACGTTGAAGTTCAGTGAATTGCGCAAACCTGACGATCGTGAAAAGTGCAGTTGAATAAATAGGTGAACACAAATTCTCCGTGCTTTGCCAGTCGCCTTAACCTCGTTGTAAATCATGCAGTATGCCGTGCAAACTCCTCGTAAACGAGGGAGTATCAACTCGCACGCAACAACTTTTATCACGATATTTTTATAAGACCGTACGTATGGCAACCTGCGTACAATCTCTAGGATCGTTTAATCTAATTTTTTTGCTTTTGGAAATTACCAGTACCATAGCCCGCGATTGAAATATCAGTAGATCGACTCACGTATTACATGATATTCATTAACACTTGCAAAAGCAATTGCGATGATTTATTACCGTGTTATTAAAATATGTCCGCCGATAAAAACTCTGGAGGCGATCAATGCTTGGGTCAACTCTTGCAAATGGGGTTAATGATAAATAAAGTTTTCGTTACATTCTAATTATTTTTTATGTAAGAAACTAAATTTTTCATAACGATGAAAAGTGAAACGAGCGGTACACGAATCAAGCTCTTTGAACTCATTCTGAATTATCATGTCACGGCAAAATCATTCGGTTGTTTTAAAATCCCAATGTTGTCGACTGTATCGTGACCCAGGCAGTGGGACGTAACTATTGTATCAACGAGTCAATTATAAATCCAGGCAACCCGGAAAATGAAAAGCTTGTACCCCCGAGACAGCGAGGGTAGTTCTCTGAGGGGTGACAACCCCAAGGCAACGGGCCGTTCTGAAAGACAGAACGCAAAGATGCATGTGTCACTCAAGCACTCGCATTCAAAGTTCGGGATTGCCTTGATGAATGTGTCGGAAGAATAAGACTATGTACGTACACTACCGAAATGTGGTAAATGCGCGAAAAATTTGTTCCGCGCGCAGAGGGCGCCACCGGCAATCGAAGCCGTCAAACTGAAAATCGGAGCGCTCGGCGCGAGGGAGCATTCCAAAATTATCACTCATCGCTACAGGTCGCTAAGCGGGACTCGGAGCAGCCGATACACCCGGTAACACCAAAGTTCACGTAGTTTGTCTGATTTCCAGAATTTTAATCTCAAAATCTGTTTGAAATATTGATTTACAAAAAACTCGAAGTTACATTTTTCTCATTAATCGAAAATATTCAAGTTCTTCGTATCAACATTATTATAAACTTTAAATCGCGTCTATAGGTAAAATATCAGGAGAGTCAGGGTATAATGCAATAAAGTTTCATTGAAACGATTACGTGAATGCAGAAGTGGCAGACTGGTTGCATTGCCAAGGCGCACTTATAGAAGGAAGTACCTCTACCTTTGTACCTTTACAATGCGAGTTGTTGAAATATGCAGCCAACCTCTGGGACAGAAGTATAATAAGGTATACATGTGGCTCGATAGTCTCGAGTGGTAAGTGAAAAAGAATTGTTCACAAATTCTGATTCTTCATGTCCTCACCGTGAACGCTCCAATTCCTCTGCCGTTTTTTCACGTCGCTGGCTTTAAACTTAAACGCAAATGGAAAACGTCTTCCGGTTCGTCTTATACATTCGCAAAATTAAACGTTGACTCACTTCGTCGAATTTAATTATTAAAAATTGTCCTGGATAACTTGGCACTGGGTTCTTTGGCTTTTACTTTTAATGAAAAATTCCGTTCTATTTATTATTATTATTTTTTATTTTTTTTTTTTTGCTTGATTTATCTTGTGGAATTGCGCACGTTCGCGTATCGCCACGAATTTCCCAGCATTTTCAGTTTGGTGGTTATTTTATTGTATTTCTTACGACTCTGAGAGCACTTCGTTGTCTTGCTCGGTCATTCAATTAGCTCTAAGTCGTGGTTTGAACAAAGCCTCTGGACGACCTTCAATGGGAGCTGTACCTACCTTTCGCTCTCACGGATACAATTGTAACAGCCCTTGATGATCCTTTTTATCGTTGTATGATATTTTTGGAAACGTTTTGAAAGCTTTTGGAGAAAGAAATAAAATCAACGGAATCAGCGAGTTTAATCTGGAATATAGGTGATAAATCATGTTGGAAGGAGTTCGATGAATCGATTGCGGTCTCTCGATTTAGGTATGCTCGCTGAATTATTTCCGTACCCAGCTTCGAGGCGGTTTCTGGGATCGTTGCAGTTGTAGAAAACTATACTGAAAAGATTGCGAATCAAACGTTATAATTCACAGTATTTCACCCGGGTCTTTTTTCTCTGCAAGAAACCATTTATTTTTACTATTTCAATTTTATACCTTATATTTTTCTCGTTTTCATAATCCAAGTTACATAACATGTACAAACGAATCACGCCATGCAAATATGCAATATACTTGTTCAAGTACATCTGTCATCAAATGTCGTCAATTTTTGAGCGCCAAGATTATTCGTCTAACCGACGATAGATTATCTGTTAATTGCACTTACTCATTACACTTCTAATCCCATTTCTCCAGACGACATTGTACGACGGGGTTTGAAATAATTTGGCGCATTTTTCTTTTGCCAATCTTTTATACATAATAAATAATAGAGAATTTTACTTTACAGAAATTGACAAAAATTCTCTCATCATACGTTTATAGTACATATCGTATATTTACAGTAGTTTATCTGTCCGCGGAACGATGAGTGCGCCTTATTCAAGCAACCGGACTTACAGTTCTCATTTCAGGTTTAAACATCGTATACCGCAACCGAGACATCCCAAACGTTGTCAAAACAAATAATATTCGACATTTGGAATGACTGTGGCAGGATACGATGCTCAACCTGAACAGGAGAGCTGTAACTCCGGTTGCTTGAACAAGGCGCACCCGTAGTTTCGAAGGTAGAGAAACTCACTGTGTAATATACCCCTGAAACGCTGATGGTTCGGGAAAGATGTCAGTTTTATGCAATTACCATAATGTACCTTAATATTGTAATATGACTTATACACAGTGCCTTCCTAAAATAATGACGACCATCAGGTTATGCCGTTAACCTTTGCTAATTCGCATCACTCGCGGTATGACAATAATTTATATACCTATAGCAACTGAAATTGTACACGTGAAATGAAACAGTGTCGACAAATGAATTCTAATTTTTTCTATCGTTGGAATTGAGACTGTCTTCCAATACTTCAAATTCCTCGAAATCAATTTCTCCAAACTTGCATTTCTTCTCTTGGATCGGGTCGTTAACTTGCCACTGGTTAAACGTGCTGTTGTTAAATTTGTTCGCGTAGCATTTTGTGTCTTCTAACTTTCCAAGCTTGAAATCGGCCTTGAAAATTTCCGGCTCTTTGACCTCCTCCTTTTTCGGCTCGAGTCCGATCACGATCGGCGGTTCTTTCTTTACTTCCGGTTCGATAATCTCCTCGGCAGCATCGTCCGCTTCCACGACCTCGACGTTGCGCCCTTCCATTATCGGGCATTTTCTAAGATCAGAATTTGGCGTGTACTCGATACGCGAAGCGCCGTTCGTCTGCTCGCCGATTTTCTTGCTGAATTTATCGCGTTTTGATTGGTCGTTGACTAGTCTACCGGCAAGCTCTAACCTGCTGTCGCAAGAGTTGCTCTTCACCAATCGAAACTTGACGTAATCCTTGGAAGCTTCGTTGCTCTTGGGCTTATTCCTCATTATTTCACGCATTATCTTCCCTGTTATAGGCGGCGATATTAACGGGCTGTTACAAGTGTTCACCACCTTCCCTCCGTAGTAGGTGACGGAGGTTCCGCACTCCCTTATCTTCTTCAGGACGTCCTGAGACACCGAGTGCCCAGGTCCGTTGTCGATATCGTCGTCGTCCTGACACTCGTCCTCGTCCTCGGACGACGTGCACTGGACTCCACTACCGGGATCGGTGTCTGGATAATCGCTGGATACACCGCTGCTAACGCTCCCCGCGTCCCAGTTGTGAAGGTACTTTATCCCCTTGTGCTTTGAGAGTCCGCTGTCGCTGGGCGAGGTCTGTCCACTCCTCGCCTCGAAGGCCTGGGCGATGATCCTGGTCTTGGACTCACTCCTCGGGCTTTCCATCCCGTCCTTGTTCGCCGTGTTTTTCGCCCTGCTCGAGCTCCGGGATCCGTCGGCTTTGTCCGATCCATCGAAGCTCTCGCTTATCTGTCTGAGGTCCTTCATGCTCACTGTTTTCCTCGTAGGACTGTTCCTCGAGAAGGTCGGATCGGGAGTTTTTAGTTTCAAAGTCCCCTCGAACATCTTTCTCACGTTTCTGACCGTGTCCGGATCGGGCAGTTCGTCGTCGATCAATTCCCTGTTAACGCGTATCGGGTGGTAAAAGAAGTGCCGCCTTAGGCCAGCCTGCTTCGGGCTCTTGGGAGGCTGGTTTCCCGCGTTTTTATCACCCTCCACTTTTCGCTGTTCCTCACACTTTTTCTCAATAGCTCCCGATATGCGGCATGACGAAGGGTTCTTCGATTTTCCCCCGCCGCACCTCGTCGACGTCGTCTTTCTCTCGACCGTCTCGGCCCGCACAGGTTCGATTATCACGACGTTATTGTCGACCAGAAGATCGTGGAACGAATACTCTTGGAGGTACTGCATCAGCCCGTCGAAAACTTGTTCGTTCTTCATACTGCCGAACATGTTCTTGCTGAACAAGTCCGATTTCATTATCTTGTACCTTATGTGATCGAATTCCGGACTGTTTTCGCTCTTCGCCGAGCTGTCGACGCTGCAGCTGAACGACCTTGAGAGTGCCGAGTGGTTGTTCTCGGTGTCGTTCGCCACCGCTTTCGTTCCGTCTTCCACCTCGTCGATTCCGTCCATCGACTGCCTCCGCGTGTCGCTCCCTGACTCGGATCCCAACCCTAAATCGGAGCTGTCAGATCTGGCCTCGAAGCCGAGACTGCCTTTTACCGCGTTGCAAGCCTTTCCGAACATGCTTGTCGTATGGTTTATTATTCTTCCGAATTTACCCTCCGAGCGTTCGCTCTTGGCTTCGCCGTTCACCTTGCACTTCGTTTCGAAGAACGTCTTTACGTCTTCGACCCGGACCTCATCTTGGCCCTCGTTCGTCTTGTCCTCGTTCGACGAGAGTTTCGAGTCGTTCGTTATCACGCAATCGTTACTCTCCGAAATGGTTCCATCGGTTTGCTTAGCGGAGTTCATCGCTTCGGTCACATCGCCAATTTCGATTACCGATGTCCTGTTACGCTTCGTTACGTCGTTGTCGATCACCTTGAGCACCTGAGGTCTACGCGACATTTCCTCTTGATCCTCCGAGTCAGATATCCAAATCGATTTGTAGTCCTCCGCCTCTTCGATCCTTCGGTAATCCTTAACCGGTCTCACAACCGCAACGTCCGCCCTGAACTTATCTTGGTCCGAATCGAGGATCAGGACGCGTTTTTCTCCAGATTTTTGGCTAAACACTTTGTCCGAAAACCCTGTCGCTTCTTCGCCAATCCTAGATACATAAATAGGGTCTTCTTCACCGTTCTCGGAGTTCGAGAGATCGTTGATTTCTTTAATCTTCGACGCGTTCAACGCCTCAGCGATATCGGGCTCGAGTCCTTCGCTATGCTGATAAGAATTCTCCTTTTCCCGATTCTCACTCCGCAATTTGTCAGGATCTTCTATCCCGTATTTGTCTTCGTATTCGTCCGACGACGATTGAACCTGGCGATAGTTCTTCTCGAATAATTCACGATTCCGCTCTTTTTTTTTCGCCTTAACGCCGTTATCCGATCCGTTTCTATCGTCGAATTGCAAACGGACGTTTGACAACGGTAGGAGGTCCAACACGTTGAAGTACTCGAGCTCTTTGTCGTCCTCGAATAATACACTGTCCAAACTTCGGTGCTCCTTTCGCTTTCTTTTTACCTGTGAAATGATTTAATTTCAGTGTAAAGCTATGCAAGAATATTTTTTGTACGAGAGTAAGAATAATGTCGAGCCGATAAACTGACCTGAGTGTAAATGCAGTCTATACTCCTGTTTCCCTCCGTTGACCAATTTTCTTGGACGACATCGACAAGTCCCGAGACGTTGTCCAAGTTCTGGATGCTTTGGTAACGTTTCGGTGCTTCGGGCCACTCGAGAATGTTGAGTCGATCTGGGTTATGATTCTGTCGCGAATTCTGGGGTATGAAATTTGGCAGCGAGACGTGAGGATCGGACACCGAATATGTGTCGGAAGGCAAACGTGATCGGTACACTCTTGGATTCGAGACCTCGAATGATTCGTTGAGATGTTGCTGGCTCTTTGAAAGTCTGCAATCGAAAGTTAACAGGTATAAACCCCCGGTTAATGAAGCGGCCGCTGTATCCCTGTACCCTCTTGGAATTCTTAATGCCCTCTTGATATTTTGATACAGAAGTGAATTGATCGCCTGAGTGATCTTGAAAGATGACGATTAACGGCTCGGTCTTGGGAATCAATTTATTCCAGTCTTAATTGGAGAACGGGTGAAACAAGGGTCTTTGTAATGAATATATCGATGTCTTGCTACGAGGCAAAACTAGATCACAAAGAAAACTTGGCAATCATTTCGTTATTTTTCATTGATCGGAACGCCCGTTTCAATATATTGCCGAGTTTGCAGTGAGTTCAATGTGGAGAAACGGAACGACTGAACTTTACTTTCCAGAAACTTTGTACCATTGTTAGAACTGTGGAAGTTCGATACACGAGGTGAAACAAATTTAGTAGAAAGGTAATCGGGAAAGGCGTAGGAAAAACAAGGAATCGAAACGTGAGAGCGGTCAAAGTTTATTATCAGAAAAAGGTTCCTTGGAGAAAAATTTTAGCTGAACCTACCGCCTCGCTTCGTGGATACCCTAATTTTTCACCGGAAGAGCGTGGCTTTAAAACCGTTATATTATTGAAAAACGTGAAACATGTCAGGTGATACCGGTAAAAGACGTTAATCGATACTCTTTCCTGTTTCTTGCTAATCGCATCTTTCTCTTAATTACTAAATTCACTAAAGGAAATGGAAGCAACCTCCACTTTTTAGTCATGCCTGGTGCGGATACACGTGATGAAATTTAATGCGAGTGATTGATTCGAATAGTATTAAGAGTGTGACATGCGGGATTAAAGAAAGAAAAAAAATCTGCTTCTTCATCGCCCTCTAAAGTTCAATAAGGGTTTCACCCTTTTTCCTCGGTTACGTAACTTTCGCCCGATGCGAGTATGTGGAGGCGTTTTACATGTATAACGTATAATCAGGCACGCGAATGGATCCTTAGGAATGAGTTTCGCCAGGAGTTCCGTATCTTATATAGTTTCGCAAAGTTTATCAAACTTTAACGATCGTACCGTTTCGCTGTAGTTCGAGAAAACCTCGCCGTTGTTTCCGCGAGGAAAGGGGCACGAGAGGTCAATTAGATTCATTCGTCTCTCACCAAGTTACAAGGAGAGAAATTCTGACATTTCTATGAAAACCCGTCGCGATTTTATTCCTCTGGCTGTATTTTCTTTGGCTTTGTTCATCGGTCTTGTGTAACAGTGTAACAAATGAAATCTGCTCGTATCAGCCGACATACCTGTTTGCAGAACGCAAAAAAAAAAAAAAAAACCGAAAAAACGCAACCGGATATCAAGCCTTGAGAGCAAGAGCTTAGTAAACATGCAAGAGAAGTAATTCGGAATCTCTCTGACAGTTTTGCCTACCAGGGGCAACTATACCGAAGTAGTTAATCCTAAAAGCTGCTATTTTCATCAAAAGTTTCTCCTAGTTTACAGGACTCTACTGTAGATACAGCGACGCTCTGTCATATTTTATTCACGTGACTTCTAATTCTATGCCGACTGAAGTAAACCCATTGACGCAATCTAACTTTATTAAGCTTTGCCCTCAAGTCAGTTCAACGTTGCTTCAAAATAGTGCGATAAACGTTCAGAAGTACATGTTTTGCCTTAACCTACACGGCCCATATCACGTTACAGAGTACATTCAATTATCTATACTTTCAAAGTTCGAAACTGACCGCATAACGACCAGGATCAGGTTTGCCCTAATCGCTACTCCGGGATAATTCCACTCCCATCTTCATCGCCGTAAATTTCATTTCACCACAAAAGCAAGCGAATAGTAATATGTACTCGTCTGCACTACAAACGAATGTTAGACTTTGCGTGCATCGAATTTTCAACAAAATTAATCTCGAGTATCCCGCAATATCCTGCACTGAGAGGTATTTTTAGATCCGGTTACTGCTCGGTCCTTAACTATTTTTATTTTTTACCACAATCGAAAAATATAGTTCTAGGTAGAAAATGAAAATTAGTTTTCTAGCTGTTACCGGAAAGTCTAGTATCCGTTACTATTCTTTCTCATTACGATCACTGTTGCTATATTTTCTTGTATAACTGTTGCGAAAATTTAATGCTTGTGCAACGATAAATTGACGTTAAAGACTTATTTAACTGAAAAAGTAGAGTAAACCTCACAAACTGATTTCGCGTTGCAATTACGAAAAAAGGATCGACGATAGCGCAAAATGGTTACGCGTGCCTCGTTTTTCGTAATTCCAACAATATTTAAACAGTGTTTTCAACGATACCTGTTTTACTGAATTTTTCTAGTTACTGTAACAAATGAAATTTTTCTCGGTGTGTAAATAATGATGAACGACGAACGAAGCAACGAACGTCTTCGCTGAGTAGCCGTGACATTTTATCCAGGAATTTATACATCCGCTTGGTCAACGTCTTTGATTAGAATCTCGTCCTCACTCACCTATCCTTCAGGGAATGCCGATTGATGAGCTTAGCTCTTGGTATGAGCTGCTGCCTCCTGAATGCCTCCGACAATGCAGGCTCGCCAAGTCTGTAGTAATTGCTCGGCCGGGTATTTGCTCTGTTCTCCTCGGATATTACGGCCAAACTTTTTGTTCGCTTTAATAACTTCTGCTGCTGTTGCTGTTCTCGTAACGATGTCGAAGAAGACCCTCCTCGATGGTCATGGCGGCTGCTGCCTCCCTCTCTAGGCGCACTGCGAACATGTAATTGGTAATTATATTAATTAGTTGCTGACTAACTTTGTTACAGGTTGATACGTGGGGGAAGACCCTGGGGTAATTTTGTTCAACCGCATTTTGCTTCCAATAACACTATGTGAGTTTGACAAAAAAATTCCTCTCTTCCCTAATAAAAACCGGATCATTTTATGCTTGTTCAGATTATAAAACAACTTTTACCAGTTGATCGATCCTTGGTTCGTACGAGTGGCAAATTTTCTTCAACGCCTCAATGATTTTCTTCAATGATTGCAACGTTACTGCAAAACTTACATATACTTTCCCGATTTATCAAAGTCGTCTGATGCTCTCATCCAGTTGAAAAATATTCAGATTATAGTCCCGTTCAACACGGTTGAGAAACTATTCACAAACGAAGCGTAATTTGAAGAAGGAATAAATACATATTCTATAAAATAATGAAACATGAAGAAGAAGGGTGCTAGAGGATTGAATTTTCATCTGATGGATTGCTGCACGTTTCTTTCTGGTAAAATGAGCTTTTCCCATTTCCCCAAGACTTCTATATAATGCGTAATTCTCGCCGGGTCTGTACTACCCAAAGCAATTTTCACAAGCCAGAGTAACTGCTTTGCGTTCGTGCGGAATTAAAGTGCAGTTCCGTAGGGACGGTTTCACGTAAGTAAAACTATTAGCCGTAAGTGCACAGATGCATTTCCCTGAGTTGCAAATTTCCACTTAAACCTTATACGTTGGCAGGGTTAGTTCGGATTAACAAGATTTTCTCAACTTGCGTAAATTTCTTTACGATAAATGATAACAATAATAACAGTAATATTAACAGTAATTTCTCCCCGAGTATCTAGTTTCTCGCTGGTCGAGTCGTCGGGGTAAATAGTGAAATGACGACCACCGCGGCTGAGTTTGCTTATTATCATGTGCTATGATGAAGTATCGATTTCGTACAACGAGTTTTGCTTCGCAGTTTCTTTTTCACTGCTTGTCTACGCGGACTTAAACTTCAGTTTCATTATCAGCGAAAGTTCTCGCTGTCACGGTACACCATAATGACCTCAAGGCTGTGGCGGTCTCACCACCGTAGCCACAAATGGTAACGCGGATGCCGTATCCGATCGCTTCCACTTTCAACGACCTGTGCTTTATACCCCAATCCGGAAATAGCTGAGAGCTTGTAAATCACCCGCTTCGGTATTGGCTTTCAGTCTCGAACCGCGATATGCAAAGAAAAATTCTTAATAATAATAATCAACAGGTAGTTAAGAATAATGAAAAAGTCACAAAAAAAAAAAAGACCGAAAGAAATTATGCCTGACGCTGGCCTTTTGTCTGAAATTGGTAGCTAATTTACTGAGACAATAATAAATGAGATCTTCACGACTGATCGGACAAATTATGGACTGTTAAAATTTGACAAAGGAGGTCAATTAGAGAAGCAGGGAATAGAAAATATTGATTACTTGAAAAACAGAATAATAATAATAATAATAATAATAGTAATAATAGTAGTAATAATTCATCAAGTTATTGAGTGATTACTTTCTCGCCGTGTTTGCTTCCGTGCCTGTGGTACTAAGACCATTACCCTAAATAATGACGCATATCTGCCCCCTCATGCGCTCTGCAGCCGAATGTATACCTATACATAGATGGGTGTGTCTCTCATGCTCCCAAGAGTCTCCTGCAGCATTCCCTGCAAGGGAAACTGATAATTTTCAACCCCTTGCGGTACGTTGCGTAAATATCCGTTTGCGGGCGGCGAGAAAGAAACTGCAGCAATTTGGAGGGAAAAAAATTAGGCAGATAAATAGCAAAACTGACGCTGTAAGTACCCTCCTCACGTAGGTCATTATGGTCATAAAGCGGGGGATCCGTACTTTGACATGTCTGTAGACAATACGCGGTAAGCATACCTGTGCAAAGGTGTTACAAACTTGTCGTAAAAATTGAAACGATGTCAATTTGAACCGGGAATAACGCGTCGTTCCTTCAGGGAGCGTAATAGTACCAACATCGTAACTCGTTTGAAGTGTGTGTACTAAACGCGGTACATCCTAACGCGACGCTAAAGTAGACATGAAACTGCTCCTTGCTGTCTTGAAAAAAAAGCAACATATAAGCGTAAGCAAACGGTGCGTTCGTCACAAACGATACGTCGGTTTATAGATAAAATATATCGCATCTCATTGCCTATCAAACATGTATAATATATATATATATATATATATATTTTTTTTTAATCATCTTCCTTCAACGCAATATGTTAGAATGCGTGGGTAACTTGACGGCGGTGCTCGTTTTTTTCTCACTTTTTTTTTTTAATTTTAATATACAACTCATACAACTCCGTAAAAAGCAGCGCCTTTTTGTCGACTTGTTTTTTTTCTTTTTTTTATCTGGACTTAATTACCGAAGATCGAAGGTGAATTCAACTCCCGGAGCATCGAACGTCTGTATCGAAGAACAAGTATCTACAACCACGGCAAATCATGTATGACGTAAACCACGCGAAAATGTATCGTATCGGGCACGTACTTTTCAAGTCTTGAAAGTCTTCCGGAAACTTTTATACAGTACAGCTGTTGTGAAACTTTATAACTCTAGTTTTTTTGCGATGGTATATTTCTACTTTAAGACCGTTGGAATATACTTTTATTTTTCTTTCCGAACACCTTATTCCCCATACGTATCATAATATTTGATCATCGACGGTTCATCCTGTTCATCCTGAATTTAAATAATATATATATAAATATATATTAAAACGCTTTTGAAGGTAGATGAAGTTTTTTTTTTTTTTTCTTACTATTCCTTGCAACCCTTTCAACTTTGATTTCCTAACCTGGATCAGCTCAATTTTTCGAGGAATGAATGGGTCGAACCTTATTACAGTCGTAAAATTTGTCTACTGAAAATGTCAGGCGTTTCGCTCTGTAATATATATCTATATAGAGTTGATGTTTTCGCACGAAGTATTCTGAAACTTCTCGAGATGGCTTTTTTCCTCGCTATCGCATCGATCCGTGTGCACTCGCACGCACTTTTTATAAATAGAAGAAGGTAGCTGGCGTACCCGTCTCGCTTTTTACCGATGTAGGTACACACTGTATACCCATGCATATTGTAACGCGATCGTCCTGGGGAGAAACTTGGGAAAAGTGAAGTAAAATAAGAATTGTACATACTTCGTATGCGCAGCACCGGGTGCCCTGGATTCGATCTTTAACGATGCCTACCAGTGCACATCTGTCGTAGAACTAGCTGAGTTATAGAAAAATCGACAAACTCCACCTGAGTAAATTCGGATGATGAAGCAATTCAAAGGGGACGGTAAAAAAAAATTACTATCGAACGCTACTTCCTTCACACACGCGTTTGCTGACTCGACTCTTATAAAACCACGGCGTCTTCTTTTTATTTTTTATAGTAACTAGAAAAATTCAGTAAAATAGGTATCGTTAAAAAAAACTGTTCGAATATTGTTGGAATTTCGAAAAACGAGGTACACGTAACCATTTTACGATGTTGTCGATCATTTTTTGGTAATTGCAACGGACAATCAGTTTGTTCGGTTTATTGTACTTTTTTGGTTAGATAAGGCTTAACGTCAATTTATTGTCGCGCAAGCGTTAAATATTCGCAACAGTTGCAAGAAAATCTAGCAACAGCGATCGTAATGAGAAAGAATAGTAGCGGATAGTAGACTTTCCGGTGACAGCTAGAAAACTAATTATCATTTTCTACCTAGAACTGTATATTTCGATTGTGGTAAAAAATAAAAATAGTCAAGGACTGAGCGGTAACCGGAACTAAAAATTTCTCTCAGCGTCGAAAAGGAAAACTCCCCTACGAATGAGTGACGTGTGCAGCCACGTTAGATACGAAGAGGAAATGGGAAATTCAAGAAAACATGAGGATAATTCCCGAGCGTGAAAATACTCGCGCTGAATGGTCATTAAGTTATGTAGAACCAAGGACAGTCAATGCGAATAATATTAAGAAGCCTGCCTACCTGCCATGCCGTCGCGAATTACGTTCTCTTTGCGTTTTACGCTCGCGCTCATGTGACCCAGAGATCCTTCTCACCTCTGGTTTCTTATGCCGATGCGATAACTAAACTGTTTTCATACACATTTGACGCGTTTAATAGTCAGGTTGCGAGATTATTTATTCTAGGTAGACGTAGTCATCTGTGCCGCGTTCAGCAACCGCGACTTCGCGACCATGAAGGCCAAACGAATATCTGTTGTTACGGTCGTAAAGCTGATCTCGACGGACAAAAAGGAGGAAAAAGCAATGAGTGAGAAAAGGCAATGAGAAATACGGGAAAGAAACATCGCCTCGGACATGATCAGTTGCAGTGGGTACCAAGTTAAATCTTTACAACGGCGTCACGGACATGCAGCCCACAAAAACTTTGTGTATAATACTTATATAGGCACACTGTGTATACATACATATATACATATATATTTCGATTTATCTCAGCAGACGTTGTTATTCACGCTTTTATTGTATCACCGTTGCGTAAGTAAAGGTAACCTCCGAATGTACCTACATGTTGTGTTACCGACTACTGACGATTCTGAATATAGATCTAACTCACGCTGTAATTATTAATCGGTTTCTTTTTGAAACTACGGTGTAAAAGATGGATTTAAAAAAAAAAGTTGCTCAATTCATTTATAAAGATTTGCATGTACTTTTGTCCACGTTTCCACAATTTTGGCAATCGTTTATTTTGTCTGACGACGGTTGATTGTTTACCCGGTCAACAAAACAAAAAAAAAAAAAAAAAAATGCAACCATCTAGTATCGATCGATCAGGAAAAGCGAAACTTGGTTTATCCAGTCTGAGCTGGAAATTATTGAAATCGCATACAGTATCTTGAAACTTCGGAATCATGTTTCGATCGCATCCGTTTGTACTCCTTGATGAATAATACATTGCTCGTTATCTCTAATCTGCAAACTTCCTGAATGAAATTCATCAAGTTGTTACGTTTACATAACCCATGCATCATACAGACGTACGCATCAACTATATATATGCAGGATGAATTTATTCGTTAGCGATGAGATCGTCTTGGCCGCAGCGTCCCTAACAAAATGAAATTTTTCATTTTTTTTTTTTTTTTTCCATACCGATTGACGAGAGGTAAAAAGCGTGGCATCTTTACATTGTTTAACAAAAGTGTTTTTTTTTTCTCTCTTTCTTTTTTACGTTGTACAATCGCATAACCATCGCTGCATTATATACCTATACATATACAGACGAACGGGTGTCTGCCTCTAAGGAGGATTGGGGAAACGAATTGCGCAACTTTGTACATATGTACATAATACGTATATACATATAAATTATCTGCCTGACGCTTCGGAGCTCTGGGCTGTTCTGTTGCCGCTCGGTTGCTCTGACTGACTATAACTGCGATTGCTGTCGTGCCTGAAATCTTGGTAAGGAGAAGAAGATTCAACGAGGTGATAAGGACACGGGAATATTGCGAGCTGAAAAAACTCTCGACGCGTATAACTTTGCCTCGTACATTGCTGTAACGAAAATTTTAGGTGATGTTATAACGATCTTGACTCGCGGTGATATTTTTACTCTTTTCGTTTTTTCTTGTCTTTTTCTCCCATCAGCATTATCAACTCGAGAGGATATTGTTGGAGGTTGTCGGAAAGAATTTTCGCGCAGATGTGTCACTGTTGTTCGGTATTCGAAAAATCAGCCTTGTGGTTTTCCAATTTCTGTGGCTTTTCGTACTGCAACGTCGTGACTTTCGGGGATCTTGAAGAAAACTGTGAGAGAAATTTTTTTTCCGATCTTTTGGTTATATTATATGACTAATATAAATGTGAAATTATCGTCCAACTGTAAAATTGGAGTTCAGATTCTGTAATACGTTTTACCCAATTTTATAAACCTATCGTCGCGTTGAGTTGCTTTGGGAAACTTGTGAATTTCGTTACACGGTCTTCTTACTTCGTGCGGGAGGGAGGAACTTTTCGAATCACTTACACACGCTACTGTTTATACCAAAAATTTGCCGAAATTGTTGTGTACGATAATTAAAAAAGTTGTGTTTTTGTTTGAAAATTTGAAAACTTAGTGGCAGGGAGAAATTAGCGACAGTTTGCGAAATCCGGAGAGATCGTAAATTACCAACAGTTTTAGACCCGCGTGTTTATCACGGGAGTAAAATCCACACCCACCTAATCGGGAACATCAAACATTTGAACGTTCCGCGAAATCCTTCAGCCGCGGATTAGCTAACTGTCTGCAAATAATCACCGCCAGGTTTCTACGTCGGCCGGTCGAGTCAACAAATCTCAGACGTTAATAAAAACAGATAAAAATAACCGGGGTAAAAATGGTCAAGATTATCATTTCCGTGCAATGCTGCATTACACGTTGTAAATCTTTCAAAATTACAGTCAAAATATACCCAAGTATGAAAAACGATGTTACAATTTTTGATCATTTATCCACTCGATGTGCAAAATTTGATTCTATATCGAATTCGCGTCTTTGATTCTTCGAAAGTCTATATTTCATACCCACTTAACTTACGTCATCCTTCGCATCCACATCGCGTAGTCCCTACAACAGTTAACAAGATGAGACATCTTGCGAAAGGAACGTATATTTGCTATTCGCGTTGCAGCGTTGCAACAGCAGAGAAACGCATCGATGTATAAAGAGTGGTGAAAATGATACATTGCAATTCGCTTTGCGAATAGGCGGATGAAAATCATTGAATATACCAAAGTACCAATGTTGCAAAGCAAAGATAGCGGATCCAGACAAATTATACGTGCGTCACGCTGCACGTATTGTAGGTACAACTCTGTCAATTACCCTTGTGGGAAAAGGGCGTGGGGAAGGTAGAAAAAAATTGTGCGAAAACCACTCGCCGCACGGAGTTCACAGTAACCGGAAGTGGTCGAGAGTAAACTACTCGACGAGTTCCGTGCTCCGGATTACCTTATAACAGCGGATGATTTACGTCCGGCGAAAGTCAAAACGCACATATATCCGAGCCGATGCGTGGCTCGGAAATAAATTTGAATTATTTCTCGCCTTAATAATCGCGAGTGGTGTCATTATTTCATTCCCAATATCGTAAGTTTCTCAAACCTCGAGGAAATTCCGTCCAGCGATTAAACTTGGCGAATTAATTCCACACCGTCAACGCGTCTCGCGTTATTATATCATTATACGAAATTAACTTCGCGAAGTTATGCGTAGCGAGCTGGTCCCTCAAATAATATATCCTCTGATTCGCGATGTTATTCGTTTACACGATCGCATCGGAGGGAGCTAAAAGTTCATAATCACTGTTGATTTGCATGCGCGATGATGATGCGGTTGCGCGGATTATAATTGAAAACTAAAACAAAAAAATAAAAAACTTGCACGACGGGCACTCGCGATCAGGGAATCACGATGCAGCCTTGAACCGGGTCGATGTGCGCTCATCGAATCACCTGTCTTATTATATTACAAGTTGCAAAATTCACGCGTTAGGCATACCTCGCGAAATTGTTGACTGACGAAATATTCATACCGCCTTTTTTAATTTTACAGATGTATCAAACGCGTATTTATGAACGTACGAACGTTTTCGAAATGAGATAACTGAAACAGGGCGGCTTCCAGTTTGCAACTAATGACACTAATTTGCCACTATTTTTCACACTCGCTACCATTTGCCTTTATTTTTAACCAATTGCCTTTATTTACATGTCTCTGATAAGAAGAAAACAAAAATTTTACTCTTGGCATCAACGTGTCCCACAAAATCTATCGATGTCGAATAATTCAAAAAATTTATTTGAAAAATACATATGATTCTTCGGCAAATTTGAGGAGACCCATATTCTGTCATTCTGCTCGTAAAAAAATATCGCGAGAGTGAAACAAAATAATGGAAGACGTTAACACAACTGAAGGCGTGCAAACGATTCACGTCTGGAAAAAAGGAAGTATAAACAAACCGTACTTTCACTGCAAGAACAAGTCAACATCCGTGGGTTGAAGGAGCAATAATTTGCATGAATTGACGATGTTATGAGATGACTTAAACAGAAGTATGTCCAAACTCGTGTTTAATTGTGTATAGATAAGTATACATGTTTATTGTTGTAATATTCAACTATTTTTAGGCTCATGCAGTCTTATTCGCCACTGGATTTTTCATACTTTCCATGCCCGCTTATTTCTTGGCAATACGTACACGTATTGCACAAAAAGAAACAGTGTAGGGACATGAAGAAAATAATTTATAGTAGAAAATATATAAGCTACCTGAAGATTTCAGAAATTCATTATATTGAAAAATTCATATATCTTTTCGAGGAGCTTACCGGCTGAGGAAACTTGTGCAAAAAGTTGGGACTTTTGTAATAGGAATAGTCGGGAAAAAATGGGCAAGAGGAAAATAATTCAATTCCCTGAAATCGTGGTTAAATTTTTCTCGTGACATTTTACATCGCGTTGGATAACTCTGGCAATTTTCGATTGATTTTCCTTAACTCGAGGTCGTCTAAACGAAGAAAAAAATACGTATATTTTGAGGAGAAAAATTACTCGAATTCGTTTATTCGTTCAAAAATTATGGCACTGTAAAAAAAAAAAAAAAAAAGTCAATTTACGGAATCTGTAGAAATGGACCTTTGACAAAAAATGACGATAGCCGTGCAGAGAGACGAAATATTTTAAGAGCTCAAAGGCAGAATACGGGTCTTCTCTAATTAGCCAAATTATCGTATAAATAATTTACATGTCGTTTGAATTTTCCGTCCCGACCTTGCTGGGCGTTTTGAGTTGAAACCGGCGTATACTACATTCTTGTGACCCAAATATTTATCACTAAAAAATGGACTCTCGTTTGGTTTAAGATGCCACTATTTCGGCAATCATTATTTGTGACTTCGGTCGCTGGAAGCCCTGCTAAAATCACACACGTCTTCACTTATCGCCGTACCCGCAATCGCGCAGAATACGACAGTTTATACGACGTGCCAAACTTCTCGAAACATTTAATCAACTTTTCCCGTCCCACGGGACGCTTTCGTCAACGCAAAACTTTCGGCAAGCTCAACTTTGGGCACACACGGAAAGCTCTAAGCTCGCTTGTTGCACGCGGTAGAAATGAACGACGGTGCCGACTGGCGCGTTATAAAGTCGACTGCACCAAGAACGGAAACAATAATCGTAATTGATAAACTCGGAAACACTCACGGGTTCAATTAGCGCAGGTCTTCCGCACGAGGAGCACTTTGCCGTCGTTTTAAAGCCGTGTTCACTTCCCTGCACCTTCTCCTCGACTCGAGCTAAGCTCGAGATTAAATGGAAGTACACTTGACACTCGTCTCTCGGAAAAGAGATTAAAGGGACATGCATGCAGCGACACCGCGAGTACACTTGTTCCCGGCAGTTCACCGAGTGCCCACCTCGGCATATACTAACTCTAGTCTGTAACCCGAAGCTGATGGAGGAGGAGCGTGTACCTTGACTTCATGACGTCATCGTGTCAAGTGTATTCCGCAGGCCGAGACGTTTGTGTGTGGGTAACTTATCATCGTTCGCTGATGATGCTTGTTGATGTTACGATCCCGCTAACGAGTCGCGTTTAACGAAGTTTAGCCCCGCTTTCATTCGATTTGCGGAACTAAATTTGGATCTTTTTTAATGTACGTTTTATATAACCAACGGACGAGATGTCGTCAAACGTAAAATCGTACCTTTGTTATGTGGGTATTTTCTGATCTTATCGCGTTTGGATAGTCGCTAGTCGTCGTCGAGAGGTAATTGAAAGGGAAGAAAGAATTTAGGCAAGAATTTAGGTTTTTGTAAGTATGATGAGTGGTTTGAATTTTTTTTACACACTTTTACACAGAATGCATATAAGCGAAAAAATTCGTAGGCTTAAAACCGTGAGAATTCGAACGACTGTTCGGTTTCTGTACGTTCACCATATCAAGTCTTGACCCGCAAATGATAATTGACATTACGAATGTGACGCAAATTTAACGTTTCGTTTTTGTAGCGCGATGACACAATTCGCGATAGTGTATTTTAAGATGAAGAGTAAGCCTCGGAGAATGAGTGAATGAATTACGAATGAATGAATGAATATAATTAACTGTTCATTCAACTCCGTAAATACGTCAAAGAACGCTCGGTATTGTAACGACAAGTTTTACACAAAGTAGAAACAAACGGATACTTATTAGTAAAAATTGTGTTAAAGTTTTCAAATCTCTGTTAAAATCATATTCACAAACGCATGAATGCTGAAAGGAAAAATTTTGAATTTGTGAAATTTGACATTTGCGAATATTATTTACAACAACGTTTATACCCAACGGTGAATTATCTAGATTTTTAATTCTTGTTAACTTACGTTGTATCTTATTACCCTGAGAATTGTCATTTAGAAAAAAAATAAAATAAAACTTTCAAAATAGAGACAACCATTCGTGAATTATTCCGAATTGAAATATTCCATGAATTTTGAAAATTCAATCAAATTCATACAGACTACGCAGCGACTGCGTCGCACGGATCTGTGAGATCAATACAAATCGAATTTGACCAGCAAGTTAATTTCTTCACGAAGTCAAACAACTGCGGATCCTGCACTTGTTACACGACGTTCATATGTACGGGCTTAATTCCTGGCTCCCTGAATGGTCGTAAAATATAATCCGTACAACGGAAGTCGGCGTATACCGGATATCTCCTCCCCGACTCTTAATTGCAAGTATTGTCCGCACGTAGATCCGCTATATTATATCCGACCAGAATTATTGGTTATTCGTTTTTTGCTTCTCTCTCTTTTTTTTCCTTTTTGTTTTCATGTATTTGTACATCCTATCAAAATCGACCGAAATCAATGCTTCAGCAAATCTTTGCAAACACCAATCAAATAACCTTGAACCATGTAGTACCTACTGTTATGATTTTTCTCTGTGTTTTATTTGAAGGAAAATTTGTACAGTTGTAAAATTCTGGTTGCTTTGAACAAACGGAAACAGTCAGTGAGTGAACTGTACGAAAACCAATAGTACTGATAATAATTGAGTCGATTTAACCACGCTACACGAATGTACGCACATATTTACCGATTAATATCTGTCATGTATAAATATTTATCAAGACCGCCCCGATGGTTAAATTTCGGTAAATACATGCAACGTGGAATAATTTATATATTGTTGCCTTACCGCTTTATATTTAATTCCATCGTGGTTAATTTTTCACGGCTTGTGTTAACGTCAATCAAGGACTTTGGAGTTTCAGTCCCTCGGGCGAGTTAAATTCTACCCAACAATATACGTATTTGGTTGAGTGAAGATGGGGGGGAAACTTTAAAGTTCGCCAAATTATTTCGAACATATATATATATATATATATATATATATATATATATATATATATATATATATAGGTATATACCTGCATGCCAAATTTCTCAAGATGTAAAAACGAGAATAAATACGTTCGAAAAAGGGTTAAAAAGCTGCAGTGATTAACCGAGAAACAAAACTACCCTTATAGCTTTTATTCACCGCTTCTATACGCCTATGTGTGAAAATACAACAAGCTGTGTATAATTTGGTTAACCGAAGAGCTAATTAAACGGAACGTGAATAATAATTTTGAAACAAAACGTTGCCTTAACCAAGAAATTTTGCACGAGCTTGATGACGATAAAAAGGAGAAAAATGTGGCACTCGCGTTTCCCTCAATTTCTGCACCGCTCTCCGCGTGGGTCCTATTGTTTTAATTCATGCGTTTCACGAATTTATGTGAGCGAGTATGCGCCTTATACGTGTGTACTCACAGGTATAATACCATATTTTGCCAGGTAAAACACGTAGTATGTCAAGGCTGCGGGAATATCCCAAGCAGAACAAGGCTGGCGAACCGCTTGTGGATGTGTGTGCAATAATAGCAACGTTTATGGTGTATTATCAGTGTTATTTGTCCATTAGAAATCAACGGAGTTAGGTACGAACCCTTGCAAGACTCGGACCGTGACAATGACGGTGCGGCGTTTGAAGCTATATAATATATATGTGTTTATATATATGTACATACATCGTGAAATCAGCGTAACTTACTGCACGATATTTTGTCGACCAGATTATAGTTACGCTTTTTCTCGTCTTGTCGACATCGCGACTTTTCTGAACATTATAATAGACACAGGGAGTTAATGCTTCGCTGGATCCGATTCGCTTATAAATCGTATAATTCAAATGAAATGACATCGCGTCGAATCCTTTATAATCGACTTAAATGTGACTCGCGGTGTAATTTTGACGATACAAAATTTCTGTTTTGCGATAATACCCGTAACAATATTTGGGAGAAAATTGTCGAAAACTGCTGCTTGTCGTGATTCGATTACTAGAAAAATTTGCAGTTTCCATATTTTGCATATTATTGACCTGTCGGATTTGAATATCGCTTGATTGCCGCTGAATACAAACAATTCTCAATTTTCTATGGGGAACGGTATTTTATATCGAAAAATATTTTAAATAGCAACCCTGCAGGCGAGTAATTCACTTTTATACGAGTCCGAAAGAAATGGGTGAACGTAATTGCACCCAGAGAGCCGGCAGAGTGAAATTGACAATTTACACAGTTTAAAACTTTCATTATATATCCGATCTGCAGGAGCCATCTGCCGAAACTATTAAAAAACTCTTTACAAAATTGTATACTTTATATAACGAGTTTTTTAATGCAAGCGCTAAAAAAATTCTCCTGGCCTCCTTTTTATTAACTTTTTCACTATATCTTTATCCGATTCCTGAAACGTTGCGCCAAAAATCAGTTTCATCTTCTTTTTAATCCGGACCTGTTCTTTATACAATTTAAAATATGTGAGAATTCTACTCAAAAGTTTACAACGTTTAAACATTTAATTAGTGAATTCAAACTTCATCATGAAACCGATTCTCAAGTGATCGGAATAGTAATGAATGAGTTGGAGAATCTCAAGAAAGGTGAAACTGTAAAAAGTTGCGAATATTCATAAATATTTATGTAAAGCGGTTACGTTGAATGAAATTAAGTTTTCACTAAATAAAACCTGGTCGAGATGGAATTGAATGCCCCATACAGAGTTTTGCAGAAGCTTTATTTAAAGATTCGTATCGAACTGAAAAATTAGTGCAAAATCGGATTAAACTTGAATCCAATCTTGATAACTAAATTAACCAAATTACAGAATAACTGGCAGCTCTAAATTGAAACGAAATTTTCTCCCGTTTAAACTCATTTACGATTGAATTAAATCCCGCACAGAAGCCACCGGCCGTCACTCAACGAAACGTTACCAAAAATTACCTCACTATAAAAAATAACGTCCATGACGACGTTTCGTTGTCATAGCAATACAGTTTACTCTATTCCATAGTAATACTGTCCTGTTGTAAAAAAAAAAATGAATACTAATAGTATAGAAAATACAAAAATAGAACTGAAATAAAAACAGCCAGAAAAAAAGGCAAGATCGTTAAATGGATTATGGTACGTGTGTAATTACGTAACGTAAGTACGGCGCAATGACACGTGACTTATTAAATTTGTGTGTGCAGCTTTTACGTACAGCTGTTGATTGTAAATTGATAACTAAAGGTGCCTCATACAGGCGGCAGTTTGAACACCGCGGATGCGTTTACAGCGCCTGTGACTCTATTTGGACATGGCACGTGTCCCAAAGTTGTAACCGTAACTGTAACCTACCCATCTCCTCCTTATTCATATGCATTATGCATTATTCGATGCGCTTTCGTACGGCTTAAGTACCCTCCGTAGCAACTGATTCGAGGGTTGACAAACACTTGTGCGAACTTTAAGGGCGAGCTCTGCTGGTGTATTGTGATTTATTCATTGCACCAAGTGTAATGTTCGCAAAAATTTTGAACCCATGCACCCGCATTGGTCGCCATTTTTGGATCAACATCTGCCGGGTCAATTCTCGTCGAAATTGAGCGGTTAGTTTTTAGGTATTTAATTAAAATCTTTTTTTATAAATTTTTAATTGAGATTTTCATGTGAGATGTAATTGTTGATTATATATGTTTGGTAAATTGTTTTCGCAACGCTTTCAGCTTAATTTCTTCATACGCTTTGCAAAATTATATACGTGTGTCACTTGGCTGAGTTTCTCTTTCAGTTTCATTTGTTCATTTGCTTCTTTTTTCAAAGTTACGTTAGCCTGAGGTGTATTATCGTATGTCAATACGCACGTGATATGTGCAGAATGCTGATTATGCTTTGTTCATTTATTATGCAAAAATTGCTTCTATTTAAGTTGGTTTATTATTTTTGGCTTTGCTTTTCAGAATGGAGCGAAAGGATCAGCTTGGATCTCAAGGATTTTAAGAGCAAAAATCACTGTAAAAAGTGTATGTAAATAATTTCACATGGTTACCTATTACCTACGCCTACGTATGATTTTCTTCAAGCTGCCCTTTATTCTACCAATTTCTTCCTGCATTCGTTAATTGATTAATTAGCTTGCCAACCAGAAATTACACGTATTTACTCGACAAAACAACACCATATTTGAGGCAGTTGAAAAATGCTAATTAACTTGGATACACAGTACAAATATCCAGATTACCATAGAGACGGTTCTTTAAACGGAAAGTAAAAACTTGGAAATGCATTAAATCAGGTAAATTCTTCGTGATGTTTAATTAAAAAAAATCATTCAAGCCATTATTTAAATTCATGAAAAATAGTTCAAATTCTTGAGCCTTGTTGCCTTAAATTACAAATGCTGTGATACAAAGAATGTCGAAGTATTCAATACCATTTTCGAATTATTGTATCGATAGAATTTATTCAAGCAAATAGTTTAAACTATTGTCAAGAGTTGGAAATTTGAGAGACAAGTTCGTTATTAATTTCACTTAAACGATGAAAGAAAGGACATTTCTTTTGCATATTCTCAATCGTCCTGAGAACAAATCCGCTGTCACGACAATCGGATTCAATGTACGCAATTTAATACACGCATTGAACCACCATTACGTACGTCCGGAGTATAACAAATCTATGAAACAGGTAAATTCCATTAGATATTACAACGTTGATAAATTATTCGACATTTCAATTTGACGTACCATTTTCAGAGAACGAATTGCCGCGTTCGATCACGCGCACGTAAACACAGAGGTAAATATATCCAAGTAAATACTCCGAAGGACCTGTGCAGGGTCCTTTATCACAATTCGTTAGAGCTTTAGCAGTTTCGAAGGGACGAAATTTGAATTACCCATCCATTATACACGACTTGTACTCATGCACTGTAACTTTCACCCCCTTTTTCTTTTCACGATCATCTAGTATGTCGGCATAACTTTCTTCACCGTAGATCTAACAGTCCAGTTTGACCGATGAACTTTCCCACTTTATCACGAATCAATCCGCATTGCATGGGTGCCGGTTTTTGAGTGAAGAACAAACAGTCGGGGTCTGCATTGTTCGGTGTGGACCGACTCGTAAGTACGCGCATGTTTCACCTGGCCAATCGGCCCGCAGTGCCGTTTCCTTCGGGTCCGATGCATGACGGGAACGGAGGGGGACTCTGCAGGTGTAAGTATTGTCATCGCGTACTTCTGACCCGGTGTTCGAGTCGGTTCGTGAATCACGAAACCACTACGGCAACGCCGTAGGGCTCGATGCGAGTCCCTTTGCCGGTAGGATATGCAGCATGAGGGGGTGGACCTTGTCGGTTCCGGTTTACGGTGAACGCGCCGAGGGACGTCGATGACGTGACGATTGTTTCAGTGTGGAATAACGGAGTTAGTTATACCTACACCGACCATTCGCCTTTTACCCGCCGTGGAATTTTGTAGAGATTCGAGAAGTCTTTTTGTGCCGTATCGTTCGACAACTTTTACAGGGATGAACGGGACCCGCGGGATTAATCAGAAGTTTGGTAAAGCGGTAAAAACGGTTGAAAAACTTCCGGCGAGGTTATTTTTTCCAATGGTAGTTGACGTGGATAAAACAACGTTATGTAATCAAAATGAATCTGAGGAAATTTATATTACACAAGATAAAATTTCAACAATTTGAGGTACAAATTTCATGTTTTAATTATTTCGGAAGTTTTTGAAACTCGTTTTGGGATTTAACGATTGAATATATGCGGTAATGTTCAAATGGATATTGAAGTTGAAATTCAATGGTCGAGTTCTACGATTTTATCGTACATATCTGAAGTGAGAGAAAGAAATTTTTATATTATCTTTCTTTTATTGATCAAACTCATTTTCAGTTTTAATAGCAAATTTATCCGTGTAGGAGATACGAGTTACAAAACTTGCGGAGAAATTTCTAACGTCGTGAAAGTAAAGTTGTTAAATTATTGTTTGAAAGTGTGTAACTTTTAACCTCTCGGGTTAATCAGAGCAGCTGCATGGTTAACTGGATCTGTTTTCAGAGTAACTTTTTAAACTGAAATATATCTAACGCTGAATTCAAGACCTTTTTCACTTTCTTTTAATGACGATTACGAAATAAGTCGGAGGTATTAAACGGGCCCTATATCACTCGTTCAAATACCATGAGTAAATATGATACGAGCAAAGTTGATAAGAATTACGTATTTTCAAGCGTACTTTTTTCGAAACAAATTTCTCAGTGAATTTCACATCAATCTTTTAATCTGTATCTCAAAATTATCATGATTGTAACAAGACAACGCTTATTCAAATCAACGAGCTTTATTGTACGATTATAAAATTTTTCTCTTAATACACCGATAACTTATATACTCCATTTGATAAATTACCAGTTGTTTCCGGGTGTAATTTTCTAGACTCACGATTCGTTCCGTAATGAAAATTCGTGCAATCATCTTTGATGTATATTTTCAGAAACCTTGTTTTTCCACAAAGTATATACGCGTGCGGATGCATCAGCTGTCGACGTTATGATTACATGAGACGACGCTACCGTCGCGTTGCAAAGCCTTTGATTCCAAGAAATTGCGAATCACGTATCTATATCGCGATTTGCATTGCGAGGAATTACCTAGTTTCGCGTATCGACATACAACACGCGTCAAAGCAGTTCTTCGTCAAAGTAAACCTAACGACACAAGTCGTTATATCCATTCTGCCAGGTCATCTTCTTTTATTTTCTTCGTACCAGTTTTGTTACAAAATTGTTTACCTGTGGTTAGTCACAGTTCATTCAAAGCAATGACGCAGCGACTCGTGTCCCAAATTGAAATGTACTATACGCCGTGCTTTATAACTCACGGGCAACTTGAACGAAGAAAAACATTTTCACCGACCGCAAGGTTTTACGTACCACTGCGTGTGTTCGATATGCAAAAAAAAAAAAAAAAAAAAATAGCCGAAGCAAACTATTAATTGCAGTGAAATCGCCACATTCTTGCAAACTGTAAATTAGATTTGACAACGAGTTCGTGAAAATGCTATTAAAATTTCATTTCTGAGCTTATACTAAACTTATCTTATACTAAACAGTATGAAAGTGCAAAAACGTTGAACAGTTTACAATTACCCTTCATCTCCTGCATTGTGTTATTACCGACATAGGAAAATAATCTTCTCCTGCGAGAGAGAACCGCGACTCACGCGCCTGGCGGCGAAGGTACGAACTAATTCCTTGACACTCGTTTCACAGGCAGTTAGTCGTGCTGAACGGAGTTTGACAAATCGCACTTGGTACGTAATAAAAAACGGCGCGTTAGCATCAGCTACTAAAAATGCATTATTCCTTCGTGAACGGAACCTCAGCTATATAGGTATAAATAAAATCATACCCGGATGACTTGGTGTTTATGAATTTTTTATTTTTCCTCAGCACGAAATCCAAGCTGCGAGTAGACATGACAGAGAGGATCGATAACCCAGATATAGCCTGGCTCTTCAAGATCCGCCTCAGTGATTTAATCAGAAAATTAGCAGACTCCTGAGAAACTAAACACGATACGAGAATGGCAAAATGCGATTCAGCCGCAGCGTATTTACTCGGGTGAATATTAATACGTACGTATGCATGTACCTACTTGCAGGCAGACTTTGTTTCCGCGTTTGAAACTACGAAAACACCTCCATGCGTGTATAACGGGCAGTCGTGTGCCCGACCTGTGCGTCTAATTAGTCGGCTTTCTGGTCCTCCGCCAAATGAAATTTTAAGTAAAATACACGAGGATCTTACTTACAAGTATGCGTCGCGTGTTACAAATGCACCTGAGTGCTCCATTTAGTTGTTAAAAATGTTTCGGGTGTACAGTCGAGTAAGATGATGAAGAATAAATAAGCTAAAAGAATTATAAACAAAGTTACGCAGGGTTTGAAAAGTGAAATGAACTCAAGTTCATTTATGCAGTTGAATATTATACGATAATAATGTGTACAAGTTATAACGCAAGATAATTGGAAAATTAAGAAATTATTCATGGAATCTATTCAACGAACGTTGCGTTTTTTTACACTGAACATATATTTCGGCAATGCAACCGCCCTGGAGTTATCGATCCTCGGGCATTTTCGATTGATTGATTTTAAATCACAGCTTTCGATCGTTTATTCAGTTTACTTCGTCGTTGACTTTATTGAAGTTAATTCGAAACATCATGAAATTAATTTTCGAAATTAAAGAGTGACGATTTAAAAAACAAGAAGAAAATAAAGGAAGATACGAAACACGCGTTACGAACAAGAAGAAAAGGCGGTAGATTTTTGACTCGTGACCATGAAAGAGTCGGAAGTTACACAACAATGAGTACCATCTGCATCCGTGTTCCCAGCGCACTTGAGGTATTACGTGTCGGAGTTAGACTGTTATAGGCATCTCCTCCTCGTTGGCTTTGTTACTTAATTGCCAGGAAGATCATGTGAAATAACTGACTCGAGGCCGTGCGCTGATTGTATCGTACGTAAACAAGCATCGTGTCTTTTTATGTCTGTACACTAAACCTTATACGAAATCGCTGGGCAAGCAATCAGCAATCAAAATTTATACGAGTCGAGATGAGTGGACCTGTTTACCTTAGGAATCGGTTCACGGGTTCAAGAGTAAATCACGTTAGTGGAATTCAAGGGGACCGGTTATACGGACGAGTTGACTTTTACTAATGCAGATTCAGTCTCTACGTTGGCTTATTATTTTTTGACCTGGTGAAGACTTGACTTTTACTCCAGTCTATAGCATGGGGGAAAATCCGTTGATGATTAATGAAGCTTCAGGCTTTCATATCAGATCGTTCATCGCCAGCCATATTTCAAAGAGAACAAGTCCCTGTCTTAACAGAAGAAGAAATTTTGATGCTCGTTCTATGTGAACATTAACGAATTGGTAAGATATTTTGATCGACAGTTGAGTATATTGTACGAAAGACATGAGGCTGATCGACGAAGCGGTAAAGTATATTCTGATTTTTTATCTCTTTGATTTTGATTTATGCCCGAGTCTTTCGTCTTTGCGAACTCTGCTCTGTGCCTATAAACTGATTTTAAACTCTATGCCGTTTTAGGAAAAAAGTTACGTACGTAATATTGCGATCGATGTAATATGAATTCATATATCAAGTAGCTCAAACTCTGGTAACAAAGAAAGTCCAACCGATCGGATCCAGCCGAATTGATTGCTATGAATTACGGCTGAGATTTTTTAGCATTTTCTTTTTCTTTTCACCTGCGCTAATTCTTATTTTATGTTTTTAATTATTAGATATACATTCAAGGACTGTCTGTAATTGAGAGACAAGTTTGATAGAAGTCTTCGTTTCTTTGCGATTCGAAAATTTATTAAATTTACTTTCTCTCTGTTTAAACGCATGCTTTTGCTCATGGTGTTTAATTACCAACCGAAATACAATTTTAACAAAAACTGAAGTGCTGCTAAATGTTATCGAAATATGGCAGCTGCCGGAAATATTGATCCGTTATTTCGCTCCGTTAGTCCCCTCAAAGTCTTCTACACCCGATTTTCCTGCATGCATGTATGTATGCCTCTGTGTGATTTATACATTGCCGCGTGAGTGATGAATTGCCGCATTATTACGCACGCATATATGTATAATGTATTCGATTTTCTAGTTTGTCCCCGGCTTTAATTATTTTGGAGTAATATATATTACGGCCAAACAATAGTTTGGTGTAGTCGCTTCGCAACCATCTCCTATCAATATATAAAAATTCTACGCTACCATGCATGGTAGAACACATTTGCATAGGAGCATTAATTATCCATTAAATTTTCCATAGAACAAATCACAGCTTGCTTCCGACGATTTCGCGATTTATTATTCAATAAAGTCAGTCGGTTTTTGTATTTCGGTTGAAAAAAAAAAATGTACACTCTCGATCTCGAAAACTTGAACTATTATCCAACGTTATTATTCCAGAACGCTTTTCGTGGTATCTTGGGTGAAAAGTTTTCCTTCGAGTCTGATGTAAGCTGAAGCGCGAGAGGCACTTAGCACCTCAATGTTACCAAAAGCATTAACTCCTCGTCCAGATCTAATGTAACTCACGTACATGTAACCCATGGATATATAGACACGTCCTGATATTATTTGCTCCGTTCACTCGGCGGTGCGGGTGTTGGAAATAAAACGAGTGTAAATTTGACGCGTAGGGTATTCATTTTCGGCCACCTTTCAATAAATTATTGTGCAAATATTGTAAGCCGCCAACCGCGCCGCAAGCTCACAGATCGTGATGCGTAGGCTGAATTGAAGCCAGATTGTTTCTTTAGTGGTTAAAAATATCGCCTGCGTTTATTTAAATGCGTAATAGCGAGATAAGGAAATTAGTCATTTGGATCTTAAGACACTGGGGTAGACAGAGTTTTTCTATCTTCTCATTCTCACCGTTACGTATGTACAAGTATAACCGATAGACAAACACGGGGACCTCCTCTCCGCTCTTATTAACTCACCCTGGCTAATTGGAAGACAGCAAATATAACGCAAAACGTGTTAGCGAATCGGGCACAATTACACGGTATAAATGAATTCAAATGACTCGACGAGGGAATGCTAATTGCCAGGACGCACGGTTTCTTTTTCAATTTATATTCCTGCGCCCAAATGGCGCTGGTACTGTGCTTCAGATTTCATTGCAGAAATATCGAGTACATGCGTGAAAATTGCGTGATTTATTATTATACGTATATTAGGGTGGGTCCTAGTCTTGAAATTCTTCTTAATTTGACTGTGACGCCTCCGAAATTGATTTAAAATAAATGAAATAGAAATCTCCTCAAAATCACAGGTCTTTATCTCAACACTCTCACAAGACCTGTCAGGTTTACCATTTTGAATATACACATTTTTACTCAACTCGCAGTGTACCTACATGTATTTGACCGCGGTATTAACTAATTGAAAAAAATCTATAACTGTAAAAAATTAGTCAGTATTTATGCTATTGTTTGATAAAAAATATCAGCATCGTCAATGGGACATTTCATATCAATTGACCACTGATATCAAACTCACAGTAAATTCAAACTCTAATTGGATACATCTGACATAGAATTCTCTGTAATCGATACTGATATTTTTATCGAATGTTGTAATGTATATACGTACATACTAAAATTTAAGTAAAAACGTGCGTATTTTGAATGAAAAACTTCTCAGCTCTCTCGCGAAGTTTTAGGGTTGAGATACAGATCCGTCCTTCGGAGCAGAGTCAAAATTCAAAAAACAAAAAATCGAAAATAAAAACAATTCGATTATGTAAATACATGCAGTGACGTGCGGGTAATAAGACTTGTAGCAAAAGAACATAATTGACAACCTTTCGTCAGCTTGATCAGCAAATTCCATGGTCACTTGGCAGTAGACGATTTTTATTGAGAACATCGCGATCACGCATCTCCAGGCAACGTGCCGTTTCACCATTGACTGAAACTCATCGTCAGCTGGAACAGGATTCTCGGTCGCATTTTCCGACTCTCATTTAACGAGATACCATCCTCTGGTTCTCTCTTTTTCTATCCCGCGAGGGGCGACGTGAAATTACTGTCACAGATGCATTTTCTTCGTGAAGCCAAACGCACACGCCTAAACACGTGTGTAATTGACCCTACGTATGATTGTAATTATCCTCGTGTGCGTACTACGTGTTTTACACGCGTGTAGCACGCGTGTGATCACCGCTGCCTCGTGTTGTAGTAACACTCTGTGAATTCGTAGAATGTTGGAGCTCGAAACGGATATCCGGTGTGTTCCGGTGCTGCCCTGACAACCCCTACCATCGTTCCTGTCCTCCAACTTTCCCCTCCATCGATGTACGGTCTGTCGTATAACTGGCACTGATTACTATTGGCGAGAGAAGAGAACGCTGCAAATTGTTCCCCAACTTTCATGTAATATTACAAACAGCTCGGAGCTCGAGAATTACAAGGTGCGATATGATCGTATTAGCGTAATCTGCGGCCTATGCGGCGGTCGAAATATGACCGAGAAGTTAGTTAATCATTGTCTGAAGATAGAACAACGACGAAATTTTGGAAACATCTACGAATTCCGGTCACGGTACAATGGTCAGTTGTAATTATCGACATATTTGCTCCGCGATCTTCCATTTATCAGTTCGTATCGAATACTTCGGTTTTTACAGTATTTCGAAGAAATTGTGGAGCCAGGTGATAACGAAAACTTTATATACATTACAGCATTTTTCAAATCTTTGCTACTTCCGATTCACAGTTAATTGCTGTACCGCATACCATGTCGATGTTTAATTATCACTCCTTAGTAATTCACCTACTATACAATTTATTGTAGTTGTAGTATTTTATAAATTTATTATCGGGATTGCTGCTGATCTAATTGCATACGTTTCAGAAATCCTATTACTGTTGCGAATTTCCCTATCCCGAGAATTTTTTCAATTGTTATGTAAACTCTTTTTCCGACGTGATACGAAATTGATGTTGAGCTGTCTAATACTTCTCGCCAAGTAGGCGCTGCTGCCCCAAACGGTGACAAGGGAAATTTAATATTTCACATTATATACGCATATGTATAAATATTGTGTGTGTGCATATTCTTACCCATTTCATACATAAAGGGATATTTATATCCGCAGTCTGTATCGTGCAATGTGCTTGTCGATGAAAAAAATTTTAAACATAATAAATGTATACGACGTCTCGGAGTGACTGCAATAACCCGTTGATCAATACATCTGCGTAGTACTTATCACTTTCGTATGGATACAGTTGTATAAGGTACAAAGAAATATTAGGGACCATTCACGGATTACGTAAATCTCCATGGAAAAGGTATTCGAATGCTGCTTTACGTTAGAATTTTTTATTCTACTCGACACTCCGAACTTTGTATACCTACTATGTCAACAGTAATATTTATACAACTAATTACACTCTATTCTATCGGAAAGTTTCCAGGCGTTCAACTCCGGTCCACGAACTTATGACACGTACAGTCTGTAACAATAAGAGTATGGGGAAAACGTTCGAAAACCGCAGTTAAAGCTAATCCAGTTTAACATGTAGAATTAATGGAGTCACCTTTCGATCCCGATTGTAATTGTGAACTGTGGATTTTGGGTTCACTAAAACACCAGTTACTTAATGCTACATTAAAAAAATCAGATGTCTCCAGCATGAAAATTCTCCATCAAATTACCCCCAGAGATAGAATTTTTCTACCTCCGTAAGTGAAATTGTTATAGATTATACGCAACTCGATTTTAACGATTGAACTTTTTCGATATTAATTCACAGTTCTTGATGAAATTATCAATGAAGAAATTATACAGTTTAAATCAAATTTAACTGTTTTATCTAGCAAACCCTTTTTTTTTGTTGCTTTTTGTTTGAGAGTGTCAACCGACTTCATCTACCATTGTTTGCCGTTCGTCGAAAGTTCTCGTTAATATATTTAAAGCCCTTGTACCCGCGGCATTTCATTTCTGTTGTATCCACATTGTCAACGTATCCTAAATCCGATTAGGCAGCGACTTGGTGCGGAGAGTAGCTATATGATAATAACAGTGGTTTTTGCACGGCAATCTGTTACATTATGGATTCGTAAATTGGCGCAAGATAAAAACGAATTCCAACAGTTAATGAAATCCGCCTAGCATATTATAACTTATCCCTCCGGCTTTTTAAGACGGTCGATAACTTCGTAGCAGCTGCAAATGTTGTAAATATACGCCGCGAATTTGAAATTGGCGCGCTATGATATCGCCAAGTTCGAATGCAAACTGGCACCTGCTTTGCCGAGCGAGAGGTTTTGCTCAGTTGATATATTACCGATTGCCACATTGAATATGCTCAGCGTTGAAGCACCGGAACGTTTTATTGGCCTACATGTCGAACAAATTCAATTGTGAAATTAACCTGAAAATAGTCCATCCCCGTGTTTAGTTGGTTAATGGTGCCGGACAAGCGATCGAAACATCATTGTTGCGTGTGCTTATGTAGGTACGACATCAGCGCAAACTGCTTTACTTGTATACCAATAATTGCTTGATTAATCTCTTTACACACGCTCAAACCGCAATTGCACGTGTAATTACGCTCGCGTGTTACTATGTTATAACAATATTGATTCAGGTGAAATAACACGTCCCAGACCCACCCTGTGTAAATACATCGGGCAATCGGGCAGCGTCATAAATTATATGTGAGGGATTGGTTAGTATAATTGCGCAGGTGTTCAATGATCCTGTAACACCAATGAAATTGCTCATTTTATTTTGATTGAACGTCGATAATTGATCTCGAGGAAAAGGGCTTCGCAAAATTAAACACAAAATCTGTATGAAATTGGAGAAAATTTCAACACTTTGATCTATTTATGAACGTGTTGTGACTGTTACGGTACATGGGGACTCATATAAACTTTAACAATGTAGATTGCTTGAAAACAAGTCTAATTCCTGTACAATTATCTGGCAAACAAGTAGGAGCGATGTATTATCGCCGGTTTGTATCAGAGAAACATCATACGCCACACAGAAATCCAAGTGCAGGCGGTTAAATCAAGTAATGCAACTAGACCATGACCACTAATAAGCACTTGGATGTCCGTTATAGTAATTTAGCAATTAGCAGTTTACGATTACCTGACAAGTAGGCCGCTGTCGTGATATGTATAAAATATTAAAAACATATTTCTTTCTACTGTCTTTTACTCATCCGAATCCAGGGCTCGATTTTTTGAGTAACGAGAAATCGTCGCTCAAACAGATCTCCAGCTTACCGACGATTCTTGTGACGGAGTCTCTCCTGTACCCACAACGCATCTCGGTCGACGTTTATATGTCCTAAGCTGTGAGGTTCGCTCTGCACGCCTCCCATGGTCAGACGCCTGGCATCAGCAGCTTTATGAAACATAGTACAAAAGGGCATATAAGTTGGCCGGAGTAAAAATTTGGAAATCAGCTGTGGACGACTACCACAAGATCCTTCAAAACAGGCGGAACATAACTTTAGAATTTGATTGCAAAAATTTACAAATTGTAAATTATTTCTAGCGATTCGTAAGCGCGCCTACATTTATTACGTTCGTTCACAACCTGTCGTGAGGTCCGCTTTTGTACCGACAGATGTCACCGTGACGTCGCTTCTCTCGGGAGGAAAATTAAACGACTCGAAAAGAACTAGGATTCGATGTGGCACGAGTGATATATGCTACGTGCATGTGACGATTCGTTCTTTTGCGAACTTTTTCTCGAAAGGGTCGGCCTTTGGCTTTGACCCAATTGTTTAAAACCAAATATAGTTAGTGATTATGATGATATAGGTGTGACTCAACCGGGTAATTGGTCAATTCTAGTGTTACCAATATTTGATGGCTTTTCAAAATTATCAGTTTTGAGGACATCGTGTTCTCTCGACTACCGATATTGGAGCGCGCTCGTTTAATCAATTATTAATTGATTGTAATCATGAATAGTTAGTGATCGTAAATTCCACTTGTGTGTATGCCACAATACTAATTGGAACACAATGCCCCTCGACCACTAAACAGTTTGATTAGCGACTGTGAGAACAGGTTAAAATTACAATTCCACTAAAACGCTTATATAATTTGAAACAGTGGATTAATTCATTGATTTTGCAGTTTGCATTGTGACATTACGGAAATTTGAGGTTCTGCTTCGGCTCGTATCGTTGACACCGGAATTGATTGTGATACTATAATTATACTTTGTATAAAAGGTAGGATACCTAATTGACACGGTAAACTATGAAAGGTGAACGCTTTTCTGAACTTTGTATCAAGTAAATATTTACTGAATAATAGGAAGTAGGAGCAAGTTTTTTGATTCCAAAGAAAAGACTGAACACCAAAGTGCCAATTTGAAATTGGAACCATATCCGATGGTCTCCGGAGACAACCTCGATACATTTATTATTAACTAATTTCAACTCTTGATGGATGATTGAGGAAAACTTTAGTTGTTAATTCAAAACTAAGCTATAAAGCTAAAGACTAAACATCACGAAATATTTTCAATAATCAGAAGAGAGCTTCATAGATTTTTATGAGTATTGGTTATGAATTTAAATTTAAATGATGAGAATCTCACAATTATTGAAACCACAGGGAGATGGAATGAACGTGAGTGTTACACAGTTTAATTCGCCCACATCCGAATGTAACGAATCAAGAAATATTCAATTAAACTTTTCGTACCAACTCAGCTTGTACTACTGAATAATACATTTGAAACCAATTCCATTTCAGCGTATATTGCAAGTGAAATTCAATTGAAAAAATTCTAACTTCTTTTTCACGGTCAACAGCTTTCACAGTTTGACCGATCGCGTGATCACGATTATTTTTATTATGCTCCTAAACCAGCGAGATAAAAGTAAAAAAATCGTAGTGCAGTTACACTCACAGAAACTGAGAAAGGGGAGGATTGAAAGAAAATAAAAATCTTGCCGAACGATCTACCTCAATGATCAGGACCGCATCGCGCGATACACCCCATAAAAAATACACTACGATTATTGGTATCGGTAAACAGGACCGGCACTTTTTCCCGGTTTTCACTTTGCAGCGGTAGAGGAAAAAACAATCTTTTTTTTCAATCACACGCACCTATTACCAGTGAAAAGTTATTGTTTCAGCAAGATCTCGGCGAAGACTGGCGTCCGAAAGCTCCTCGATGTTTCCGCTCGAGAAGATTTTGCCACTTCCACATTCTTTCAGCAAGTCAACTGCTGCGTATGATTGTTGGATATATGTTGGTGTTTCATTAGGACCATTATCTATAACTAGGCGACCAAATCGACTAGTCATCATCACAATACCCAATTACACTTTATACACACCCACTTGGCGCCCTCTTTCCCTGCCCGGCTGTGCAGTCTTTATCTATATGTGTACCTACCCGGCGAAGGAAACGATTGTGAAAAATTTTCTGTACATCCGGGAAAGTGCGTTTCACGAGTTTACGTCTAAACGCTTGCGTGTTTTTAGTCATACTAGAAATTAGTTACCGCGGTACGTCGCTAATCGATTCGCCCGTAGTCAGTATCACACTTATTATGCAATAATTAACCACCTGGCTGGAGGTCCTTGCGATAAAATAAAATCAATAGAATGTCACACCTCACATTACTAAGTCTCCAAGATTGATACAAGTTCGGTTCAGTTTCCAAGTTTTGGCGAAGTTGAACAATAAAATTGATATCGGACCTGGCATGATACGTATGATGATTAGACGGTTGAATTAATCATCAGGATGATTATAGAGTTCCGATGTTATTTTCATAAAATATTGCAACGTGCCGAGAACTATTGTTTACGTATAATATTTTAACCGGAAATCGTCTTCACATTTTTGTCTATCACTATGTCTCCACCAAATTTTTTTTAGTAACAAGGCAAGTTATTGTACCGTTTTACTATATTCGAAAGACGTGCAAAACATTTAGAGATCCATGAACTTCAATAACGAGTAGAGAAAGGCTTCGAAAAAATTATCAAACTTTTCTAATGTTTGCATGGTTGCGATATTTTGTAAGCAAATACGATCAAACAACTTGCAAGGTTTCACAGCATGTCTAAAAATTTTAAATTGTTATAAAATTAAAACCCTCAACTGTACAACTAACCTGCATTGCAATAGTTGCATTTCAATACGTTTGCCCTCCGTCCGGAACTGCAGCTACTTTACGATACGTACATACTTGCGACATTCTTTCCTGTGAGGCAATGTCAATTCTCGATCATGTAAGGTGTACCAGGAGTGAATGTACGTCCACCCACGTGCGCACACTGCAGGTATCAGCATAAAGATTTAATAAGTCTTTAGACAATTGCTTTTGCCACAAGCCTAGGCAGCAGTTAGTTCGCGTTCGGTTCCGTCCTGCTTAACGCGATTCCTAGTGTAGTCGCTACAGTTGGAAGTTCTGCCTCTTCGCCCAGTGATCGCCGAGGTTTCTCCACACTCTAATACCTTCGGTATATCTAACCGCTCTGTGGTAAACCAGGTTAACTTACCAGCCAATTATGAATTTATCACGCCAACAAACGACGCCCGTCGTATCATGTGTATGCAACTTAATTAATTATACACCAGTATGGATACGTGTCCGATGGATCCTAATTTACAGTTTTTTAATACGTAAAATACTTTTATCTATTTCTTCGATTCACGATTTTTCGTATCGCGTAGCACGCATGACCCGGCAAAATTTCTAAAATTAAATTGCAATCAGGTTTTATCCATCTCAATGCAACTCTGCGGAGTAAATTTAAAAAACTTTTACTCACTTCGTCAGATTGAAACCTGGAAGTTTGGTGATTTTTTTAGTTCGTCAGAATGGAATTATTACTGCGGTTTTGATTCAAAGACCCAATTGACGATATTCGTGAACATTGAGCCAACTAGGAGGTTTTTCAGATTAAATTTAACAAGGAATTTATAAAAACTAATCGTAAAATTATGATTTTTACATATGAAATGAAACATTGTAAGCTATTTTGATAACGTACCAACCCGAATCATATCTTAATTGTTGCAGATGTTTCCGTTGTTTACCACAGAGGATTACCACGAGTCACTGTTCCCCTACCGTCTAGACGTGAGAAATGCATGTTCACCCTGAAGCCGATCACACATACAGTAGGAGATTTTTTGGATATGCTTAAGCAGGAGGATAAGGGAATTGACCGAGCCTTGATCACAACGATAGGTAACGCTCGCCAATCGGTGCAACAAATTATTCATTCACCCCATCAATCAATCCTTCATTGTCAGCTACGTACAAGGCCCTGTGGCTATGTAGGAAACAGGAAAACGCAGACAAGAGCAAAGTGCAAAAGGCATCATTTGAACGCGGGCCAAGAAAAACAATTGTCATTCTTATTTCAGATGGAATTAGAATAGCTTCGGCAAACTCGATAGAATCTTTAATGGAAGATGATTTCAAGCTCATCGTCAACGACAACATCTACACGGTCAGCGCACCTCAGCATGAGAGACTCACGATGGTAGGTATATCGACAATTAACTCATCACCTCGAAAATCATTCTGTGTTTAACGATATCACACCCTGCAAAAGGGCAATTACATTTAGTAGAAGTAGAAATACCACACAGTGGCAATGCCTAGTAATGCTCAAATAATCTTTAATTCTTTGAGTTTGCTGTTTGACCGTTTAGCGTAAAAAATCTACAAATTCCTCTTTGTTGCTGGGAAGTTTCTCATCGGCAAAATCCAGAACGACGAAACGAGACTAAAGACGAAAAACCACGTAATAGATAGATTATATGCGATACTTTTGATGCATTCGTTATTTCGGTCAAAACGTGTCTTATGCGTAGTAAAAGACAGCCAAATATCTAGTTTCGTCTTCGATTCTGATTGCAGGAGGAAGCCCAACGAATATCGGACGTCAGAGTATTGGTCGGACAACTTTACGAGGCTCTTCACGTCGACGAGCATCAGCTACAAGAGGAGAAACAGATCCTCACTCAGCTCGAAGACATCAAGATGCAGTTGCAGCCGTTGGAGGATGTTAGTTGTCATTAAAAACAAAATCGCCAATTTACATATTAGACATGTTCTTTTTTTCTTCCTCTTCCACCAATATTCCGAACTCAGATTGATATCGATTTTCCAATAATTCATAGAAACGACTAGAACTTGAAGTCACCGCATCTAGACGCACGAATCTCCTAACGTGGGCTGGTCTCGGTTTGATGTCAGTTCAATTCGGTATCCTTGCCAGGTTAACCTGGTGGGAGTATTCCTGGGATATCATGGAGCCTGTTACTTATTTTGTAACTTACGGCACAGCAATGGCTTGTTACGCTTACTACGTACTCACTAAGCAGGTAAGCTGCCGAGGTCCTCGAGCCAGGCATTTCAAAATGTCTGGTTTCGTTTCATCGGTACTTTCAAGTTCTCTCCAAGAAATTTCCCGAAATCGAAAGAGAAGTCTGATTTACCATTGAGAGACCTGTGATCCTGAACATTTGCGTCAGCATGCAACCGACGCTAAAAGATGAACATTATTTATTACCACAATACATCTATTTTTCACGAAGTCCCTTCGTTCGTGATCTAAAGCAAAAATGTGGTCAAATTAATCAATATTCGACTTTATTTATATTAGTTCCAAACAAATAAAAATATCTTTGAATTTTATGGCAATGCAAAAATTTGATGGAATTGAAGATATTCCTGTGAATTCAAATAGACTTTTCTACGATTGTGAGCAGAAGCGTAATTTTTTTCACAGGAATATCTGCTACCCGACGTACGTGATCGGCAGCACTTGTTGATCCTGCACAAAAAAGCACGCAAGCTTGGCTTGGATTTAAACCAGTACAATGTCCTGAAAGAGCAGTCAAGCGAACTGGAGACGAAGCTGCAACGTCTACGAGATCCGATGAAGGTACGGAAAAGCTTCGTCGACATAAAGAGAGAAGAAAGAGAAAAGTACTCGAGCAGTAGCTCCAGATCGCCAAGCAGTTCGCCTAGTCCTAGTCCCGAAAGAGAAGAGACGAAGAAAAAAGAAAGTACTGAAACACCGAAAAAAATCTCCGACGTAGTTCGCGAATTTAGCGCGAAAAAACCGACGAGATAAGTCGCGTATGAAGTGAAACGATCCAATGATCCACGTGACGGTACAGCGCTATTTCCTAAAGTCAAGCGTTATTAGGGTATAGCGTGAGTAAAAAACTGTCACGCGGATTTGTTTTTCCGTAATTTAATATCGTGGAATTGATCAATTTGTGAAAGGATTTGGTCGCGTTTAGGTATATCAGTTTCAGGCAATTGCCAATGTCGTTCGGTGCCATATACTGTAACTTTACTACGAATAAATTTTGCATATGGAGCTAAGATTCATGTAGATATATAATACATATTATTGTGACGAAATGAAACGCGACAACCGATAATATAACAAGGAAATATAAGAATTAATCAATTGTTCGAGGTTTATCTATGGAATTGTGTCATTTCTATTTAACAATTGAACATAACTGATTTTTATCTGCTTTCCACGATTTAAATTTGTTTAAACGTAGAATGTACTAATACTAAAGAGTAGGTAAACGAATTATTACGAAATGCAGGTTTTCTTGTAGGTAATTGAGTGAGAAAAAAGAAAAGAATTGAATTAAAATACGAAAAAACATTTGAATTGAAAACTTAGAATTATTTATGAAGAATTAAAGCCATACGTATGATAAATAAAATTACTATACCTTGTGCAAATTTCTTCGATAATTACTTAATGTATATTATTGAAAAAATTATGGTAATAATTTTGTTCAAATTAGAAAAAATTTAATTGTGAATAAATCTAAGATGGTAAATTCTTCGGAAGAAAGCCTTCTACCGTATTGTAATACGACTATATTATATGTAAACGCTCAACTGTGTAAAATGCACATATTAGCTGCAAGATTATATTTATAAATAACAATATTGTTAATAATAATATTTCAAAAGAATTGTCTTAAGTTATAGACATGTTTTAGCAAACGTCATGATAATGTTTGAATATATTCATTGTGTGATCAATAACAATTTTTTTTCTTGTTTTAAAAACGGTTGCAAATTTTCTACGAAGTAAAAACAATCACATGATACTTCATACTAATAATTTTTCTCGCTTAACAAGTGAAAATGTAGTATTTCCATATCATCCATTGAAGAGCACAAATCTCCTTTAGATCGATGCCACAATAGCTTTGTCGTTTTCTGCTTAAATCTCATAGAAAACAAAAGCTAAATAGGTTGAATCTACCCGATATGTTTTCTCAAGATTTAGGTATTATAATGTATGTACATCGATAGCATAACTCAACCGTGGGAACAGTTATTACGAGCTTCTGCGTCAGTGAATTTTCACAGCCTCTCAGACACGTTTATGAAATCCCATAAAAAAATTTACTCCGTTAAGCTCTGAAAAACTTCCAGTTGAAAATCTTTTAATTTTAATGCAATTTTTGTGAAGAATAAATACAAATTTTTCTTATGCAAATTTAAAACAAACTGATGAAGGACTGTTTTTAAATCCTCGGAAAATAAAAAAATAAAAAACTCAGAAAAGTGTCAGACTTTTCTTTTTGTATTTTTGAAGGTTTATTGTTTATCTGAGATGTTCTATATTTTACAAATACCCAAATATATGTGTACGTATAGATGCATTGCCGATTTGCACGTTTACTTATGACATCCATATATCGAATTATACATACTTACAGCACGTGTAACTATACATATAGATGTTTGAGCGACAACTTTTCATCGTTATATACAAGTATAACCTTTACTTATACATAGATCAACCACTACGGGATCTGACAATTGAAAGTAGTTTTATAAAAAAGAAAAAAGGTCGAAAAAATATCTCGCTTTAAAACTGGATTATATTTTAAATCCGTCCACAAGACTTCGATTCACGCGTGCACCTTTATCTACTTTCTATTCTAGAGCTAACCGAAATTATTAAAATATATAATGTTATACGTTTACAAGACTAGTCGATAGTAAAATGGTAACATATAGAAAATTTCGTACATGGCAGTAGCAGCACATTTTATGATGAAAATCTTTTTTAGAATATAAATTTATAAATGAATTAATCATCCACTTAAGATTGTTGAGAAATTTCTCTAATCTCATAATATTAACAAGTTAATGAAATAGAGAGTATTGGATTACTCAATCTCTTTTAGCTAATTGCCACAAAACATTAGAAACTTATGCTTGGTAAATATTTAAAATTAGACTCAATTTTCTTAGGTGAATTAAACGAATATATTATATACGACAAAGTTAAATTAAAGTGCCACGAGGTGTGTGCCAATCTCTATCATGATTCACAATCGTTTCTTATATTATATGCGCGGTTAACACAGGCTTGGCTGTACTTTACGTACTTTAGATGATGAATGCAGCCAGGAAATAGTAATCTGTAGGATATGAAAAGTCCAGCTTCCATTACTTTATTTTTTTTTGTCACGTATTGTGTTTTTCAGAGAAAAAAAAACTTCCCGAAAATTAGTAGTAGTATTATTAATAATAATAATAATAATAATAATAATTACATTAATGACAAGATTAACAATAATACAATCATACATTATAATGAAATTTTCCTAAAAATTTGTATATAATACTAAATTATATTCAGTAAAATTATCTCTCGTGCTTTTCCTTGAGCTTACTAACCAGTAACCGAATGCCTAACGTGTGAAAATGAGTTTCTTAATTATGAAATCATTATATGATAAATCATAGAATGTCTTAAGAAAATAAAACAAAATAGATGATTGTATATACCTATACATATATATATTATATATTGTATACTTCAAAATCTTTAAACGTTTCCTAGACATACGTCGTATCGATTGCGATCTCTGGAATTTATGCACTGCAGTTACTCTTGTAGCATTAGATCTTACACTTCCTCACTTGAATACGTTATACGAGTACATTCAAAAGTATTGTTTTTTTTCTCGGCACGATTGCATTCGTATATAACGGTAATTAGCTGATATCTGATCTGCCGAGTTCCGCATTTTACGAAGTCATTTTCAAGATTAATTACTCTATGAATAGAAAATTCATCATTTAGATTCAATTTTGTGCAAAAACAAAGCTTCAGGAAAGTCTGCAGTTTTTGTTTTCAATTTCTCAAACGTGTCATTCAAGTTCTGCAATCGTATCAAGGAAAAAAATTACGTCAATCCAGTGTATGTACATAATTTCTGAAAATACAAGCATATTTATTCAATTATCTGTGATTAAACCAAGACTATTTTTCCATCTACGGAAATCCATCCACCCTTTTTAGGAATTTCTGTGGTTGTTTTTTCCGTTAATCTAGATTTTATTTTCTTAATTTTTCTATTTTTATCAAAATCCTTAAGCACCATCTGTAGTTTGAAAAAGGTTGAACAAATATCATTTTAAGAGACTGCCTTTTGTATTCCAGTTATATACCTATAATGCCACCTCGCTAATGTCTCGTGTGTTAATTTTTCTCTTTGTGAAATTACGACCTCCATTTGACTTATATATTTCGCATAAATCGTTCACATTGTTGCAAGTCATGGATTTTACTTTTAATTTTATTTAATTCTCACAACTGTATCTCTGCTAGATATTAGCTCAATTTATCGTAGTAATTTCTTCCCTGCTGTAATATCCATCTTTTTATGCGTTTGTTTTTGAAACCCTCACCATATTTTTACTTTCGATGGTGTGTATTTTATTATACAGCTCGGTTGTAAGTACTTTATCTTTCCTGTATCCAATAGTTGTCGTTTTTCGTGCTTTCGTTGCTCGACTTGTTCTCGATTTCTCTTAAATTGTACCAGCGTGTTTTTTTAATGACACCTGTCGTACGTCTGGTATCCTTGTGGTGGCAAATAGCATACATTTCAGTGATCTCCTGATTTCTCAAGGGCTACATATCTCTCGTATCAGCTTCTGCATTTGTTCTAACGATCTTAAACTCTTCCGGTATGCATTTCCTCGTGTAGTTATTCCATATTCGCTTACGGAGTGTACCAGCGCATAATATATTTTCCCCATCGTATCTTGACTGACCAGCGATCTTATATTGATCAGAATACAAATTGTTTTCCATAGTCTCGCTGCTGCTTGATTCGTGTTCCACTTCACTCTTCCACTTGATTATGTCCGATGTTTCTCCTAATTTGTACATTGTTGTTACCATGTTTTCTTTGAACAGCTCTGGAAAGCTGCCATTTTTCTATGATCCTGTTGAAAATATATTCTAGTGGTTTCACGACATATTCCATTGTTCCGGTCAACAACTCCACATCATTCCGTCTTGACGCTGTATGTGTTTTCATCTACATTACGTATATCTTCTTATTGACCGTTCTGTGATTGGTAACAGATATATCGATTTCTGAGTTTTTGCCGTTACTTCTTCATCGTTTCCTTTTGCCCCTTTTGTTGAAATGTAAAAACTAAAATCATTACCCATCATATCATATCATTCTACATCATACATCATACATCATACTTAGTAGTAAAGTTCGAAACCAGAGTTGGGATGTTCGGATTTTCGGATGTTCAGAAAGTGACGTCACCCAAAATTTTTTTTCTCTTGACGTCATCGATCTAAAATCAGCTAGCCGAATTCCTCAGTCTGGAAACAACCGCGCAGTAGAGCGGACGGATGAGAATCGCGCTCCGCGGATTTCGAGTACCGGGTTCTCTACCCCGTTCTAGATCCGCTTTCTGGTGCAACTCGACTTCCTGGACAAGCGCTCCGTAGTTTCGACGCTCCAGGTCCGCTACTTGGAGAAACTCGACTTCAGGGACAAGTGCTCCGTGGTTCCTGCGCTCCAGGTCCGCTACCTTGTGGAACTCGACTTCCGGAAAAAGTGCCCCGTAGTTTCTGCGTTCCAGGTCTGCTACCTGGTGAAACTCGACTTCAGAAACAAACGCTCCGTAGTTTCTGGACCCAAAATTCACGACCTTGTGAAACTCGACTTCAGGGACAAGCGCACCGTAGTTTCTGTGCTCAAGGTCGACTAGCTGGTGAAACTTGATTTCCAGGACAATCGCTCCGTGGTTCCTGCACTCCGGGTCCGCTACCTGGTGAATTTTGACTCTCGGAAGACAAAGAAGACGAAGAGGACGAGGATTTCTGCACAGTGAGTATATCATTTTTATAATATTTAATGGCTATTGTAATTATATTTCATTTCAAATTTTTTAAACTTGTGTTTACAAATAATTATTTCAATTCATTTTTTGCGCAAGCACAAATTCAGTAGCTATCTATGCGCTAATGCAATTTATTATATTATTAATTAATTAATTGATTATATTAAACCATACAGAATATTTTTGAAGTGTTCTTATATATATTACTGTTCATAGTATACCCCGAGGTGGTTATCGGTGGTTGTTGGAGGTGGTTGGCGGTGGTTAGAGGTAGTCGGAGGTGGACGAGGAGGAGGACGAGGAAGACGAGGAAAACAAGGTGCACGAGGAGGACGAGAATTTGTGCTCGGTGAGTAAAATATTTATATAATATTTAATGGCAATTGCATTTATATTGTATTTCAAATTTTTCAAACATGTCATGTTTACAATAAATTATTTCAATTCATTTTTCGCGCAAGCACCATCAATGCGCTAATAAAATTTCTATAATGTTTTAGAATTTTCTCATAATCTTGGTAAAATGTGTCAATGAGAAAATTATATTAATCCTTGCACAATATTTTTGATGTGTTCTTATACTGAAAATATTTATTACTATTCCAGATATAACCCAAGGTTGTTGGCGGTGGTTGCAGATGATCGAGGTAGACGAGGATGAGGACGAGGATGACGAGGACTTGTGCACTGTGTAACATTTTTATAATATTTGATGGAGTGGAAGAAGGATCAGGAGTAGGATCAGAAGTAGGAGTAGGAGTAGGAGTAGAAGTAGCAGTAGAATCAGGATTGGGAGTGGAATCAAGAGTAGAAGTAGGATCAGGAATAGGATCAGGAGTCGGAGTAAAAGTAGAAGTAGTAGTAGGATCAGGGGTAGGAGTAGAAGTATGGGTAGAGTAGGAGTAGGAGCAGGATCAGAAGTAGGAATAGAAGTAGGACCCTACCCTACACTCCCCTACCCTTCTCCAATACTCCTACTTCTACTCCTACTCCTACACCCACTACTCATCCTACTCCCATTTCTACTCCTGATCCTACTCTTACTCCTACTCCAATCTTACTCCTACTTCTACTAAGATCTTACTCCAACTCCTAATCCCACTCCTATTCCTACTCCTAATTCTAAGTATTAATTTGATGAAATAAATAGACTATGTGTCGAATTGAATCCCATATCGAAATGAACAATTCTTTTCTTGTCATATTATAACCGATTATTGTAGATAATCTGGTATGTTTCGTAGACAATTATGCAATTTATAGTATGCATCACGTATGAATCATAAATGAATTATATATATCAATGTCGTACGTGGACCGCATGTCCATTTATACTTTTTGGTCTGTGCATCATTATTATATCTGATCTATTTTTAATTCATGATCTATGTATACCCATACTTTAATAAAATCACTGTTTTACTACGAATTTCGGAAGATATTTATTCTCATTATTAATTTCTTGTACCGCCGACAAGTCGGTGACGCTGCAAATGGGTACGTACACAAAGGCTAAGTACTGGATTGGGCTTAACCATTACAAAGCCTGTGTTACTCGGAAGGTGAATACAGCCGGCATCGTGTCTAAATCGGTAACTCTGATGTTTTGCTATGATTTCTCAACTTACTGTCGTTGAAACATTTCACGAAACAATTTTTGGTTGTCACATCAAAGCCCATTAGGGCAGCTGTCTTTATATTCTTCATCCAATGATAAGGCTGACCCCTTTGCATTTTTAGTGAAAATTTTCGCGATTTTGAAGAGTGCTGGAATTACCTCTTTCATGCACTATTCGGACGTAATTTTGCGAGAGAAATCGATTGGGCGCAGTCCCAATACGATGCGATCAACGCAGCGGAAGTTACAGCCAAAAAACGAGAACCTGTGTTTTCGACATTTTTCAGCAGGTGGTTTCTGGCTCGCCATTTCTCTCCTGTTGATCTCACCCGCTTTTCGCTGCGTTTTCTGAGTTCCTGAGGGTCCAATTAGTCAGATAAGGGTCATTTAAATCGAATCTGAGACCAAAAGTTTTTTGCCCAAAAAAAAAGTAAGGCTAACCCCTTTGTGTTTTTGGCAAAAATTTTCGCGATTTTGAAAAGTGCTGGAATCAATTCTTTCATGCACTATTCGGACGTAATTTTGCGAGAGAAATCGATTGAACGCAGTCCCAATACGCTGCGATCAACGCAGCGAAAGTTACAGCCAAAAAACGAGAACCTGTGTTTTCGACATTTTTCAGCAGGTGGTTTTTGGCTCGCCATTTCTCTCCTGTTGATCTCACGCGCTTTTCGCTGCGTTTTCTGAGTTCCCAAGGGTCCAATTAGTCAGATAAGGGTCATTTGAATCGAATCTGAGACCAAAAGTTTTTTGCCCAAAAAAAAAGTAAGGCTAACCCCTTTGTGTTTTTGGCGAAAATTTTCGCGATTTTGAAAAGTGCTGGAATCAATTCTTTCATGCACTATTCGGACGTAATTTTGCGAGAGAAATCGATTGAACGCAGTCCCAATACGCTGCGATCAACGCAGCGAAAGTTACAGCCAAAAAACGAGAACCTGTGTTTTCGACATTTTTCAGCAGGTGGTTTTTGGCTCGCCATTTCTCTCCTGTTGATCTCACGCGCTTTTCGCTGCGTTTTCTGAGTTCCCAAGGGTCCAATTAGTCAGATAAGGGTCATTTGAATCGAATCTGAGACCAAAAGTTTTTTGCCCAAAAAAAAAGTAAGGCTAACCCCTTTGTGTTTTTGGCGAAAATTTTCGCGATTTTGAAAAGTGCTGGAATCAATTCTTTCATGCACTATTCGGACGTAATTTTGCGAGAGAAATCGATTGGGCGCAGTCCCAATACGCTGCGATCAACGCAGCGAAAGTTACAGCCAAAAAACGAGAACCTGTGTTTTCGACATTTTTCAGCAGGGGGTTTTTGGGTCGCCATTTCTCTGCTGTTGATCTCACGCGCTTTTCGCTGCGTTTTCTGAGTTCCCAAGGGTCCAATTAGTCAGATAAGGGTCATTTGAATCGAATCTGAGACCAAAAGTTTTTTGCCCAAAAAAAAAGTAAGGCTAACCCCTTTGTGTTTTTGGCGAAAATTTTCGCGATTTTGAAAAGTGCTGGAATCAATTCTTTCATGCACTATTCGGACGTAATTTTGCGAGAGAAATCGATTGAACGCAGTTCCAATACGCTGCGATCAACGCAGCGAAAGTTGCAGCCAAAAAACGAGAACCTGTGTTTTCGACATTTTTCAGCAGGTGGTTTTTGGCTCGCCATTTCTCTCCTGTTGATCTCACGCGCTTTTCGCTGCGTTTTCTGAGTTCCTGAGGGTCCAATTAGTCAGATAAGGGTCATTTAAATCGAATCTGAGACCAAAAGTTTTCTGCCCAAAAAAAAAGTAAGGCTAACCCCTTTGTGCTTTTGGCGAAAATTTTCGCGATTTTGAAAAGTGCTGGAATCAATTCTTTCATGCACTATTCGGACGTAATTTTGCGAGAGAAATCGATTGGGCGCAGTCCCAATACGCTGCGATCAACGCAGCGAAAGTTACAGCCAAAAAACGAGAACCTGTGTTTTCGACATTTTTCAGCAGGGGGTTTTTGGCTCGCCATTTCTCTCCTGTTGATCTCACGCGCTTTTCGCTGCGTTTTCTGAGTTCCTGAGGGTCCAATTAGTCAGATAAGGGTCATTTAAATCGAATCTGAGACCAAAAGTTTTTTGCCCAAAAAAAAAGTAAGGCTAACCCCTTTGTGTTTTTGGCGAAAATTTTCGCGATTTTGAAAAGTGCTGGAATCAATTCTTTCATGCACTATTCGGACGTAATTTTGCGAGAGAAATCGATTGGGCGCAGTCCCAATACGCTGCGATCAACGCAGCGAAAGTTACAGCCAAAAAACGAGAACCTGTGTTTTCGACATTTTTCAGCAGGGGGTTTTTGGCTCGCCATTTCTCTGCTGTTGATCTCACGCGCTTTTCGCTGCGTTTTCTGAGTTCCCAAGGGTCCAATTAGTCAGATAAGGGTCATTTAAATCGAATCTGAGACCAAAAGTTTTTTGCCCAAAAAAAAAGTAAGGCTAACCCCTTTGTGTTTTTGGCGAAAATTTTCGCGATTTTGAAAAGTGCTGGAATCAATTCTTTCATGCACTATTCGGACGTAATTTTGCGAGAGAAATCGATTGGGCGCAGTCCCAATACGCTGCGATCAACGCAGCGAAAGTTACAGCCAAAAAACGAGAACCTGTGTTTTCGACATATTTCAGCAGGGGGTTTTTGGCTCGCCATTTCTCTCCTGTTGATCTCACGCGCTTTTCGCTGCGTTTTCTGAGTTCCTGAGGGTCCAATTAGTCAGATAAGGGTCATTTAAATCGAATCTGAGACCAAAAGTTTTTTGCCCAAAAAAAAAGTAAGGCTAACCCCTTTGTGTTTTTGGTGAAAATTTTCGCGATTTTGAAAAGTGCTGGAATCAATTCTTTCATGCACTATTCGGACGTAATTTTGCGAGAGAAATCGATTGGGCGCAGTCCCAATACGCTGCGATCAACGCAGCGAAAGTTACAGCCAAAAAACGAGAACCTGTGTTTTCGACATTTTTCAGCAGGGGGTTTTTGGGTCGCCATTTCTCTGCTGTTGATCTCACGCGCTTTTCGCTGCGCTTCCTGAGTTCCTGAGGGTCCAATTGGTCAGATAAGGGTCATTTAAATCGAATCTGAGACCAAATGTTTTTTGCCCAAAAAAAAGTAAGGCTAACCCCTTTGTGTTTTTGGCGAAAATTTTCGCGATTTTGAAAAGTGCTGGAATCAATTCTTTCATGCACTATTCGGACGTAATTTTGCGAGAGAAATCGATTGGGCGCAGTCCCAATACGCTGCGATCAACGCAGCGAAAGTTACAGCCAAAAAACGAGAACCTGTGTTTTCGACATTTTTCAGCAGGGGGTTTTTGGCTCGCCATTTCTCTCCTGTTGATCTCACGCGCTTTTCGCTGCGTTTTCTGAGTTCCTGAGGGTCCAATTAGTCAGATAAGGGTCATTTAAATCGAATCTGAGACCAAAAGTTTTTTGCCCAAAAAAAAAGTAAGGCTAACCCCTTTGTGTTTTTGGCGAAAATTTTCGCGATTTTGAAAAGTGCTGGAATCAATTCTTTCATGCACTATTCGGACGTAATTTTGCTAGAGAAATCGATTGGGCGCAGTCCCAATACGCCGCGATCAACGCAGCGAAAGTTACAGCCAAAAAACGAGAACCTGTGTTTTCGACATTTTTCAGCAGGGGGTTTTTGGCTCGCCATTTCTCTCCTGTTGATCTCACGCGCTTTTCGCTGCGTTTTCTGAGTTCCTGAGGGTCCAATTAGTCAGATAAGGGTCATTTAAATCGAATCTGAGACCAAAAGTTTTTTGCCCAAAAAAAAAGTAAGGCTAACCCCTTTGTGTTTTTGACGAAAATTTTCGCGATTTTGAAAAGTGCTGGAATCAATTCTTTCATGCACTATTCGGACGTAATTTTGCGAGAGAAATCGATTGGGCGCAGTCCCAATACGCTGCGATCAACGCAGCGAAAGTTACAGCCAAAAAACGAGAACCTGTGTTTTCGACATTTTTCAGCAGGGGGTTTTTGGCTCGCCATTTCTCTCCTGTTGATCTCACGCGCTTTTCGCTGCGTTTTCTGAGTTCCTGAGGGTCCAATTAGTCAGATAAGGGTCATTTAAATCGAATCTGAGACCAAAAGTTTTTTGCCCAAAAAAAAAGTAAGGCTAACCCCTTTGTGTTTTTGGCGAAAATTTTCGCGATTTTGAAAAGTGCTGGAATCAATTCTTTCATGCACTATTCGGACGTAATTTTGCTAGAGAAATCGATTGGGCGCAGTCCCAATACGCCGCGATCAACGCAGCGAAAGTTACAGCCAAAAAACGAGAACCTGTGTTTTCGACATTTTTCAGCAGGGGGTTTTTGGCTCGCCATTTCTCTCCTGTTGATCTCACGCGCTTTTCGCTGCGTTTTCTGAGTTCCTGAGGGTCCAATTAGTCAGATAAGGGTCATTTAAATCGAATCTGAGACCAAAAGTTTTTTGCCCAAAAAAAAAGTAAGGCTAACCCCTTTGTGTTTTTGACGAAAATTTTCGCGATTTTGAAAAGTGCTGGAATCAATTCTTTCATGCACTATTCGGACGTAATTTTGCGAGAGAAATCGATTGGGCGCAGTCCCAATACGCTGCGATCAACGCAGCGAAAGTTACAGCCAAAAAACGAGAACCTGTGTTTTCGACATTTTTCAGCAGGGGGTTTTTGGCTCGCCATTTCTCTCCTGTTGATCTCACGCGCTTTTCGCTGCGTTTTCTGAGTTCCTGAGGGTCCAATTAGTCAGATAAGGGTCATTTAAATCGAATCTGAGACCAAAAGTTTTTTGCCCAAAAAAAAAGTAAGGCTAACCCCTTTGTGTTTTTGGCGAAAATTTTCGCGATTTTGAAAAGTGCTGGAATCAATTCTTTCATGCACTATTCGGACGTAATTTTGCGAGAGAAATCGATTGGGCGCAGTCCCAATACGCTGCGATCAACGCAGCGAAAGTTACAGCCAAAAAACGAGAACCTGTGTTTTCGACATTTTTCAGCAGGTGGTTTTTGGCTCGCCATCTCTCTCCTGTTGATCTCACGCGCTTTTCGCTGCGTTTTCTGAGTTCCTGAGGGTCCAATTAGTCAGATAAGGGTCATTTAAATCGAATCTGAGACCAAAAGTTTTTTGCCCAAAAAAAAAGTAAGGCTAACCCCTTTGTGTTTTTGGCGAAAATTTTCGCGATTTTGAAAAGTGCTGGAATCAATTCTTTCATGCACTATTCGGACGTAATTTTGCGAGAGAAATCGATTGGGCGCAGTCCCAATACGCTGCGATCAACGCAGCGAAAGTTACAGCCAAAAAACGAGAACCTGTGTTTTCGACATTTTTCAGCAGGGAGTTTTTGGCTCGCCATTTCTCTGCTGTTGATCTCACGCGCTTTTCGCTGCGTTTTCTGAGTTCCCAAGGGTCCAATTAGTCAGATAAGGGTCATTTAAATCGAATCTGAGACCAAAAGTTTTTTGCCCAAAAAAAAAGTAAGGCTAACCCCTTTGTGTTTTTGGCGAAAATTTTCGCGATTTTGAAAAGTGCTGGAATCAATTCTTTCATGCACTATTCGGACGTAATTTTGCGAGAGAAATCGATTGGGCGCAGTCCCAATACGATGCGATCAACGCAGCGAAAGTTACAGCCAAAAAACGAGAACCTGTGTTTTCGACATTTTTCAGCAGGGGGTTTTTGGCTCGCCATTTCTCTGCTGTTGATCTCACGCGCTTTTCGCTGCGCTTCCTGAGTTCCTGAGGGTCCAATTGGTCAGATAAGGGTCATTTGAATCGAATCTGAGACCAAATGTTTTTTGCCCAAAAAAAAAGTAAGGCTAACCCCTTTGTGTTTTTGGCGAAAATTTTCGCGATTTTGAAAAGTGCTGGAATCAATTCTTTCATGCACTATTCGGACGTAATTTTGCGAGAGAAATCGATTGGGCGCAGTCCCAATACGCTGCGATCAACGCAGCGAAAGTTACAGCCAAAAAACGAGAACCTGTGTTTTCGACATTTTTCAGCAGGGGGTTTTTGGCTCGCCATTTCTCTCCTGTTGATCTCACGCGCTTTTCGCTGCGTTTTCTGAGTTCCTGAGGGTCCAATTAGTCAGATAAGGGTCATTTAAATCGAATCTGAGACCAAAAGTTTTTTGCCCAAAAAAAAAGTAAGGCTAACCCCTTTTTTTTTTTTTTTTTTTTTTGATAACGCTGGTAAAAATGCCTTATGCACACCCTGGAGCTTCGCGCAAGAAGCTTCAGGGTAGTGTGGGACTCGCACCCACTAAAAAACCAGCGGCCACTCTGGTACGAGTAGGGGGGACTCCCCGGAACCGCGCGAGGCATAACCTCAGGGATCCCCCCGGCACCTTCGCGGTTACGCGCGGACCTTACTTCAACGCCTATCCGGGAGTTGCGCCTCCCGGCTCCCCCCCGCTGCATCCTACGCTCAGTGTCCTCTTGCGAAGGACGACCCTGCCCGCTGGTGGGGCATCTTCTGTTGCCGCTACGACGAGAGCTCCGCTCAACGGAGCTGTCAAGCGAATGGAGACCCCCACTCGGTGCTCGATGTTCGCGATAACGAGCGCCCTGCCCTTGCGGATCCGGGGGAAGATGGATCCGGCGCGACCGTCACATCCGCCGTCCCCGGGCCGGGGGACGAAGAGAGAGAGGCAGAAGAAGAAGAAGAAGAAGAGGGGGCAAGGCCGGAACGACCCTAACGTCACCCTATCGCCTAGCGTCTCACCTATCCTGGCACCAGATTCCAAGTTGCCCTGCACCCCTCCTCTCCCCTCCACCTCCGAACCACGACCCCGACCCAAAGGACCGGGCTGAGGTCGACCGGTGTCCCGTCCCGCAAATCCGTTTGGACCCCTGCCCGTGTAGGTCCGAGCCTACGTCATGCCCACGCTTACACGCGAACCACCCCCATTTCTCCCGCTCAAGCGGGTCGCGCGGTGCACGCTGCGCCGCGTTCGCTGTCGTAACCGCTCCCGCTGTTCCTTGGCCGTCATGACCCGCTCCGCGAAGCTAGCCACCGCCACCCATCCCTCTCTCGACCCTACCATAGCCCTGATCAGGCCAGGCGGTGTCAGATCCTCCCCTACGGCGCGCTTTAGGGCATTCCTCTCGTCTCTCCACGCGGGGCACGCCTCCACCGTGTGGCTCACCGTGTCTTCCTCCAGCCGGCAGTACCAGCAGGTCGGCCTCTCCGTCTTCCCTATTCTATATAAGAAATCCGCGAAGTACCCGTGGCCTGTCAAGACTTGGGTCACACGGAAAGTCATGCTCCCGTGTGCCCTGTCGAACCATCCCGTCCAGTTCGCTAGGATAGCTAACCTCAACCTCTCGCTGGGGAGCCCCGCACTTCCGAGGTCCACCCTCCATTGCTCGCGGGCTACGCGCAGTTCCTCCTCCCTAATCGCTTTGACCATGCTCTGGGACCACGTCCTGGTCGACCGCAGTTCACGCACTCTATGGAATGTGCGCTTGTACGCATCAGCCACTAGATGTAGTGGCGGGGTCCTGGCCAGCATCGAAACGGCCACGAAGGAGGCCGTGCGATATGCCGCAACTACTCTTGCGCATATCCTTCTCTGGCACCTCGTAATTACTCGCTGGATGTACTTTGAGGACCTCGCCACATCCCCCCACACCGGAGCGCCGTACATTATTACCGCGAATAGAGTTTGCGCATAAAGCCTACGCCTAGATTCGGATGGCCCCCTCAGGTTTGGCATCAGCCTCGCTAGTGTCCTCGTGACACCCCCTAGCCTAGTCTCCATGGACGCGAAGTGCGCTTTGAACGTCAGGCCGGGATCCAGTCGCACCCCCAGGTACTTCATGGACCCCGACAGTAGCACCCTCTCCGCGCCAACTCTGACGTCTGGGGTGTTTGGTGCTTCCCCCCTTTTCACGCGCCAGAATAGGACAGCTTCCGTCTTGCTCGCCGCCACCGTGAGGCCTAGGCCCGAAATTCGCCGGACTACCCTGGCTACCATCGCATTTGCCAGTGCTACCGCTGTGGATGGATCCCCAGCGGAACTCAAAACCAGCGTGTCATCCGCGTAGCAGACAGTAACACAGTCTGCAACCCCCTCCCCCCGCAGAACCTCGTCGAAAGTCAAGTTCCATAGCAGGGGGCCGAGAACCGAGCCCTGTGGGACCCCGGCCGTCACTGCCAGACTCCTCAGCTCTCCATCTCCGTTTGTGTATTCCACGTGCCTGTCCCACAGGTAGGAATCCAGGACCCGTCGAAGATACTCCGGAGCCGCTTTGTCTTTAAGTGCGTCCCTTATGGACGGCCATGGCAAACTATTGAATGCGTTGGCGATGTCGAGAGACACAGCCACCGCGTAGCCCCCCTTCTCCGTGGCGTTTTCCACGAATCGTCGCACCCTTAGCAAAGCATCGTTCGTGGATCGCCCTTCCCGAAACCCGTACTGGTCCTCGGACAAGCGCGCCCGAGGATTCCCCTCCATCCATTTGCCCAGCCGAGCCACCAGGATCCTCTCGAACATTTTACCCACCTCGTTCAGGAGGCATATCGGCCTTACTTTGGGGATAGGTCCGGTGGGTGCTCCCCCCTTAGGGATGAGCACCAGTCGAGCCTTCTTCCATGGCAGCGGAACGACTCCTTCTCGCAGGCAGAGGCTGAAATTCCTCGACAGTAGTGCGATCATTCCCTCCGGAACTCTCGCCCACGCACTTCCCTTAACGCCATCCGGTCCCGGGGCGACATTGCGCGAGCATGCCTTTTTAAGCGCAGCTCGAACCTCGTCCGCCGTGACCGCCCACCGTTCGTCCCACTGACAGCCGCCCTGGGCCCTCGGAGCGCATCCATCACCCCTCGGGAAGAGGGCATCAAGGAGGCTCCTGAGGGTATCCTCCTCCAGCGTCTCCGTCAACCCTCTTTGGGAGCTTCGCAGTTTGCCTAGCACCAATTTGTAAGAGAGACCCCATGGATCCGCTTCCACGGAGCTGATGAGGTCTCTCCACGCCTTGGCCTTGGCCGCTTTTATGCCGTCTCGGAGCACCCTCTTGGCGGCCCGATACTCGGCCTCTTTTTCCTGACGGTCATCAGCCGTCCGTCTTCCCCTAGCGAGGCGCCTCCTCGCCGCTATGCAGGACCTGCGTATGTCGGCCAGCTCCTCGCTCCACCAGTATGTCGCTTTTCTGGAGCGATTCCCCGTGCGAGCTCTCGGCGCGGCTGCGTCGCAGGCCTGCGTCATGGCACGCTCGATCCATCCTGCAAGGCCCTCTGGCGTCGTATAGTCCCCTCCAGTTGGTCCCCAGGAAAGGGTGAGGGACAGAGCATCTGTCAGATGTTCCGGACTGAACTTCGACCAGTTCCAGCGCATGTGGCCCTTTCTACCCCTGTGCTCTGCGCGTCTAGGGGTACCGACCTCGTACGAGATGTACCGGTGGTCGGATAGTGTTTCCGTCTCTTCCAACACCCGCCACCCCTTGATCACGGGTACAAGATTAACTGACGACCACGTCAGATCGACGACGGATGACCCCTGTGCCCTAATGCATGTCGCCGTCCTCCCAGTGTTGTGGAGACGTACACCGCATGATGCCGCCCACTCCTCGAGCAGCTCTCCCCTTCGGTTGGACCCAGACGGGTCCCAGGTCGGCGAGCGGGCATTGAAATCCCCCCCCACCAGTACCCCCCTCCCACTGTTCCCCGCCAGCTGGATCACCCGAGCCAGGTCGTCCAGATGCTCGGTGAACTCCGCTATCAGAATGTTCGGGGATATATACACCGATATGGCAATTATATCCCCGAACTTAGCGGCCACGTACCCTCTTCCCCTTTTGAGGAGCGAGCCCCCGCGGACGTTACCCTCTGCCCTCCAGTATATGGCCGCCCGGCCATCGTCACTGCTAAGCCAAGTGGCCACGCTCGGAGTAGCGTACGGCTCGGATACGAGGCACACGTCGATTTCCCTTTCGAGCACTACTTGCTTCAGTAGGTCCTGAGCCCCCCTGCTATGGTTCAGGTTACACTGTATGTACCTGACCATTCTCGCTTGCATTAGTCGCGGGCCTCCGACCCCGTTCGCCGACGGATGTACAACGTCCCGAACCCATCCTGTGGGCGCTGTCTATCCCCCTCCCCTCGCAGACCGCGCATTTGGGATTGGCCGTGCAATCTCGCGCCTGGTGGCCCTCAGCGCTGCACCTGTAGCACGCGGCCCGGCGCTCTGTCGACGCCTTGCACGTACTCCCTATATGGCCAAAGCCCCAGCACTTGTAGCATTGCCTGGGGCGCGCCTCCAGCAGCTCTACCCTGGCCGTGGTCCAACCGATCCTCACCTTGCCCTTCTTCGCGACAGCCACAGCTGCCCTCAGGGGGCACTGTGCCCACGCGCTGTATAGTCCATTCGGTGTCCTCCTCGGGACACCTACACGGACCTCCTCCACCTTACAGCCACCCTGCTCGGCTAGGGTGCGAGCCAGTTCCTCGGTGGACACTGAGTCATCCAAGCCCAGGACTCTCAGTTCGCCCTTGATAACCGGCCTTGTCACTGAGACTGCGTTGCCGTATTTATCAAGGATTACTTTGGTCAGCTGCGCCGCTAGAGCGTCCGCCTTCCTCGTATTCTCGGGGCCAGGAATCTCGATGAGAACCCCCCCGTTAGCTGCCCGCCGCATCCTCGTCTCCTCTATACCAAGCTCCGCGAGTTGTATTTTCTCGCGTGCGAACTTGAGTATTTCCGCATACGGGGTGTTCTCCTCTCTGCTTTTGATAGCAACGGCTGCTGTCCTCGGTGCTCTACGGCGAGCCACCGTGGGTCCGTCCTCCCCGGTACGCCGCAGGGCCCCTGTTGGGGCAGTCTGTGTGGCTTCCACTGCTGCCCCACTCGGCACTCCCTCGCCAAGGCGCTTTCCTTTTCTCTTCCTTTTCGTACTCCAGCCGCCCCTACCGTTCTCTGCATCGGCGCCGGCATCGACTTCCATCGGAGTGTCGGTCGCACCCCGGTCACCCGAGGACCTCTGCACTTTCTCCGTGGTGGCCTGCAAGGCTAACCCCTTTGTGTTTTTGGCGAAAATTTTCGCGATTTTGAAAAGTGCTGGAATCAATTCTTTCATGCACTATTCGGACGTAATTTTGCGAGAGAAATCGATTGGGCGCAGTCCCAATACGCTTCGATCAACGCAGCGAAAGTTACAGCCAAAAAACGAGAACCTGTGTTTTCGACATATTTCAGCAGGGGGTTTTTGGCTCGCCATTTCTCTCCTGTTGATCTCACGCGCTTTTCGCTGCGTTTTCTGAGTTCCTGAGGGTCCAATTAGTCAGATAAGGGTCATTTAAATCGAATCTGAGACCAAAAGTTTTTTGCCCAAAAAAAAAGTAAGGCTAACCCCTTTGTGTTTTTGGCGAAAATTTTCGCGATTTTGAAAAGTGCTGGAATCAATTCTTTCATGCACTATTCGGACGTAATTTTGCGAGAGAAATCGATTGGGCGCAGTCCCAATACGCTGCGATCAACGCAGCGAAAGTTACAGCCAAAAAACGAGAACCTGTGTTTTCGACATTTTTCAGCAGGGGGTTTTTGGGTCGCCATTTCTCTGCTGTTGATCTCACGCGCTTTTCGCTGCGCTTCCTGAGTTCCTGAGGGTCCAATTGGTCAGATAAGGGTCATTTAAATCGAATCTGAGACCAAATGTTTTTTGCCCAAAAAAAAAGTAAGGCTAACCCCTTTGTGTTTTTGGCGAAAATTTTCGCGATTTTGAAAAGTGCTGGAATCAATTCTTTCATGCACTATTCGGACGTAATTTTGCGGGAGAAATCGATTGGGCGCAGTCCCAATACGCTGCGATCAACGCAGCGAAAGTTACAGCCAAAAAACGAGAACCTGTGTTTTCGACATTTTTCAGCAGGGGGTTTTTGGCTCGCCATTTCTCTCCTGTTGATCTCACGCGCTTTTCGCTGCGTTTTCTGAGTTCCTGAGGGTCCAATTAGTCAGATAAGGGTCATTTAAATCGAATCTGAGACCAAAAGTTTTTTGCCCAAAAAAAAAGTAAGGCTAACCCCTTTGTGTTTTTGGCGAAAATTTTCGCGATTTTGAAAAGTGCTGGAATCAATTCTTTCATGCACTATTCGGACGTAATTTTGCTAGAGAAATCGATTGGGCGCAGTCCCAATACGCCGCGATCAACGCAGCGAAAGTTACAGCCAAAAAACGAGAACCTGTGTTTTCGACATTTTTCAGCAGGGGGTTTTTGGCTCGCCATTTCTCTCCTGTTGATCTCACGCGCTTTTCGCTGCGTTTTCTGAGTTCCTGAGGGTCCAATTAGTCAGATAAGGGTCATTTAAATCGAATCTGAGACCAAAAGTTTTTTGCCCAAAAAAAAAGTAAGGCTAACCCCTTTGTGTTTTTGGCGAAAATTTTCGCGATTTTGAAAAGTGCTGGAATCAATTCTTTCATGCACTATTCGGACGTAATTTTGCTAGAGAAATCGATTGGGCGCAGTCCCAATACGCCGCGATCAACGCAGCGAAAGTTACAGCCAAAAAACGAGAACCTGTGTTTTCGACATTTTTCAGCAGGGGGTTTTTGGCTCGCCATTTCTCTCCTGTTGATCTCACGCGCTTTTCGCTGCGTTTTCTGAGTTCCTGAGGGTCCAATTAGTCAGATAAGGGTCATTTAAATCGAATCTGAGACCAAAAGTTTTTTGCCCAAAAAAAAAGTAAGGCTAACCCCTTTGTGTTTTTGACGAAAATTTTCGCGATTTTGAAAAGTGCTGGAATCAATTCTTTCATGCACTATTCGGACGTAATTTTGCGAGAGAAATCGATTGGGCGCAGTCCCAATACGCTGCGATCAACGCAGCGAAAGTTACAGCCAAAAAACGAGAACCTGTGTTTTCGACATTTTTCAGCAGGGGGTTTTTGGCTCGCCATTTCTCTCCTGTTGATCTCACGCGCTTTTCGCTGCGTTTTCTGAGTTCCTGAGGGTCCAATTAGTCAGACAAGGGTCATTTAAATCGAATCTGAGACCAAAAGTTTTTTGCCCAAAAAAAAAGTAAGGCTAACCCCTTTGTGTTTTTGGCGAAAATTTTCGCGATTTTGAAAAGTGCTGGAATCAATTCTTTCATGCACTATTCGGACGTAATTTTGCTAGAGAAATCGATTGGGCGCAGTCCCAATACGCCGCGATCAACGCAGCGAAAGTTACAGCCAAAAAACGAGAACCTGTGTTTTCGACATTTTTCAGCAGGGGGTTTTTGGCTCGCCATTTCTCTCCTGTTGATCTCACGCGCTTTTCGCTGCGTTTTCTGAGTTCCTGAGGGTCCAATTAGTCAGATAAGGGTCATTTAAATCGAATCTGAGACCAAAAGTTTTTTGCCCAAAAAAAAAGTAAGGCTAACCCCTTTGTGTTTTTGACGAAAATTTTCGCGATTTTGAAAAGTGCTGGAATCAATTCTTTCATGCACTATTCGGACGTAATTTTGCTAGAGAAATCGATTGGGCGCAGTCCCAATACGCCGCGATCAACGCAGCGAAAGTTACAGCCAAAAAACGAGAACCTGTGTTTTCGACATTTTTCAGCAGGGGGTTTTTGGCTCGCCATTTCTCTCCTGTTGATCTCACGCGCTTTTCGCTGCGTTTTCTGAGTTCCTGAGGGTCCAATTAGTCAGATAAGGGTCATTTAAATCGAATCTGAGACCAAAAGTTTTTTGCCCAAAAAAAAAGTAAGGCTAACCCCTTTGTGTTTTTGGCGAAAATTTTCGCGATTTTGAAAAGTGCTGGAATCAATTCTTTCATGCACTATTCGGACGTAATTTTGCGAGAGAAATCGATTGGGCGCAGTCCCAATACGCTGCGATCAACGCAGCGAAAGTTACAGCCAAAAAACGAGAACCTGTGTTTTCGACATTTTTCAGCAGGTGGTTTTTGGCTCGCCATTTCTCTCCTGTTGATCTCACGCGCTTTTCGCTGCGTTTTCTGAGTTCCTGAGGGTCCAATTAGTCAGATAAGGGTCATTTAAATCGAATCTGAGACCAAAAGTTTTTTGCCCAAGAAAAAAGTAAGGCTAACCCCTTTGTGTTTTTGGCGAAAATTTTCGCGATTTTGAAAAGTGCTGGAATCAATTCTTTCATGCACTATTCGGACATAATTTTTCGAGAGAAATCGATTGGGCGCAGTCCCAATACGCTGCGATCAACGCAGCGAAAGTTACAGCCAAAAAACGAGAACCTGTGTTTTCGACATTTTTCAGCAGGGGGTTTTTGGCTCGCCATTTCTCTGCTGTTGATCTCACGCGCTTTTCGCTGCGTTTTCTGAGTTCCCAAGGGTCCAATTAGTCAGATAAGGGTCATTTAAATCGAATCTGAGACCAAAAGTTTTTTGCCCAAAAAAAAAGTAAGGCTAACCCCATTGTGTTTTTGGCGAAAATTTTCGCGATTTTGAAAAGTGCTGGAATCAATTCTTTCATGCACTATTCGGACGTAATTTTGCGAGAGAAATCGATTGGGCGCAGTCCCAATACGCTGCGATCAACGCAGCGAAAGTTACAGCCAAAAAACGAGAACCTGTGTTTTCGACATTTTTCAGCAGGGGGTTTTTGGCTCGCCATTTCTCTCCTGTTGATCTCACGCGCTTTTCGCTGCGTTTTCTGAGTTCCTGAGGGTCCAATTAGTCAGATAAGGGTCATTTAAATCGAATCTGAGACCAAAAGTTTTTTGCCCAAAAAAAAAGTAAGGCTAACCCCTTTGTGTTTTTGGCGAAAATTTTCGCGATTTTGAAAAGTGCTGGAATCAATTCTTTCATGCACTATTCGGACGTAATTTTGCGAGAGAAATCGATTGGGCGCAGTCCCAATACGCTGCGATCAACGCAGCGAAAGTTACAGCCAAAAAACGAGAACCTGCGTTTTCGACATTTTTCAGCAGGTGGTTTTTGGCTCGCCATTTCTCTCCTGTTGATCTCACGCGCTTTTCGCTGCGTTTTCTGAGTTCCTGAGGGTCCAATTAGTCAGATAAGGGTCATTTAAATCGAATCTGAGACCAAAAGTTTTTTGCCCAAAAAAAAAGTAAGGCTAACCCCTTTGTGTTTTTGGCGAAAATTTTCGCGATTTTGAAAAGTGCTGGAATCAATTCTTTCATGCACTATTCGGACGTAATTTTGCGAGAGAAATCGATTGGGCGCAGTCCCAATACGCTGCGATCAACGCAGCGAAAGTTACAGCCAAAAAACGAGAACCTGTGTTTTCGACATTTTTCAGCAGGTGGTTTTTGGCTCGCCATTTCTCTCCTGTTGATCTCACGCGCTTTTCGCTGCGTTTTCTGAGTTCCTGAGGGTCCAATTAGTCAGATAAGGGTCATTTAAATCGAATCTGAGACCAAAAGTTTTTTGCCCAAGAAAAAAGTAAGGCTAACCCCTTTGTGTTTTTGGCGAAAATTTTCGCGATTTTGAAAAGTGCTGGAATCAATTCTTTCATGCACTATTCGGACATAATTTTTCGAGAGAAATCGATTGGGCGCAGTCCCAATACGCTGCGATCAACGCAGCGAAAGTTACAGCCAAAAAACGAGAACCCGTGTTTTCGACATTTTTCAGCAGGGGGTTTTTGGCTCGCCATTTCTCTGCTGTTGATCTCACGCGCTTTACGCTGCGTTTTCTGAGTTCCCAAGGGTCCAATTAGTCAGATAAGGGTCATTTAAATCGAATCTGAGACCAAAAGTTTTTTGCCCAAAAAAAAAGTAAGGCTAACCCCTTTGTGTTTTTGGCGAAAATTTTCGCGATTTTGAAAAGTGCTGGAATCAATTCTTTCATGCACTATTCGGACGTAATTTTGCGAGAGAAATCGATTGGGCGCAGTCCCAATACGCTGCGATCAACGCAGCGAAAGTTACAGCCAAAAAACGAGAACCTGTGTTTTCGACATTTTTCAGCAGGGGGTTTTTGGCTCGCCATTTCTCTCCTGTTGATCTCACGCGCTTTTCGCTGCGTTTTCTGAGTTCCTGAGGGTCCAATTAGTCAGATAAGGGTCATTTAAATCGAATCTGAGACCAAAAGTTTTTTGCCCAAAAAAAAAGTAAGGCTAACCCCTTTGTGTTTTTGGCGAAAATTTTCGCGATTTTGAAAAGTGCTGAAATCAATTCTTTCATGCACTATTCGGACGTAATTTTGCGAGAGAAATCGATTGGGCGCAGTCCCAATACGCTGCGATCAACGCAGCGAAAGTTACAGCCAAAAAACGAGAACCTGTGTTTTCGACATTTTTCAGCAGGGGTTTTTGGCTCGCCATTTCTCTCCTGTTGATCTTACGCGCTTTTCGCTGCGTTTTCTGAGTTCCTGAGGGTCCAATTAGTCAGATAAGGGTCATTTAAATCGAATCTGAGACCAAAAGTTTTTTGCCCAAAAAAAAAGTAAGGCTAACCCCTTTGTGTTTTTGGCGAAAATATCCGCGATTTCGAAAAGTGCTGGAATCAATTCTTTCATGCACTATTCGGACGTAATTTTGCGAGAGAAATCGATTGGGCGCAGTCCCAATACGCTGCGATCAACGCAGCGAAAGTTACAGCCAAAAAACGAGAACCTGTGTTTTCGATATTTTTCAGCAGGGGGTTTTTGGCTCGCCATTTCTCTCCTGTTGATCTCACGCGCTTTTCGCTGCGTTTTCTGAGTTCCTGAGGGTCCAATTAGTCAGATAAGGGTCATTTAAATCGAATCTGAGACCAAAAGTTTTTTGCCCAAAAAAAAAGTAAGGCTAACCCCTTTGTGTTTTTGGCGAAAATTTTCGCGATTTTGAAAAGTGCTGGAATCAATTCTTTCATGCACTATTCGGACGTAATTTTGCGAGAGAAATCGATTGGGCGCAGTCCCAATACGCTGCGATCAACGCAGCGAAAGTTACAGCCAAAAAACGAGAACCTGTGTTTTCGACATTTTTCAGCAGGGGGTTTTTGGCTCGCCATTTCTCTGCTGTTGATCTCACGCGCTTTTCGCTGCGCTTCCTGAGTTCCTGAGGGTCCAATTGGTCAGATAAGGGTCATTTAAATCGAATCTGAGACCTAAAGTTTTTTGCCCAAAAAAAAAGTAAGGCTAACCCCTTTGTGTTTTTGGCGAAAATTTTCGCGATTTTGAAAAGTGCTGGAATCAATTCTTTCATGCACTATTCGGACGTAATTTTGCGAGAGAAATCGATTGGGCGCAGTTCCAATACGCTGCGATCAACGCAGCGAAAGTTACAGCCAAAAAACGAGAACCTGTGTTTTCGACATTTTTCAGCAGGTGGTTTTTGGCTCGCCATTTCTCTCCTGTTGATCTCACGCGCTTTTCGCTGCGTTTTCTGAGTTCCTGAGGGTCCAATTAGTCAGATAAGGGTCATTTAAATCGAATCTGAGACCAAAAGTATTTTGCCCAAAAAAAAAGTAAGGCTAACCCCTTTGTGTTTTTGGCGAAAATTTCCGCGATTTTGAAAAGTGCTGGAATCAATTCTTTCATGCACTATTCGGACGTAATTTTGCGAGAGAAATCGATTGGGCGCAGTCCCAATACGCTGCGATCAACGCAGCGAAAGTTACCGCCAAAAAACGAGAACCTGTGTTTTCGACATTTTTCAGCAGGGGGTTTTTGGCTCGCCATTTCTCTGCTGTTGATCTCACGCGCTTTTCGCTGCGTTTTCTGAGTTCCCAAGGGTCCAATTAGTCAGATAAGGGTCATTTAAATCGAATCTGAGACCTAAAGTTTTTTGCCCAAAAAAAAAGTAAGGCTAACCCCTTTGTGTTTTTGGCGAAAATTTTCGCGATTTTGAAAAGTGCTGGAATCAATTCTTTCATGCACTATTCGGACGTAATTTTGCGAGAGAAATCGATTGGGCGCAGTTCCAATACGCTGCGATCAACGCAGCGAAAGTTACAGCCAAAAAACGAGAACCCGTGTTTTCGACATTTTTCAGCAGGGGGTTTTTGGCTCGCCATTTCTCTGCTGTTGATCTCACGCGCTTTTCGCTGCGTTTTCTGACTTCCCAAGGGTCCAATTAGTCAGATAAGGGTCATTTAAATCGAATCTGAGACCAAAAGTTTTTTGCCCAAAAAAAAAGTAAGGCTAACCCCTTTGTGTTTTTGGCGAAAATTTTCGCGATTTTGAAAAGTGCTGGAATCAATTCTTTCATGCACTATTCGGACGTAATTTTGCGAGAGAAATCGATTGGGCGCAGTCCCAATACGCTGCGATCAACGCAGCGAAAGTTACCGCCAAAAAACGAGAACCTGTGTTTTCGACATTTTTCAGCAGGGGGTTTTTGGCTCGCCATTTCTCTGCTGTTGATCTCACGTGCTTTTCGCTGCGTTTTCTGAGTTCCCAAGGGTCCAATTAGTCAGATAAGGGTCATTTAAATCGAATCTGAGACCTAAAGTTTTTTGCCCAAAAAAAAAGTAAGGCTAACCCCTTTGTGTTTTTGGCGAAAATTTTCGCGATTTTGAAAAGTGCTGGAATCAATTCTTTCATGCACTATTTGGACGTAATTTTGCGAGAGAAATCGATTGGGCGCAGTTCCAATACGCTGCGATCAACGCAGCGAAAGTTACAGCCAAAAAACGAGAACCTGTGTTTTCGACATTTTTCAGCAGGTGGTTTTTGGCTCGCTATTTCTCTCCTGTTGATCTCACGCGCTTTTCGCTGCGTTTTCTGAGTTCCTGAGGGTCCAATTAGTCAGATAAGGGTCATTTAAATCGAATCTGAGACCAAAAGTTTTTTGCCCAAAAAAAAGTAAGGCCAACCCCTTTGTGTTTTTGGCGAAAATTTTCGCGACTTTGAAAAGTGCTAGAATCAATTCTTTCATGCACTATTCGGACGTAATTTTGCGAGAGAAATCGATTGGGCGCAGTCCCAATACGCTGCGATCAACGCAGCGAAAGTTACAGCCATAAAACGAGAACCTGTGTTTTCGACATTTTTCAGCAGGGGGTTTTTGGCTCGCCATTTCTCTTCTGTTGGTCCCAGGTTTGTGTCGCTGCGTTTTCTGAGTCCCTGAGGGTCAAGTTAGTCACATACGGGTCATTCGAATCGAATCTGAGATCAAAAACTTTCGGCTCCAAAAATGAAGATAAGGTGAGGCTAACCCTGTTACGTGGGGGTGAGGGTGTACTAAGCCGTGGTTGTAATGATTGACTGAATAATCAATCTGCTACGTAACGACAATGCACAAAAATTAAATTTACGAAGACCTAGTTTCCGATACGCCCGTAATTCGTAGGATCGTGTTGCTATAGTCCTGTACAGGTCTGTTAGGTTTGTTGAAATCATTGTGACTAATTTATAGTGATAAAAGTGGGAAAGGTTTTCGTTCAAAAAAAAAGACTTGGATTGATTTACCTGGTAAAAGATAAAGTATATTTGGTACGATCTGGTAATTGAAATGTAATGGTCTTGTAACAATGAGTGTTGATAATGACGTGACAATTTATAAAGTGTTCGAATTTATATGACAATCCACGCCGACGGACGAATTTATATTCAAATGCAGAGAAGCTGCAGAATCGCTAAATTTGACCGTCTGCGTGTTTGAGCAAATCGTGTGTTATTCTATTCTAATGATATTATTATCAGATACTAAGAACATCTATCCTGAACGATGGTTATAACTATCTGGTCGTGATTATTGTATCTCTCTTTCTAGATTATCGTAAATTAATTATATTTTTCGTTGTTATTTCTTGTAGGTTAAATCTTGGAAACAATCCGTATGATTTAATTCGGGTAGTGGAGCTAGCCACCAACTCTAGTCTTACTTTTGACTAGATATTACGATAACAAATTTCTTTTAGACAGGTGAAAACATTAGAATTCGTTGAATGTTGAAGATCAGCACTCGGATTGACTTATCTTTAGATGTAAGACGGCCAGATTGAGAGCCGTCGGATCGGTCGGTCTGCGTCAGTAGAATTTCTGGATCAGTGCCGCACCTCGAGATCGGAAGGGTTGATGAATCCGAACGTTATTAACGTCGAGCATTTGGTCTTTGTAAATTTAGAATAATACTCTACTATCGAAAGCTATGGTTGGAAATGTCAATTTGATTCATTCGCGGTTTTCATGTATATTGAAAGGTGATTCTAACGATTATTATTTAAAGGTGATAATGTAATTGGTTATTATCATAAGCACTTAATATTACCAGATCCGATTGAACCTGGGCAGAACTTGATTTAATTTGAGGAAACGGAATATCATAAAAATGTCTATTCTCGAAATCATTAGATTTAGTAAAGAACAGGAAAGATGGAACGTAGAAGATAGTGAGCCTTTTCAAATCACAGGATAATATGAATGCTCAAATCTGACGGATTACCAAGAGGCTTTAGGCCGGTCATGACTAAGATTTTCCGAACGCTACTATTTCTCAACAAGGGCTAATAAGGGTTGACGTCCACGCACCTCGCAACTTAACAGACGAAAGACTCGGCTTCTTGGGCCTGAGGGTCCAAGGAGCTGCAGTTGTAATAAGTTACAACGGTAATAATTAGCCAATGAGGTGCGAGGGCGACCTCCCGGTGCCCGAATCCACGTGGTCAGCGTTACTTCACGCTCTTCGACGGTGTTCCGACGATTCTCAATCTCGTCGGTGACATATTAAAAATATGAACAAGAGATATTTGCATACAATGTTCACACATTCATCCATACATCTTAATAAGTAATCTATTATAATTTAGTTCACAATGGATGAATAGTTTATGTTAAATATCAAAGATAATTTTGCCTTAAAAAGCGAGGTATTATTAGGCTGAGCTCCGCTGTTACTAGCTCAGCAGTCTTCTACCTCAGTTCTTGGTACCAGTTATAACCAGGTCTCTACGTGACTTTTGCCAGGACGGGTGGAACTCGCCGTTATTAGAATATGAGATTTTGATGGAATAATATCTGTGCCTTGAAGAAATTCAAGAAATTAAATGAAATATAATTTTGAAACAGGTACGCCAAGGCGGTACGTCGGGGCGTAACAACCCCTTTGCATTTTTGGCGAAAATTTTCGCAATTTTGAAAAATGCTGGAATAAATTCTTTCATGCACTATCCTGACGTAATTTTGCGAGAGAAATCGAGTGGGCGCAGTCTCAATACGCTGCGTTCAATGCATCAAAAGTTACACCCCTACCCTACCGTACCCTACCCTACCCCATCTTACTACTACGACTCCTCCTCCCACTCCTACTACTACGATTACTCCTATTCCTACTCCGATTTCTACTACTACTACTTTTACTCCTACTACTCCTACTTCTACTCCTATTCTTACTCCGAGTCCTATTCCTACTACTACTCCTACTTTCACTCCCATTTCTATATCTACTCCTGATCCTACTCCTACTGCATCAAATATGATGAAAATGTTAAACTCATCAAGCACAAATCCTCGTCCTCCTCCTCGTCCACCTCCGACCACCTTCAACCACCGCCAACCATCTCCAACGACCACTGCTAACCACCTTGGGTTATACCTTGAACAGTAATACAAAGTTTCAGTATTAGAACACTTCAAAAATTTTGTGTAAGGATTAATATAATTTTTTTATTGACACATTTTACCAAGAAGATTATGAGAAAATTATAAAAAATTATAGAAATTTTATTAGCGCATTTATTGTTACTGAATTTGGGCTTTTGCGACAAACGAATTCAAATAATCTATTGTAAACATGACAAGTTCAAAAAATTTCAAGTAAAATATAAATACAATTGCCATTAAATATTATAAAAATGTTATACTCACTGTGCAGAAATCCTCGTTCTCCTCGTCCACCTTGTTCTCCTCGTCTTCCTTGTCCTCCGAGAGTCGAAATTCACCAGGTAGCGGACCTGGAGCGCAGGAACCATGGAGCGGTTGTCCTGGAAGTCGAGTTTCACCATGCAGCGGATCTGGAGTGCAGGAACCACGGAGCGCGTATCCTAGAACTCGAGTTGCATTAAAAAGTGGCTCCGGAGCACAGGATCCAGAAGGTAGAGAACCCGGTACTCGAAATCTGCGGAGCGCGAATCTCATCCATCTGCTCTACTGCGCGGTTGTATCCAGACTGAGGAATTCGGCTAGCTGGTTACTATAGACCGATGACGTCAAAAGAAAAAACATTTTGCGTGGCGTCACTTTCTGAACCACCGACATCCGGATACCTAAACTTTAGTTTCGAACTATGATGTATGATGTATAATGTATGATGTATGATGTATGATATGATGTATAATGATTTTAGTTTTTCATTTCAGACAAGAAATACGCACACTTTATCTTTTCTGCCGATTCCAGACTCTAGCGGTTAGGCCCTTCGATGGTCAGCCATTGACTAAAGATATATTCTTCAGCTAAAGGGTCAGTTAATAACGCTGCCGTTCTGCGACAGTTGGATGATAAAAATTTTTGCTTGTACCTTTCAAATGTGTGTTCAAATACACTTGAAGTTTTAAAAAGCTTCGTTCTATCTCTCCCTATCAGAAAAAAAAAAATCGTTGACAACCACCTTTTTAGGTCTTTAAATCAGGATACTGCGTTAAATACTGTCTCATATACGGAGCATCCATTTAATTTCGATCAAAATTAGCGCACCCGTGAAGTATTACAGTTACTCTGAATTTTTTCCATGCGAACACTTTTCGAAAAACAATTCTGCTCCTCTACCCAACGTAGATACTTCACTTGCGACTGGCTAAAACAGCGTTTCGAGTCTCTGCCTACGAAAAATCAAAATCGAGAAAGCAAATGAAAAGTTGTGGGAATAATATGAATATTAATGTTATAGAATACATGGCGGTGCAAGGGGACGAGGAGGACGAAGGTGGTCGGAGGTGGCTGGAAAAAAGGTGTTCGAAAATGGTAGGAGCTTGTAGGAGGTGGTTGGAGGTAGTAGGGGGTGATAGAAGGTGGACCGAGATGGTAGGAGGTGATTAGAGGTGGTTGGTGGGGTAGGAAGTGTTTGGTGGTGGTTGGAAGTGATCGGCGGTGGTCGAGGAGTACGAGGACGACTACGATGATGAGCAGCGCGGGGGGGGGGGGGGGGGGCAACGAGGTGGTCAAGGTTGACGAAGGTGGTCGGCGGAAAGAGGAGTTGGTTGACGGTGGTTGGAGGTGCTCGAAGGTTGTTGCTGTGGTTGGCGGTGGACACGGTTACGCTTCTTCTAACGGGGATGATCAAGCTGATCGACATTTATAACAATAAGTCGCAGTCGAAAAGTTGTCTTACGTACTTGCTTTGTATCGACCCGTTCTCAAGCTTCCATACCGACACTACTTTGGCTGCTACGAATATCTGTGTGAGCCCGTTAGGTAGAATAGATAGAGCAGAACCCTCCTACTTTCCCAGGCCCACCTTGGCCCACTTGCCCGCCGATAACTGGTCACAAGAATTCACCCAGGGGTATTCGTCCTAATATTCTTCAGTCAACGGTAATACTTTTATAATACGTAAAATAGTATTCCTTACCTCAAATTCGAATTTCCCGCTACCAATTCCTCATTACTCCTTAGTACTGATTGCAACCACGGCAAGGAAAGTGGCGTTTACTTTCCCCACCTCGTATGTGGATTCCGTCGCATCGCGTCGTGAACCGGAGTTAAAAACCGTATTGGCAAATAAATCATCTAGAATGGGGCGAATAGCTTACGCCGAGGACAGTGTCTTAGCATATCTAAAATCATTGATGAGAGCTGATGGTTATACGATAGGATTGATACTTGGACAGGTGCGATATTTCAATTACTCAGAGATCAGGATCAAACCGTAGAGCACGGTCCACAAGCGATCAACGCTGTATTTCACTGTCCACCATATGTTTTTTTATCAGAATACGAAATATATTCGGATAGTTGCCTCAAAGGCAAATAACTTATTATACAATTTATTAGATTGGAAAACAAGACTTCTATTAGTTATGAGGTCGAGTCACGGACTTGGAGGTTATGCTAAACGTCAAATCTTAACCCCTTGTAGCCCCTTGTAACATTTCTGTAACAAACTAAATAAGATCCTACAAAATCCATACAGAAGGTATTAATGACAAGTCCTTAAATGCTATTTATTTTAAAATTTATGAATTTGGACTATAAGGGGTTAAAGTTTGCCACATCACATTCCGCAATTTGCGCCTACTCAGTATACGCTTTACAGAATTGTTTACGAATTCAATATCTTCCTATTCCCGCTTCTATCGGCAAACCAATAATATGGTTGACAGATAAATTCTCCTACTGTTGAGCTCACAATGTTATTCAATATGCTAGCGATCTTGCACCTTCATGGTATGAATTAAACTTCAATGTCTAGTCAATTCTGATTTTGATTCTAATGACGGACACTGTATTCAACTCAATATCTATAATCGTTGTGTTCGAAAATAATAAGTACTAAATTACAAATAGAAATTTCATTTATTTGTTTAGCCCTAGAAAGCGTAATTGGAACCGAAAAATGATCATCTAGAGTAATTCACAAAGGACACGTTGTTAGTGCCATTCAATGTGCCTCAACGTATAATCTGTCGCATGCAAAAGTCAGCAGTTGACACATGTTGAAAATTCCAATCAAAATTATAATCATTTTTGACTATCATCGTCATTTTTTATTTTAGAGTACAGCACAGAAAGACTTTGTCGTTCATCTGGCAAGAACTCCACCTCCTGCCGCGAAGGATGTAATTGAAGAATCTTTGATAAGCTCTGCAAGCAACACTCAGCCAGAACCAGGACGAAAGTACATTAAATCCATCAATGACATACCGGAAACTTGGGTCGCCGATCACGCAAAACATGTAATGAACTCATTGTTACCACCATCATTGTCCATTTATTTATTCGATGGATTTCTCTTCAGGTTACCAGGATGTTACCAGGTGGTATGTGGGTGCTAGGAATATTTGTGGTTGGCCCGTCAGATATCTTGAATGATAGCAATTCAATAAACAGACTACGATCAGTGGTAGTTGCAATTTACAAGCACTTAGCATTAAATAAATATCTTTATGGGAATAACAATCAGGAAAATCTTATCCTGCACTTCAATAGTATTACTCAAAAGTAAGTGAACTTTATGAAAATGATAAGAATGTATTGTGCCATCGTTTTCGTATTGTGTTTGTTTAAGGAAAACTTTCATATTTCTTTAGGATATTATGCAAATCTCTTGATGCTAGTCTTGGAGGAATATTGAAACCGGTAGATTGGAAGTTCCAAGCTAAGGCCACAAAATGGCATCAACTCGAAGCTCGAGTAGATTTTGATCGGTTATTTCCAATTGCAGCTGACCAAATGCCGGCAACATTAAAAAAGCAACTACAGGTATTTGTATTGATTTAAAAAGTTGAATTATTGGCAGATTCAATCTCATGAATTATATCAAGTAGCATATATAAACGATACTCATGCCAATCACCATAAAACCTTGAATTCAGCTTTTATCGCTTACCAAATAACTCCACCGGAAGGTAGTCAATTTTATTTGTGTTCTATACAGGGAATTCTTGCAAATATATCAGATACTGTTGACTCAGCTTTGATTGTGATCGAAGGTGAACCACGGTCTTCAGAGGACACTCTTGAAGTAGTTGGAAAGAAGAAAAAGGATAGAAAAGAAATTAAGAGCAACAATGACACGACTTTGGCTAATAAAACGCTTCAAGTTAGCATGTATATTCCCTGTGTAAGTTACAGTGGTCATAATAGCTTGATATTTGAATGAATAGATGGCCGGGAGGCCATGACACTTTGTTGTATCAAGGAATCACTTCCAAATTCAAGTAATTGTATAACTGAAAAGGAAATAATGAAATTAATGGGTTTCCTAGCTCATTTGTTGTATTGTATTGTACAGTAGAGAGGGATTGAAGAACCCGTTGAAGAAAGAATACAGAAATAAGTTTTTAATTATTTTAGCCAAAAAATCCTAGTTCAGACATATTGATAACATCCTGCAGTGCGACTATGCGGCTAGTCGGGCAAGTTGTTAGCAGAACATTTGTGCATCAGAAAGCAACCATCGAAGAGGCTACTGCAGCAGTGAAACAGGATATCATAAGGTCGTTGGCTAGTCGGTTAGAAATGCACTGGGATAGTTTAATTGAAGAAGAAAATGGGTCCCCAGAAGGTAACTGACAATCTCGGCAAATCTATACAATAAGCATACGATTGGATATCTGTCATGAATGATATCTTTTCTCTGTTTTATTGAATATACAATTTCACTTTGGGATGGTAGAAATAATTTAAAACTTTTCATGGATTACTTATTTTTAGAAAACGTTACCCTGCACGAACCTCCAAGAAGGGTTTTGGTCGCTCTGCCGCAAAGTAGAGTAACATTGTCTGACTACTTATTTCCTGGTGAAGGACCACAAGAAGCTTTAGTGTCTTTGCAGGAACTTTTGGATTTAGAAATGCAAGAAAGCAGTGTACAAAAAGAGCTTGAACTCCAGGCTGGTGAGTTGTACTAAATCTACCTAAAGATTGTACAGCACTTTGATGCTTTTGCAGTCTGTATTAGTTTAAGTAAAAGAATTGTTCTGACAGAATAATACAGAGATAAAACCAATCAACATTAATGACCTACAGATCCTTCGGAATTCTACTATCAAAATACCGTGGACGCAGTAGCCTCCGATAGCAATGAAGATTCATCTCAAGATCAGCAATTTGTTGTCTATATGACTGGATTAAGTGTTGCAATACTTGTTTTAGTAGCTGCAATTGTTGCGCATTTGTACTGAATTTATGTGGCGGTCACAATTTTATCGTATCATTCGCGTTTGTTTTTTAATTTATTTGCTACGAGAATAATCGATGATTGTAAATTTTTTGTTCTATAATTAGAGTTCGCGAAAATTTGAGTATAATAAGTGTATTCTGTTAGTAATTGGAAGCCTTATCGACATACAGGTGTTTATAAAATACACACACAGGTATATTTTCTAGGTAGGTCATAGAGACAGTGTATCGTCAGATTATAAGTTGCGGGTCAAATTATTTGATTTTTATTTGTATTTGTTGTTGTATTACTAATAGGTTAATAATTGTAGGTTAATATCTGGTTACCATGTATCAATATTGTCTGTACACAATGCCCAAACAATATATTGCATATCACAAGGGTTGTTGAAAAGATTCATGAATGCGAACTGAAACATTGTTAATTTAACTTGAAAGCTGTACTATATTTAGTAATGTACTCTGTATTGTATCCAACAAATATTTTTATAATGTTGACACTATAAATGTAAAGTATATTAAATTAATATTTAAAGAAAATCTTCGAATGCTCTATTGATGTATTTGTTAATTTCACTGCACCTACTTTTCCACTAACTCGACTAGAAAGAAGTTCTCATTGCCCTATCGTTCTATGCACAGTTGCGATAATTGTAAGTTACTGAACACGTATTCAAAATAACTAGCAATGATAATGCGTAGTTCTGCATTATTTGTATTGCTCTACAGTTCTCAACCAAAGATTTTGATTCAACTATGTCCAACTTTAATTAACTTACATATCTAATATTTTTGGAAGAGTTCAAGAAATTCCAGAAACGTTAGTATTTGTCACATGGTAGGTATGAATTAAATAATGCATGGATATCTAACGTTCAGTATACTTTTATTGTCTCGTTAGTATAATATAGATACGTATGCACTATAATTTACAGTGATAAATGATTATTTCAATCTATCGTATTTATTCAAATGATGGGTGTTCACTCACGGAACGATAGTATTAATGGAAATAAGAATTATTTCAGTAGTTTAATAATAATACCGTATTATTTCGAATATAATCCGAGGTTTTCGTTATCGCTAACAGCACCCGCCAAAATCGTCCTCGTCCTATACGCGGACCCGCCTTATACGGGTATCTAAAAAAAACACCCTGAAATACTGTCTCAGAATCGGGGATCGTCTTATACGCGGGGTCGGCTTATACATGGGACAACACGGTAATAATATGTAGCAAATAATCTGATATCCAACATTTGATATTATAGTCATAAATAAATTATTTATACCATAAATCGATGATACGATCTGACAATTATAACTTACTGATACAATTATGTAAGCTAAGAAAATTACAAAAAGGCATAAACGTAAAAAAAAAAAAAAAAGTTTGGTAGAACAATCACGTATGCGACAATAGAATTTAGATGTGGTCTAAATAATGTTTCAACATATCGTTTCCATTTTCTTCTACTAACAATTAATTAATTTAGGTAATTTCAGCCATTTAATCATGGGAATGCAGGACATTGCATTGATTTACATACGATATTTTTGTGTACGTACTTATATTGTACATGTAAAGATTTTACATCATTAGATACCATAATCTCCTATGGCTTGTCATGCAATCCTGATAGTGGCAAGAATAGAATTTTAGTATTCCGTCTTGCAGTTAAATGTATATGCTGGAAAAAATAGTTAAGCATCACCTCTACCAAGTACTTACATGCGTTTTCTTCATGCCTACAACTTATGGAGTTTGCTATGACGTTTATAACTCCGCTTTTCGCATTTTAGAAAGAACAAAAAATACCTTCAATCACATTACCACCTGCATGTTCATATCTTATGTACACCGATGCCTGTGTAAGGTGCGTGTGTGCGTGTGTGTGTGTGTATGTGTACATGCGTAACCCTGTACGAAACGTAATATATGACATGCACGACAATGTAGTATTAATTAATATCTCTTACATATTCTAGAGGCTATTCGATTACGGTTTCAGTCTACATGACCAGGATCCAAATAATCATATGAGTTTTATGGACGCCTCAACTAATTAATCAGTCTGCGAATCAGGAAATTTCTCCTAAGTTGACACAATAATCAGAACGCAATTTCTACAAAGTCAGCTGCCATATTGGGCTCAATGTGGACTCATAAATATTTTTTACTCACAGGATCTCGCCTTACTCAGATTTAAGGTAAGACCCCTGTGATAACACCACCAGGACTTGGCAGAGTCGTAGATCCCATTAGACTCTTGTCGACTTCCCTTGCAGCCTGCCTTCCTTCAGCTATTGCCCATACGACAAGTGACTGACCTCTTCGGCAATCTAAATTCGCAAATATTAAAATTGTAGAGTAGAATTGTATTGGAAAGGAATTCTTTCAACTGACTTTTGGATGAAACAAAATCACAATCTTAACTAACCTCCTGCAGCAAAAACACCTGAAATACTAGTTGAGTATTTGCCGCCAGGAGTTTCGTAGTTTCCACGCCCATCGAGTTTTGCTTCTAAATCAGTAGCGACGTATTTCTCAGGTCCCATAAAGCCCATTGCAAGTAATACCAGATCACATTTGTAGGTCTATTGAGAAATACATTTATATATACAAATATCTCATTGACATTGACATACCTCCGATGGCTCACCTCATCACATGGTGCTAGAAAAAAAACTCACCTTTTCAGAATTAGGAACTTCGTCCATTTTCCATCTACCTGCTTCATCTTTAGTCCATTCAACTGTGACTGTTCTAATTCCAGTTACATGTCCCTTGTCATTGCCCAAGAATTCCTGAAATTAATGATGTAAATTAAACTTTCTAAGATATCCCATAAAAAACAATTCATGACTTGAAACTGATTAACTAATTGATACGATATTTCAGTGCAGAAAGAAAATGTTACATTTACCTTGCTCAGTGTACTGAACTGACGTGGATCCCGTCCAAATTTAAGAGAAACTTCTTCATGACCATAGTCCACCTTGAACACTCGAGGGTACTGTGGCCATGGATTGTCCTTTCCTCTTTTCAATGGAGGTTCAGGTAAGATTTCAAACGTTGTAATGGATCTGGCACCCTAGCGACAGAACAGAATGTTACGTACCGGTATGTATAGTTGTCCCCACACTTTAGTATATATATCATAGTTTCAAAAATCTGACGAATAATTTAGACCTCGAACAAAACATCCGTTTGTTAGTATTTTTGCATTAGACATACTAAATAAAGATGAGATTTATATTGTTATATTGTAGTATTTTACTGTAAGGGATCACGGGCCTAGTAGGCCCATGTGATTTGATATGCGCAGTGTAATACCTGTCGCAAGGATGTAGCAATGCAATCGCAACCTGTATCTCCACCACCGATAATTATGACATCTTTATTCTGAGCAATTAATTCCATTTTGGGTGGTACAGTGTTTCCCATCTGTTTTTTTTGCCAGTTCTCGAGAAAACTCATGGCAAAGTGAATTCCTTCAAAGTGCCGTCCAGGTATTTGCAGATCTCTTGGCCACGTAGCACCAGTACACAGAAGAAGTGCATCATACTGTTCTTTCAATTCCTATTGTGCAAGAATAATGGTAGTACAGTTTGTTGCGGAATGTGCGTGATAACGTGAAAATTTTTAATGTCCAATGGCTTCAATAATTAATTAACTGCCTACTGAAATTTTTCATTTTCTCGACAATATGAACAAATACAGAGAAGATAAAAGAAATTCACTCGTAAAAATAAACAGCAGTTCATAAGCTCACTTTAGCTGAAATATCCTTCCCAACATTGATACCAGTCTTGAAGGAGATTCCTTCAGCAGCGAGGAGAGAAACTCGCCGTTGAACAACTTGCTTAGACAATTTCATGGTAGGAATACCATACTGCAAAAGACCACCAACGCGATCGTTTCGTTCATAGACAGTGACCAAGTGACCAGCTTTGTTAAGTTGATGAGCCGCAGCAAGTCCAGAAGGACCAGATCCTACAATTGCCACTCGACGTCCAGTTCTTGACTTCGGAGGTTGCACAGTGATCCATCCTTGCTCAAAGGCATGATCTATGATAGCGCACTCAATGTTTTTTATTGTTACAGGTGGCTCGGAGATTCCCAATACACAAGCACCCTCACAAGGTGCTGGACATACCCTTCCAGTAAACTCTGTAAGAATGATGGGTGTATGTTAAACACAAATTCTAGTTGTCACTATTTTGATTCGTCCGGATGCCAAACATGATCGCGATGATAGGGTGAAACTAACCAGGAAAGTTATTGGTCTGAAGCAGCTGATTCAAGGCCTCTTTCCAGTTTGAATGAAAAACAAGGTCATTCCACTTTGGAATAATGTTTCCAAGAGGACACCCATGGCTGCTCTGACAGAAGGGAACACCACATTCCATACATCTTGCTGCCTGAACTCTAAGTCCCTTCCTAACACCTTGAAAGTTATATATCTCATTCCAATCTTCCATTCGTTTTTCAGCCGGTCGATAGTTTTTTGTTTCGCGACCGTATTTTACGAATCCTCTGCAAACAAAATACAGATTTCGTGATTAGTTGTGCTATTCAGTTTGACGGATTAAACACACATATCCTGTCATTAGTGTGTGAACTAAAATTCATATCTACCGAATCTTATCCAATTTCTTTTTCTCCATATCCCCATCAGCAATCGAATCTTCAATATCCTTAACATTAGGTTCGGATGGTTTGCGATTGCTGTCGACAATTGGCTGCGCTACTTTCTGCTCTGCTAGTTGCTTTAGAGCACGTTGATATTCGTATGGGAATACCTAGTAGTATTACAACCAAAATGTATTTAAACCAGAACAACTTGAAGAAATTCTGAATAATTTGATCATTGAACAAAATTTATCAGCGTACCTTTACAAATCTGGTGGTAGGTTCAGGCCAGACCTTCAGCAACTCCTGAGCGATCAATGATCCAGTCTTTTCAATGAACTCTTCCAGAAGTTCCTTCACATACGCAATGTCACTCTGCTGATTAAGTGGAAGTAGCTCCACCATTTCAGGATTGCATTTACTGAAACATATATGGCAATATGATTAATCATCACTGAAATGTAATCAAAGCAAATGTGCAAAATTTTTTAGTAGGTATACCAACCATACTCAGTAGTTATTACCTGCTATTATGTATATTCTAACAATAATTTTCTTTACAAAAAAAAAAGCTGCATTATCAGAACTATAGTAAATTCGCTCACCTATAAAAATAAATCCACCCTCGCACACTAAATATTGCAAATGTATAATATGCACAGTGCGTGAGTCAATTTACCTTTTGAACGATCCGTCAACGTCGAGAACATAAGCAATTCCACCGGACATTCCAGCAGCAAAGTTCCTTCCTGTCAGCCCAAGTATAAGTGCACAACCTCCAGTCATGTACTCGCATCCGTGATCACCTACTCCTTCTACAACTACGATAGCTCCACTGTTACGAACGCTGAACCTCTCTGCAGCTATACCTCGGAAGTATGCCCGACCAGACGTCGCACCATAGAGACAGACGTTACCCACAATAACATTAGCTTCGGAATTGAAGTCCGAATCCTTGGGGGGATATATGATAATCTCTCCACCACAGAGACTCTGAGTGATAAAAATAGAGGTAAGTATTGATTCTCGTACAGTTTGGTGAAGGCATTTGGATCATTTTTATTCACCTTTCCTACGTAATCGTTTGCATCACCTTCTAACGTAACATGAACACCTTTTGTCATAAAAGCGCAGAAGCTCTGACCCGCAGAGCCAGTCATATTGATATTAATACTATGTTCTGGAAGCCCTTCTTCCCCAAATTTCCTAAAAACAATTTTGTAAAACAATTCTCAAACGTGGCAGAAATTCTGAAACCGAATATTTTTACAAGCACAGACACATACAAGGAAATGGTAGCTATACGAAATAAGGAATTGCTCATGGTTTGGGTGCTAACTGAAACTAAATAAAATGATTGCAACTTGCTTTGAAATGTGATAGCTTAAAGTTGACGCAAATGCTCTGCATTCATTGTTGATGCTCATCTGAATGGAAACGCTTTTTTTAAGTCCTTCCAAAACTGGTGCTGCCTCTTCAAGAAGCTTATTGTCCAATCTGTTTTCGAGCTGGAAATCCTGCTTAACTGAGCCACCCTTAATGTTGACACCTGGACGCATCTCCAATGCATTGCGTAAAATGTTTGTGAAATTAAGAGTCTTGGATTTTTCATGATCACGGCTGGCAACCTTCAGGAAATCAGTGCGTCCAACTAAATCTTGGAATTTTCTGATACCAAGACTAGCCATGTGCGTTCGGACCTGGACAAAAATTTGGAAATTATAATCATTTTGTAGAAACTTTCTTTCATCTATCCTAACTGGAAAAGATTGGTGGGACATGAACAATTCTGATGGAATATTATAGAATGGGATTCAAAAAACAGAATAGACTTATTACTGTGTATCGTGATTCTGAAAACTATTCTATAATATTCATTATTACCTAATCGTAACCTATCAAATCGTATCGGACGTTTTAAGCAGGAATAGATATTGAATGCATGAAATACGTGATAAAACTGAGTTCAAAACAAACCCTTACCTCCTCGGCCAACATGAACAGGAAATTGATAACATGTTCTGGTTTTCCTGCAAACTTTTTGCGTAAAATTGGATCTTGTGTAGCAATGCCCACTGGACACGTATTCAGATGGCACTTCCGCATCATCGTGCAGCCCATAGCGATCAATGGAGCTGTACTGAAACCAAATTCGTCTGCGCCCAAAAGTGCAGCAACAACGACATCAAAGCCAGTGCGAAGTTGACCATCTGCTTGAACAACGACTCTGGAGCGCAAGTTGTTGAGAGTTAATACTTGGTGAGTCTCTGCTACACCCAACTCCCATGGAAGACCCGCTGCCTTGATTCCAGTCCAGCTACTAGCTCCAGTACCACCATCATGTCCAGATATTACAATGTGCTCTGCTTTACCCTACAAAAATAGCCGATGCGCATGGCGATTAGAGAAAACCGACGAACGAAATATCGGTAAATCAATTTCGTAAAGGGTTTATAAGAGGGTTGCATGAAAAATGTTCGATACAAATTATTAAACCATTATATCGCACTCACTTTAGCAACACCAGATGCAACAACTCCAACTCCGACTTCCGACACAAGTTTTACAGAGATCCGAGCATTTGGATTTGCGCATTTCAAATCGTAAATCAGCTCAGCTAAATCTTCTATCGAGTATATATCGTGATGGGGTGGGGGTGAAATAAGTCCAACTCCAGGCACAGAGTGACGTGTTGCAGCAATATCCGCTGTGACCTGTGATGTTGAATATTATTACACTCACTAATTTGTTATTGAAACGGTCCCATTAAAGAGATGCTTATGGCAAGTGACTTTAATTATTCTATACACCAACCGAAATCAACTTACTTTATATCCTGGCAGCTCACCACCTTCACCAGGTTTGGCACCTTGAGCCATTTTAATCTGCAAGTCATCGGCATTTGCTATGTAGCTGGAAGTTACACCAAATCTGCCACTTGCTACTTGTTTGATGGATGATCGCTTATTGAATTCTGGATCTTGGTCCAAATATCTGAAATTATTAACAATGATGAGTATAAATCAAATTGTTAATTTTACCAAAGTAGTACCTATAATATACCCATATCTATATTGCTGAGTTTTTTCCAAGATACAAATGATGATCACATGAGCTTAATTGACGTACCTGTCAGCATTCTCTCCACCTTCTCCGGTGTTGGATTTGCCACCAATTCTATTCATGGCAATGGCAAGGGTGGTATGAGCTTCTAGTGAAATACTTCCAAAGCTCATAGCGCCAGTCACGAATCTCTTCACAATCTCAGATGCTGGTTCCACTTCATCAATTGGTATTGGTTTATCGATAGTTTTGATTTCCATTTGACCTCGTAGTGTGCATGCTCGGACAGCATCCATCGTAGATTTACGGTAATTTTCATAGGCGATGGTACTCTTTGATTCAACAGCTTCCTAAATTTTCAGAAGCAAATGAATAGAAAATTCTAATTAGGGAAATGATGGAAGATACGTTTGAAGGTTTAATTTTTTCAGTCTTTCGCAACATATACCTGTAGATTAGCAATACTGTTGGGCTCGTTGATATGTTTCTCTCCTCCAGCTCGCCAATGGTATATTCCAGGATTACGCAGGACCATCATATCCACAGCTTTTTCCATGTAAGTCATTTGGTGTCTTTCGAATGCTTCTTTTGCTATTATGTCGAATGTTACACCACCGATTCGTGATTGGGTACCCTAAAATATCCAAAGAAATATGAAACATTGAATAACACTGCATAGTGACACCAAAAATCAAGCATGAGAAACTAACGATATAATGAAAACACGATCAAATCAATGATTTAATACGAATTTGAATTGAAAGAATTTCATTATGATAAGCGCGTGAATACCTTGAAACATTTATCAACAACATCATCAGCCAAGCCAACCGCCTCGAAGATTTGGGCACCTTTGTAAGATTGAAGAGTAGATATTCCCATTTTTGCCATCACCTTGGCAATTCCACGTTCCATAGCTTCAGAATAATTCTAGAAAGAAAAATTTCAAATCCAAATTATCATAAGATATTTTTCAAAGATAATATTGTACTAATTAGACGAATTATAAAATTTGTGTTTACTGTCAAATTGCATAGGTACTACTCACAGTGAACATGATATCGTCAGTACAGGATTCATCCAAGACTCCATCAGCTCTAAGACTTCTAGCCATTTCAAAGACCAGATAGGGACAGATTGCGTCAGCACCGTAGCCAAGCAGTACACACATGTGATGCACCTCTCGAGCTTCCGCAGTCTCTAGGATTAAGCCCACTTTCATTCGTTGACGCTCTTCGATAAGAAAATGATGTACAGCACCTTGAGCTAGTAAAGTGCTCACTGGAACCCTGTGAATAAATTGAAGAGTTATAGCATATTGACGTTTTTCTTTGAATGAGGAAAAATATTTATTGAATGCAATAATTTATACCTCTCTGGACCGGCTAGACGGTCGGATAAAACAATGAGCTGATAACCCTGATGGGCAGCTTCGTTAGCCTCGTTGCACACCCTGTGAATGGTTTTCTGAAGACCCGGTGGTCCATACTCAGCCGGATACGTGATGTCAATAACCTTTGTTCTCCAGCCACGATAGTTGGTGTTTTTAATCACCTCAAGATCTTTCAGGGATAAGATGGGTTGATGAAGGAATAATCGATGAACTTGTAACTCATTTGGTTCCAGGATATTACTCACAGGACCAATTGGGCACATTAGTGACATCACGATCTTCTCTCTGAATGGATCAATCGGTGGGTTTGTTACCTAAAGATACAAGACTTTAGATTATGCTTCGAAATACCTGTTATACCTGATTAATTTCATTATGAATTTACACTAAAGCAAAGTAAATTTGATGTACTCGAACATTGTTACAGTGTTGTCAATTCAATTCGTGTTTAATGGTCCAGCTGCTATCAGAACGTAAAAGCAGAATCTTCCGTCAATTTTTGCAATAGTAAGGGAAATTATTTTCACCTGTGCAAACAATTGTTTGAAATATTCGTAAATCAGAGGTTGAAAGTCGGAAAGGCAGGCCAAGGGAGCGTCGTTGCCCATAGATCCCAGTGCTTCTTTTCTGAAAGAAAAAAAAAAAAAACAATATGAATTCAATTGCATGATTTACGTGTAAAAAATTGACGATGATATTTATAATAGCTGAGCTCATGTGATATTTACTTGGTTTGAATCATGGGCAGTAAAAGCATATTGATGGTTTCAATTGTATATCCGTATAATGAGAGACGTTTGTCTCCTCCCCAAACACGATTCACTGCAGAAACACCCTCGAAAGTATCGTTGGTTTCGATGAGCTTAGTCAACTCTACACTCCCATTTTCAGTAATACCATTTGACCCATTTACTGCAATATGAGCTTCTCGTAACTGGTCCATCGATATCTGTGTTCAAATTAAAAAATTGAATAATGATGTAGATTGTGGATGATACCAGGCTAAAGAGATACATTTGGCAAAAGAAGAAAAAATGACTATATTATTAGTTAACCAAATAATAAGTTATCTAAAAAGTACCTAATGATAAACGATAGAAAAATACTCCCAAAGATGTCTCTATTTCATATATTATGCATGTAAATTAGCTTGAAATAATTTAACTACTAATACCAGTGAAGATGGGTAAATGAGAAGTGTATGGGCAATGTGTGAAAGAAAATTATGAATTGGTGATTGAAACATGAATGATTGTTATACCAATGCTACGAAATGTATCTAAATATTATTTTCAGAATGTAAATTAGTATGGAAAATACCAATCCAAACCACAAATAAGATTCATTCTGACTATAAATATAATTTTTCCAAAACTATTCATTAAAAGCAGGGTAATATAGGAGCATATAAAGAGTGAAATATACGTGGAAATGTGGGATCAATAAATACATTTTTATGTAAATGAAAACTGATATCAACAAATAAATAAGCGTAAAACGTTATTTCAAAGAAGTATAACAAATAATAACTGAGAAGTATCAAATACCACCACATTAAATAACCAAACTCAAAAGTCCTTTGGAATTCTTTGTTACATTTACAACTCACCCTCTGCACGTAACACCAATGTCGCCATCATAGAAGATAAATTGGAAAAGAAATGTTAAATTAACATCATTGTCGAATTATTGAATTGTGCATATAACAACCATGTAATTTGATTTAGCATTTGATGATATTACATATTTTGTGAATGAACGGATGATATATGTCATGATGTGTGTAATTTTAATATGTAGTATACCACCACCATGTCAATAAATGAAAATACAACGGTGATTATTGATTGATTCTATTAGTTAATGCACCCCCAATGACACATTCATTTAGTATAAAGAATGGTTACTACCTGTACAATATTTAAAAATTATTCTTGCTATCAAAATCTGATGTATAAATTAATTATTCCATTAAACCATCACTGTAACAGATTTCTTCGATTACACTCGCGGAGAATCGATTAATGGTTATCACCGACTGTCATTATAAATTATTTTGAGGAAAATGACATACCTGTTCCTTAAGCCAAGTAGAGTGAGGCCTGCTGCGTGCGATATAAATCTTGAGATCAACATCTTGAATAATCTTTTTCTCTTCTGTGTCAACCAACAGCATCCTTCCAGGCTTCAAACGGCTCTGAAAACGAAACGGATGCAAAGTGAATGCCATTGAAAAGCGCCTTGGTTTGAACAACATTCATGTAACAGCACGGGATGACGGTCCTACAGCTCTTTATACAAACCTAATCCCTAGATGGCGATAATTATATGGTCGTTTGTGGAATGAATAGAAATAAATAAAATAGGGTACAATATGATACACTATTCATACAAATTCCAGAATACAGTAGTGTAAAAATATATATGTGGATTAAACGATTGATATTCTGTCGTTGTTGATGATGTATCCATCGCATACTCATGCATTTCATTTATCTTCCTCGATAATACAAAAATATCAATATTACATACAATTAAAAAAATGTCAGCCTTAAGTTGAGCATCATATTGGCTACAGAAGAGAAAATGTACGAAATGTTCGTGCGATTTAAAAATAATAAAAAATTGAATAATCTAGTGAATATCAAAAGAGGTAAGGTATTAAAAATCCTTGTCTCGTATCCTACCATCAACTAAATTTACTAGCATGATTCTGTGATATATGTTATAAACCCTACTAAAATCATTGAAATACGAGCCAAGGGTGACTAGCAATAACTAATCAAAAAGATAAATCAGGATGTAACAAAATACAACAAGGACAGATCACCAGCACATTATCAATGCTGCCCGAAGTACAGAATTTTCACTAAGATATAGCTGTTTATAAAAATCATGTGTGAGTTATCATGGAAATCAAGGGCGATCACCTAGTCTTTGTACACAGCAGTCCGAAAAATCGAACCTTTAGAAATGAGACAAAATAAATATGTAAATAACATACTGTACGAAGTGAAATCTTCAGACACGCTGTCTGCTTCTCCGCAACATGCATAAAGGTGAAGGTGATCACCCCACAAACGATTTAAACCAATTAAATATAAAATCAATGATATTAACGTGAAACTAGTCAGATGGAAAAAATAATCAATGAGATATGTTGAATCAGATGAATCGTTCGTCACGCTGTAACAATCAAGTTACAACAGGCCTGAACTCCAAAATGTTCAGCCCACCCAGTGCGCCCGCCCCCCCACAATAGCAGGCTGGTCGAGAGACCCTGATCCGTGATGTCATCTCCAAAGAACTAATCCCTAAAGCTGAAATTCTCTGTATCGAAAATTGGAGAGATTGACAAGAGGCGATCGAAGTAACTGTTTCTAGACAGTAAAAGAATTTTTGCCCCAGCATAGGAAGCTGGCTGCTGATTGGTCCCAGCATGATTAGGTCCTTGGGTTGCGTAATCGCCATGTTTACCTTGAGGACAACATTGCTGGGCGGAGTGTCATAGACGCCCACTTCGGACGCCATCACCATCATGTTATCCTTAGTGACGTAGAAACGCGATGGGCGCAGGCCATTTCTGCCAAACAAAAATTCAAAAATTCTTCTGTATTACCATCTTTGCATCAATTAATTATCAGCTGAATAATTGTTGTTCGTTCGTTCGATTGTTTTCCAGCCGGCATTCTCATATACCTCTGTATATACACACATATTTGTTACCTTGTTAAGTTCTTCCTATTAACCATATAGATAGCGATGGAAATAATATACATATTTATATACAACATACTCATACACCCAATGAGATTATGACTTCTTGTCGCACATTGTATTATATTTTAGCTTTTTTCACCTGAATAATTCAATCTGGTCCAAAGACTCCCGAGTACACGTTGATTCATATCATGTTATTTCCATTACCTCTATTATATACTTAAGATCATAATGTTTGTATAAAATCCTGTTGAGATAATAATTTTAAATGATTGTTGTACCCTGACATAATATATCCATGCACATAAATAAAAAAAAAAAAGACAAGTCCAGATTAGAAAAAGTAAAAAGGGATTGAAGTTTGTGGGTTGACACAAGGGAAAAAATTTCAATTAAAATCTTACGCATTATAATAAAAATGTACAAGATTTTTACGACTTTCCAATTATACACAAAAAAAATTATGTGCTTCTAGAGGTAGAGTAGAAAAATAAAATTCATAAACAGATTCGACGACACAGATAGTTGGTGTGTGATGATAAGAGTGTTCAAATATTAAGAAAATGGTACCTAACTGTTATTTCAGTGTAAAATGAAATGCCTTGTACCTGTCTAGTATAGCTCCAACGTAGCGACCATCCGTGAATGTTAGTAGGGCTGGTCCATCCCAGGGTTCCATTGCGCATGCTGCCCAGTGATAGAAATCACGCTTCTCTGTGGCCATTGTTAGATCGTTTTGCCAGGCTTCCGGGACCATCGTCATCACAGCCTATACGGAAAATAATAAAACTATTTTCATAGAGGTATTCGCAAGTTTTAATTTCATTTTATAGTAATATGATGGTTGATTCAAAACCGATAATCCCCGATCTAAGGAATGTTGTCGATGACAACTTCATGAGGAATAGATAATGTGAAAGAACTCACCTCAGGTAGCGTGCGTTGACCAGCCATCACCAAGAATTCCAAGACACAATCAGCAGCTCCGGAGTCAGAGAGGTTCGGTTCAACAACAGGATAAAGTTGTTTCAGTTTATCGCCGTAGATAGGACTGCTCATGACACCTTCTCGCGCTTTCATTAGATTAACATTACCCCGCAATGTGTTTATTTCACCATTGTGGGCAAGAAGACTAAAACAATAGGCATAGTATTTTCATACTTAATATTTGCAACGCTTGTCTTACAGTCGTAGCGAAGATGCAGTTTTTATGTCTTAATATTGTCATAAAATATGGTTGAAGGTACATAGTTATTTTAAGTATTTTCTTACCGTAACGGGTGCGCACGTTCCCAACTAGGGAATGTATTGGTGGAAAAACGTGTGTGCACCAAGGCCAGATATGTTTCGAAGTCTGGAGACTGAAAACAAATACAACTTTAACGTTGAGAAGTGATCTGGTCGAAATAAATTTTAATTATAGAGGGACCCCGTTATGAACCAGGATCGTACAGAGGAAAGATTCAGTTGTGCCTACCGATAAATCTGTGTAATACTTCCATAGTTGATCGGCAGTGAATTGACCCTTGTAAACAACCGTCTTCAGAGACAAGGAGCAGATATAAAAACGGATTCCTGGCTGTGGTATAGTATGCGATGCCCTCTTGCGCAGTACAAACACCTGAAAAATTACAAAATATTTCATCCAAACTGAAACACCGTCAATCCAAGCAAGTGAGATTCTAAAATATTTTCCTGGCTTTCACCGTCAATCCAAGCAAGTGAGATTCTAAAATATTTTCCTGGCTTCATGTGTCACGTACTTTTACAGATTTGTACATCCATTTCAAACATACAGAATACATCGTTTCAAAAATGTTTAGAGTTCAACATTTGATCATTATTTGACCAATTGTGAGTAATTAAATTATAGCACATGTCATGTAATCTAGTAGAAATTTTTTTAAAACTACGATTACACACTGTTGGAAATCATATCGATCAAGAGATTCAGCTGTTGAGCAAGCAATGTAAAATTATTCTAAGCTCTGAACTTACCTGGCGGTTCAACGCCTCGACCTCTTGATCCCCAGTGACAAATACTTGACGCGAATAGGGCTCGGTTTTGTAAGCGACCTGGCCGATTTTTGTATTATCTGTGGGCACGTCACGCCAACAGATGATCTAAAACACGACAAATGAAAAGATTGAATATAATCAGTGATCTTCCATATGATATGAAAGTATGACGTTCTATATTACGGACAAAACATACCCGCAAATTGCACTCTTCAGCTAATTTAGCAAAGGCTTCTTCACTCTGTTGATGAGTGATTTTATCGAGGAAGAAAATTCCGGTTGCATAATGACCGAATTCGGGCAATTCAACGCCGTGCTGTTCACTAAGCAGATAAATTACTTCCATAATTTCACAAATCATATTAGTAGGCAATATATCATAAAAATAATTTGAAATTAGAAAAACAAAAAATTTAACGTAATACTTCTTTTTAACAAGAGTAGATTGGCAAATTGATTATCGTTCGAAATGAGATGACAATAATTTTTTTTTTTTTTTTCACTTTTTGGTAACGTATAATTCGTAATGCCTACCGAATTTCAGCAGCATAATAATCATGGGGAATAGCACAGAGTACACCAGCTCCGTCACCACTATCATTGTCACATGCACATGCACCTCTGTGGTTCATGCGCGCCGATAACTTTTCTGCATCTCGAACGATCTGAAACATAAGTGATGAGAAAAACCAATAAAATTAAGCAGTTCGTTCTACAGCGAAAATTTGACTCTAATAATATATCTAGAACAATTCAGTATTACGTACAATTACTTTGAATACACCTGGGTGAAGAATAGTGTAGATAAAGCTGTGTTTGACTTTCCATCTTTTTGAATTTGAATGTAAAATTTTTTATTCATCGTTTGAATTATTCAAGTAAAGTAGAAAAACTTAGTTCGTATCGTTTGTATGACATGGGTCAAAAGTGTAATATATTCCATGTATTCCACAAGCAAAGTTGTTGAATTTATCGGATATTTAACTATTGCTTGTACTGACGTTTTTTTTTTTTAAACACGCGAATTGTTCCTTCATAACGCTATGTTGCTCCCTTCAGGTTTATGTGCAATGGTGGGCAATAGAACAATTTCAGCTGGGGGTTAATTTCTTTTGAGTAAAACAGTTTGAATATAGATTGTTACGTATTTTTTCTTTAATACAACATATGTCGCTGTAACTAGACCTGAAAGTTCTTTCCATTTACGCCTACAAATGTTTCGATGCATTCAAAATATGTAATTGGGATGTCAAGTTTACAGAGTTTAACACCGAAATTATTGAATAAAATACTGGATCACCTGAGTTTTGATGATATATCTCAGCTTCGAGGTACGAATTAAGGGAAAAAATCCCTACGATATCCCATAATCATTATTTCAATTCACACTCAAATATAAGTCTAAAATAAATATGTGTTAATTGCCCTTCAAACAGAACTCGGGGTCAAACATGGAAAGTAGATTGGCATGATACGTAATAATTATAATAAACAACATACTCATAATATAACTCAATTATCAGGTATCTCAAAAAATTTGCACCAGGCTGCTAGAAAGCGTTTAAATTCAGCATTTTTAGAACTGGGCCCTCAACTTATAACCAAATACACGCAATATCTGATTCTGTTGAAAACTCATAACGCGAGGTATTCTTTACAACTTGTTAACCACACCCACCGTTGATTAATTGTACGTAATTTTGCGCAATTTAATTACCATCTGGGAAGAAATAGCAAGGTGCAATTAGTCAACGGTGAATCCTTGAATACCAACTGCATTTCCCTCGATAAATCACATCTACACTATACTGTAGTATATCACGTCTCTCCATAGTTGTATATCGGGTGATGCGATATTCAGAGGTCGTTTTCTGAGGCTACTAGGCACCGAACACGCCATCTTGCTCGCATTATGCCGAAACTATATTACAAACGGAAGAGGCACCTTTGCCCCTGGTGAGTACATGAACCTTAAGATATCTCAAAATTTAAATAGCGTGTAATTTGACGATAAACTGGGCGATAAATTGTACGGTCTATGTAATGAAATTGGTAACGCCGCACCAGGAGAAATACTGGATCTTTTTATCGAGCTTCAGGAGAGCAGTCAGGGAATGGAACAAGAGGAGAACAAGAAGCTAGCCAAATTAGTTCTACTGATTGATCAATATCTGGATTGGTTTGAAAGGTTTCGAATTACTTCCGAAGAAGAAGAACCCTCGTGGTGGTAAGACACGAGGATCATCTGATACTACGTTGGAATCGTCGGTCTGTGACTACATTATTCAACACCGTTCAATGGGAGAGAGAAAATGTAGAGAAACGTGCCCGTGATTTCAGGTACGGAACTTGCATCGTCGATTTGCTCGACTCCTACTTGAGCTCATCCTACAATTTGGTTGCTACCCACGAGGGGCCGCTGGTGAGTATTGATCGGGTTCCGCGCTTCTTTAGCGAGGAAAATGACTGTGCATATTAGCATTGAGGACGAAAAAATTGCGACGACAGGTGAAATTGTCAGGGCAATACGCGGTGAAGGGACAGTCCGAGATGCCGCCGAAAATAAGCGAACCCTTAGGCGGTCCAATCGGGTTGGAAGAACTTCTGCAGGTGCTCAAGTACGTGAGAAAGCACGTCAGGTGGTCGAATTTTACAAACTCATTTCGAAGCGAGTCGGAGAGAGCCGCGGAGTTGGAAGAAGATACTGTGAGTCGGTTAAACCGGAGAGTAAAATCGTACCTTGTCACGTCGTTCGAATGGTTTCAGGAAGAAGTAACAACCACAGTTGACAAACAGGAAGGTTATCAAAGGAGCTACAAAAGGAATCAACTCGATTATTACGATTGCGACGAGAGTACCGAGTCATTGATCGTGATGGTATGACGAACGGATGATATTTTTCGACGAAAGTGTTATAAAGTCATAAAGATATTTCTTCTTTGTGGCAGGTGAATCTTCAATGCGACAGATCATGCGGTCCGGCTCGTTTGAGAGGTGGATTTGAGGAGATGAGGGACTGGCGAAAGGAGATAGAGCTTTTGAAAAGAGATATGAAGGACAGGGAGCCGTGTTTGGAGAGAGATTTAGCCGCGATAGTATCGAAAAATGACGCGAGTATATCCTCCTTCAAGTCGAAGCTGGCTCAACTGAGATCGGTAAAAGAATCGTCCAGGGTAGATCACGACTTGTCGTCGAAGAAACCCGTGCACGAAAAGTACGTCTTCAACTTGGAAATAAAGTCGATTTATCCGAGTAGTGATGGAAATTTTGGTGAAAAATACGGTGAAACTATGCTGCATTTAACTCACACACCGGAGCATATATTTGCTGCGCAAACTGAATGCTGTCTATATTAGCGAAAGGCGATATTTCGGATAAAATTTGTGAATCTTTACTAAAATTATACACTTTTTATACAATGATTCATGAGCTTTGAATTTATATATCAGAGTAACTCTAACTTTGAACACGAATATTTTGTTTAATGAATTCTTGTTAATCTACGTTGCGTACGAACAACTTAAGAATATGAAAACAACTGACCGCATTCGAAGGTCTAAAAGACGGTGATGATGGTCGGTCTGACAGAGAGAAAAAAAAATAGTCCAACCGCAAGAAATTGATCAAGGTATTAAGTTGCACTGGTTTAGATGACCGTCAAATTCAATGCCTAGGTAACGAATCAACGTTCGATTCGGAAAAAAACAGAAGCAAATGGAAATGATAACCCTCTAGATACGCGGGTTGTGAAAGAGGTCGAGGTTGCGAAACTTTTGCATAATTGTTTAACTACCAATATTTGATCTAAGGTGGTATCAGCATTGATGAAGTGTCCTCATATTTGTCGGCGTTTCAATTTCGTAATACGAATGTTAGACGCAATTTTACATACGATCAGAGCGCCAAGCCAAGTTGCTTTGAGGACATTTTTGAACTCTGGTAGTGTATGTTAATAGTTACGCTCGGTAATAAGTAATTACGGCAAAAATAAGCACCTAACCGGTTGCTCAAATGCCAGTTTAGAGAAAAATCGCTGATCGAATTCTAGAAGATTAAACCGTAGAATGAGATGAGAACAGTTGTTCCTGAAGTAAATATTTATCGCTGATATGACTCGACAAAAAAAAAATTTCATTCATTCGAATTTAGTGCGGATACTAAAAAAAGTCTTGCCCACTCGAGATTGTCGTTAATATCTGTCTAAAACTTTATCTCGAAAGATATAAATCGATCATTTTTACTCAGATAAGCAGAGTGGAATTTGTCGAGCTTAAAAGATACACTGGGTCAATGCTAATCGATCAATATACAATACCACCACCTAGGAAGTGTGACTGATCTTTACGAAAGATAAAACTCGACTCGGCTCAATTTCGAAAAGTTGGATAATAGTCATTCGATGATTTCATCCGAGAAAAATATCATACGACCCGACTGATTTTATGAAATCAACAAACGCGTATCCGAAAAATAAATTCACTACAAGATATAATGTTTGAAAAATTGGAAGAATTTAGCGATAATATAAAAATGGTTTAATGACAGCAGATAATAACTCCAATTTTCAAGCATGATCTTATAAAAGTTAAGTTTCTTGAAATGTCATCGCCTACATTCGAATATGTAAGCAAAGTAAAAACAGTTATAAAAGTGTTGAATTTAGTCGACGCAACTGTCAGACTGGGTCAGTGGAAAATTTCGATTTACGAATTTTTGAATCTCATAGCGATTATTCTGGGACTAGTTCTGTTAATGAGGTAGAAGTTAGTAACGTCACTGTAACGATTCATGCTTAGGAACGATCGTTACTTCGCACCTTCAGGATTGTCTGACAATGAGTAAATAAAAAAAATATACTCGTATTTCGAAAAGCCAACTCTTGAAAGTCATTCTAAAATTGCACAATGACGATTTTTGAATAATGTTTTCGCGGATGTTTCTTTAACTAATTTCAGTCTGGCGTCTTTTACCTTGATAAACGAGTAAGAATTGTGAAAAATGAAATATGATACATAAAATTACTGTATATCTCACCTTGTGGGATCGTTTCCCATCAATGGCGACTATAAATCCAACACCACAGGCATCTTTCTCAAGAGTTGGGTCGTAGAGGCCCTGCTTTACCGGTAGAGACCACGGGTCACCAGAGCTCATATTCGTAATCTGGAAACAAACATTTATCCATTTATTATTATACCCGGTTGAACGCAGTCTTTCAGTAAGTCGTTTATATCCTCTGTATAGTAAGTGTTTACACGTGGATTTCACACTAATTCTCAGCCATTGTCGTTGAATAAACTTCATCAGACATATAATACATGTATAATAACGAAATCGGATACCCATCACAGCGTAGATTCAAATTAGTCGAGAGCATTATAATACTAATTTCGTTACAAGTAGGCAACTAATTAGTATGCTCGACCTCATCGAACTGTTGGCCAAACCTTAATTATCGATTTGCTTGAACTATTATACGTAAAATAGTACGCTCTTCTCCGAAGCCCATCGGTATAAATTTCTTCAAATTTATTTCGACGAGTCATTAAGATATTGAAAAACAACTCGGTGTTCGCTCAGCATCGTGAAATTATCGTACATGACATAAAACAAAATTGTCTCTGCTGCTCGCTGCGATGCGCGTGAGAGAAAGTTGGGCAAAAAGAATTTTTGTTCGCAAAAACAAGCTGACATATTTTGCGAAAAGTAGCAATGGAGTAGTTTGCACAAGTGCACAATATCGTCATCGTTTATAACTCGTTCATATTTCTCTTAATTTGTTATTCCGTAAATAAATACGATCTTTGAATATGAAAATGGATCGTCCCGTGAAACAGACAGTAATAATTACTGAATGAAAAAATTGACCTTACAGGCTCATATATCTATGATACGTGATAAGAATTTTTAATGTTAAAAAACGGTATCGACGATTACATAAGTACAGAGAGAATGCGGAACGTGAAGTGGAATTATAGAACAATTCGATAATCTCGTTATCATCGGATGTAATCACACCGTAAGTACGATATATAGAAATAAGAAATTTGAAGCCACAGTTGTCAAGTTGATAATACAATTATGATGTACTCGCGTATTTCGCAGCGATATGCAGTGCAGACCAGGTCTGGGGGTACGAAATATCTAAAACCATCTCGCTATCAATTATCACATCGCAGACTAAAGTAAAACGCAAATTTTCCCGTCACATAATATGGTGATGACGAAGAAAAAAAAAAGTACAGAGAATATATCGGAAGAAGACTTTCAGTTATCAATCTAGACCGCATATAAGACGTATTTGAACGAGTGAAACGTTACAATTAGTCGCCTGCATGTTGGATATCACCATGTTTAGTAAGGTTTACAAAAGTTTCTTTTGTTTTTATTTAATATACGTACAACTGGCACGTTTGAATAGGATGTACAAATAAAAATTTCCACTTACATTCCAACTGCAACAATAATGCAACTCGAACTTTATTCCGTTGTTCACACTGTAGATGCTCAATTTACAGAAAACAATTTTTCCGTTGTGTATGAAAACTTTTTCAAATTTCATTCGGCGTAAAACGCGATGGACCAGGACAACGGTATTCGTACTCGTATAAAATATTGATTTTTGGATTTCGCTTTGGAGTTCGCTTATTCGAACGAACATTGGAAGACTCGTCGAGACTCTAGACGACGGTGGGTTGCACGATTATTGGCGCATGGTTTATAGTTGCATAACAAGTTCATTATCCAGGGTCAGTATAAATGTGCGCATCAATATTGAAAACCCGTACCTACCAGTGAGTATTGGAAAATAATAAGTTGCGCAACTAACTGCACGACACAATCAAGCTTATCGATTCGTGAACATAATCCTGATGCTGGTGAAAATAAATACTTTAGCAGGGTTCTAGTTAACTACGCCAGTTTTCGATTCACTCGTAATCGGGCATCGTATTTGTCTCTAATATCGGATACAAGAATCGAATACACGAGAGCGTAACGTACCCTGCTAAGTTTTATCGATACCTTCGTAACGTCGTGTATTGAATATCGGAGCTGCACACAATCAAGTGAATTTAATTCCTACACGACGCGTACTCGAGTTTCTACTCCGTCGTAGCGTTTGTGCATCGCACTGCAGGCATGCGTCAACTGCACAATTGCAGCAGCGACGATGCAGATGGTGGTGCTTTTATGACTTCGAATGATATATTTTCAACGCACGATAATAATTTGTCATCGTTTTTACACCTCCGTGCACCGAAGAGGAACAAATACTGCACTGGTGGGTGTTTTTATTTTTCATCGATTGTACCGATCTGCGAATGATAATCGAGCAACAAGAATTTTTGCAAAACGGATCTTCGTAATCACGCCAGTTTTGTGTTAGAATAATTATAAAGTTTCCTTATTCGAGGGGTTTTACAGTTCGGTTCACTCAAGTTCTTTTTTAAACGCGACCCAGTTTAATTTATTGCACGTACCGAATGCCCAGCCTGTAAAGAATATGCAGTAGAAGGCGAAATTTATTCATCTCTGAGAATTCTATGACGTGCTCTAACGACTACAGCACCATTTGTGTAAGTGCGCGAATTTAGAGTTATATTAATTCTCTTAAGCGGAAGCATTAAATTACATTGGCATACATGCATCGTAAGTCTGCTGTGGCAAATACCCGATGTATTCACAATTTACATACGTGCGGTATAATCTGTAGAGTGAAACCAACGTCACTAATCTATTTAGATTACGGGGTCGTCCAACAGCGATGTGTTTGAGCATATAACGTAAGCCAAACGACGACGAGGAGATTCGATTCTTCTTCTCATATCGTAATACTTTCATAGCACAAGATTTTTCTTCGTTTTATCACAATGTTACGTTACGTTGTATTATGTTACATGATATTGTTATGTTAGGTTACGTTAGTTATGGCTATGTTACACTTTTTTTGCAACTCTTCACTCACCATGCGTTAACTGTTTACGAGAGATAAAATATTATTTATAATCAGTTGCTACATGTAACTCTTCTCGGTATCGTTATTCTACATATAATATTGCGTACGTATATAACGCTTTAAATGCGTCTACAAGAATAATTTGTATAGATGCATGTATGCAATTAGCGCATAGAATGTAAATAATTCAAAACCTAAATGCGATAGTAACGATTATCTTTTCACGCGAATATTCAACTTGTGTTAAAGAAGATGTTATGTAAAAAAAAAAAATAATTGTTCGCACGAATAATTTACAACTGCATACAGTGCCCGTAGAATTATTATCAACAATTAGGAAATTCCTTAATATAGCATAAGTGAACCAAATAAATCAATAAATATATATATATATTTTATCGCAATCGATCGGTGCAGCATTTTTGTCAAATTAATTCAACAAAAAGACACGTACGGATATATTGATCTTTGGCTATTTTCTCCGCAAATAAAATCATCAATAGAAATTGTGAACAACGACAAACCAAATACATGGACGCAATAGTTTCAGGACATTATATATATTTTATATCCTAGAAATTGGTATTCGTACGAATAGAAGGTTGCAAAAAAAATCCGGGAACCTTTCTTCGATTTCTTCAATTTTCCTACCTACACTCAACTGAACTCTCGACTCTAGTTTCCGTTTGCGGTTGATTACAAGTGAAAAAATATCACGACAGCATAAAAAAAAAAAAAAACAAGAAAGTAAATTGCTGTTGAAAGGTGGACAACCGGTACAGTTGTCTGTTAGTGAACTATCAGGGCATATATTTATAACGTGAGTTTAAAAATAACCTTAATATATAATCTAGATATAAAGAACGTTGTCGAAAAATTGTGAAAGAAAAATTGAGCGATCAATGCCTGCACAGATGCGAGTTGCCGAGAAATTGGAACTCGTTCAAAACTACACGGACGTTAATGAATGAGACAAGAATATAGAAAGAAAAAAAAAAACAGAAATTTTCCGCAGCAAAAATGAAAAAGAATTAGAATACTTGCACAAGATTGATTCACTATCTAAAATTTAGTCGCGGTAAAAATGATCGATTGTTAATAGAGAGATCAATAATTATAGGCATGTGTGTCTATATAATGTTATTAGATATTCGTATCACCGTTGTTTCAGAATCCAGCATTAATTTCCCGGCAGCCATAGGAAGTCCTTGCGAGTTTACGATACGTGAGTAAAATGTTCAAGCGATAACGTTCCAGCCGCATGGTCCGACTAAAAATACGTTTCTTATAATGTTACATATAATACATAATACGCGTCTCGAACGTAGCGCTGCGGTCGATTAACTAGTTTTTACAGCTTTTCCTTTTTTTCAATTCCATTGCACATTCTTCTCCTTTTTCAGCGACGCGGTTACGGCTAAATTTATATAATCGCAAAGCGAAACAGATTCGGCGACAATTCAATGTTCCGTGCAAATAACGGTAAGCTGGTTTAGGAGGCGAAAAAAGGACAAAAGTTCGAGATAGAAGGACAACTAGGCAGACAAACAATCAGCTTCATATTGAACCGCGTACGTGGCGAAAAATAAGATGGGTGTGCCATGAGAGTACGGTTGTAAAAATCGAAGCGGTGAATCCAGTTAAGCACGAAATTACAGGCATTTGTATCTCTAGCCAAAAACGTGCATTGTTTTACTCGAACAAAATTGATTGAACCGAAGCTTTGATTATTACTGAATAACGAGATTCTAAAAAAAAAAAAGAAATCGTTGAACAAATTGATTTATCAAGAAATACTTTGGTAAGTGTTACAATAAAATCACTTGCACGAAATTTGACAATCAAGTCAAGTGAGTTCTATAACAATAAATACTATTCTTACGTCAAAAACGAACTTTTCTCAGCTGCCTGGCAACGAGTTTTGAGTTCTATTTAACCTGACAATATCCAGCTGCTTTGTAAAATTTTTGTAAACGATAACAGTGACTTGAACTAATCAAATTGCATCTGTCATTTTTAAGTTTTTCAACAACTTTTTCATTCTCATCACGACTCAATTAACAAATGATTAAGTGCTATACCTACGCTTCAGATATGATTGAAGTGATTGAAATATTTGTACCTGAGAATACACCGCAGTTTCCTCTTTGGAACAGCGAATAAAGTGATGGTTGTAAAATAAATTCACAAGTAGAAATCTTCACTTTATTTTTCCTCACAGAGATCACTGACAACGAGTATATGAATTATACGAGGCACCGATTTGCGTTTATAATAAATTTACCAGCGTAGTTGAGAAACGTTTGCACTATTGATAAATACCGATGGTACTTTCCTCCTTTTTTTTTATTTAATTAAATTTTTTACGTAGGCGCGAACTTTAATCGATAGCCGATGTATATATATATGTATATGTGTGTGGGAGGGTATATAATCAATGTTACATTAGATACTTAAAGTATCCATACGTAACTGTATGTATGTACGTATATTTCCGGTTGTTCGCGGTGCGTTTGTAACAATACGTAATATTTATTATTATTATTATTATCGTTAATTATTACGTATATATTATTGCGATAAAAAAAAAGTGCATATTATAACCTTTAGACGTTAGAAGCGCAGACGGTATAAATTTATCGATGATCCTCGAAGATGATCGGTGGGGGTGGTAATTCCAATTAGTTGAAAAAAAATTACCACATCCGCAGCGAGTTAATATCGCGCAAAAGCTGTGACTGTACTTATCATATAGCTGATCGTTGATTTATTGAAAATATATGTTATAAGTATACGTATGTATAACGAAGAGTGAGGTGGTAGCACGATCTCGCACTGACACACCGGCGGCTACGAAGCTTCGGAACAGACTGACCGACCGAAGCATCACTCGGCGCTTTCGGAAGCACTCGGATTCGAGAGAGGAGAGCGAGAGAGAAAAAAAAAGAGAGAGAGAGGGAGAAGGTGGGTGGGAGGGAAGGAGAGAGAGAGAGAGAGAGAGAGAGAGAGAAAGAGAGAGGTCCATGTCCAACTAACTGCCACTGCTGCCCCCTACGAACTTTATGCTAGTGCAATATATGTATGTGTGTGTAAAGTGTGTCCGTAGAATGAATTCTATATGTATAAATTGCGAATACCAGACATTGAGTATTTCGCTTGGGCAACGTAACGTCTGGCTCTACTTTGAGCAGCCTCCATAATGTAATGCACGAGTCGTAATACACGGGGGTGGGGGGATAACTGCAGCGATGTGTGAGGATTAAAATAAATGGGAATTATGGAATGCAAATTTTATTGCAGGGGAGTTATTTGCATTATTTAACATGAGCAGGTAATTGAGCGGTAACAGGTAACGTGTGAAAAATATAATAAATTTGAAAATTAAATCGTTTTTCGATTACAATTCCTTGGAGAATATATTCAACTTTTATACATACAAGATTTTTATCGTAGTAACTTTCAAGGTCCAAAATACACTTACATATATGATATTCCGATTTGAAATCATTGCTCGTGACAATGGGAAAAACACGGTTGAAATCAGTAGAAATGAAGAAAGAAATGAAAAAACTTTTACGCAGTATTGAAATAATATAATTTCAACGCGTACCGAATGACTTATTATGCATGTAAATGAATTCGCTGATTTCGATACGTTAGAACATATTATTAAATCAACAGTTACAAGTTCAAAATTTCAAGTAGATTTTACGATATAATACGTTACTACTTATAATATAATAATTCTAATTCGAAGAATCACTTTACTATAAAATATTTGTTATAAAATGTTGAAAAGCAAAAAATCTATTCTCAGTATAGATTCAGGAATTAAAAATTCTAGGATATCTTAATGACAGGCTGGTAGGAATCTGATTTCGATTCCGTAGAGTACTCGATATATAAACCGTAACCGGTTTTTTATTTCTTTTCTTTTGTCTTGCTACGTATACGTATAATATGAGAATTGTTTCCCAGTGTCCGTTCCATGCCAACTGCAATAAGTGCGGCTGCAGCAGCGTCTAAAATCAATAAACCGTACGCTTCTTGACTCGAAGTTCTTCAAGTGCAGGCAAGATTACATTTAAACCCGTTCGTCGTCAATGCGTACAAAACACCGTGTATCTAAAATATCTCAAATTTGAAACTCCCTCGTTATTATAGTCGTGATTAATGCACAGTTCTCAACTATTTTTCTCAAGTAAATATACGTATAAGAATGCTGGATATGATGCAAAGTGAAAACAAGTTTTTGAGTTGTTAAACCCGAGAATACTTGTGCCAAATTTTCTTGTTATTTCAACGATGCCTACCCATATTTTCCCAGAGTTTTCTCTATCGACTATACAAACATGAAATGAAATTCAGCAAGAAAACTAAAAAAAAAAGGCTGTAAGTGTCTGCAATCAGATGTAAAAAAAAAAAATAATAATTAGGAAAAACTGTTTTTCCTCAATGCATACCTTCATAAAAAGTTATATAAAGTGGTACTCGCAGCTTTTTTAATTATCCTCTTTAACTTTTCTCACTTCACCTCCTGCAGCGAAGTATTTTAAATGTAAATGTCTACACGTATGCAAACTCTGCAAACTCCGAGACGGTACATACATACATTTTTGCAAGCTATGCCGTGTGTGAAACGGCATCGTTTCTGCAAGCCGTGCAAGCATGAATAAATAAATATTCACCCAGTAAGCACTCATGCAGCTCTGCTAGATCCGTATAATAATCCGGCGAGTGAAATGGCGTGCGAACTGCATCGACTTTCGAGCATCCCTAAAAGCATGTGTATAACGAACACGTCCAAAATTAGTGCAGCTAGCCTAGACAAGAATAAACTCTTCGCTGCCGTCTCCGACCCAGCATTCGTATATATACACACACACACACACATATATATATATATATATATATATATATATATATATATATATATATTGAACGGGTACGGTTTATCTTGGGGTCAGAGCCTATGAGATAAACCCGTTATTCTGTGTTCTTTGTCACTTTATAATGAACCCCCACTGATGGGCTAAAAGTAGGATCAGCTTATCAGACCCAAAAAAACCCTGGATAGTCGAACTACACCTTTGCTTCCGGCTGGAGACAAGTGAGAGAGGCGTATGTCACCTATTCGGAGACACGGTCTTACCGGTAGTACTCCCTTCTAATCGCGAACTCGGAATAAACAGAGTCGCCTGCCTATTTCTGCTGTGGTTTACTGACCCCAAACACTTACAATCTTCCAGACCAGGGACTACCTTGGCTGGCTTGTTGGTTTTCTTCCCCTCCCCTCTTCGAGGTGAAACTTTATGTTAGAGAAATATGTTTGACAACGAGACAGACGAGTGCATGTTTAGAATGTAAAACTGCTTCGATAGCGATAATTCGAATACATTTGATAATGACCGAGGTCGGCGATCTGGTTTATAAAATTAACAATAGAGAAAAAAAATTGTAAAATAAAAATAAAGAAATAATAATATTCGGGATTTATCGGTTCTGCTCCTAAGACTGTCCCTACAGTTCAAACGTTTTATATCTTTCCTAATTCTCTTCAGCAGTCCCCGGCTATCGTGGACTCTAATAAACAATATCTACCTAATATTGGAACTAAGCGCTTTGCTTGAGGTTCCTCTCCCTAAACTTGAAGCTAAATTCGACAATGTTCTCTAGGCGAGCAACATTTCGTATCAATACGACGCAGCTCGGCGCTTTGCCGGTCAACTGGTGCCCGCTCTTCGTGGTCCTCCAGTTTTATACTCTTCCAGGGCTGTGCTCAGGTTGGTTTATCGACGTCATTTCCCTATTCGTGTGTCATGTCATGGGTCATCGTCCGTCGTCTTTGTTCATTATTTTGGGTTTATGTTAGCCTCTGTCGATGTCGATGGTGGTCTCGATCAGCTGTCCGTTACAATTGTTGTCGTGATTTTTGTATGTCACGGGCATTGTTGATATTATGCGTTCTTGAACAGCTGTCCGTTACAATATATATATATCATCATATATATATCAATATATATATATCTTAGACCGTCGTAGTCTAGGATCGATAACTGGGTCTGATTCGAAATTCTTTTTCCGCAGCCTAGCTGGAGGGGGAGAAAAGGCATGTGGGGGGATTTTGGTAGGAGAACAGAATGTCATCCGTCTTCTGGGACAGCTGCCATCCCGGCGATTTACTACCACAAGGGTTGAACTAGAAGCGATTTCCGCCTTTCTCGGAACGATAAGACCGCTCTACTCGGACATTTTCACCTTGTCGACAGACATCTTATATCACGTTACGTTCTGTTAAGATGTCTAATTCTTTTAAAAAATTAATATACGTATAAGTTTAACGGGAGTGGTCGACATGATTTTTTGGAAAAAGTACGTGAGCCTTCAATTTTTTTTTTTTTTTTTTTTTTCAGTCGAACATTATCACGCGAAACTTATCTTCCGGTCACGAGGTAGTTGCAAAGATAATTATTTCATTGTCCTTTCCGAATATTCGAAATTTTTTTTTTTTACTTGTAAAAGGAAGATATTTTTCATATTGTTTCAGGCTACTCGTGGCTTTGAAAAAAAATCAGTGGTATTGAATATCTTGTAAATAAATTTGACTTTGCACTTGAACATCATTTTATAGGACAAAATTGCGTAACATAGAATATAATGGCTTACAATTAGCATCGCGCAAATATTAAAAAGAATTGTATGCGTGTATTTGAAAATTTATCTCTGTTTGAATTGTCGCATTAAATATCGCATTGAAATAAATTCGACGCGTTTCAACGAGAAAAAATTTTCTCGGCGCTCTAACTAGGTGTTAAACATTTGCAAATTTCTATTTAGCAAATTACTTATGGTAGGTACCTATTACCTCAGAAAATTGACATAAATTTACAAAATGTAGAATCAACATTGAAACACACTTTGCACGCTATTTGCAACTTCAGTGTATTATACAATGTACCGTAAATCAATTTACAATTATTAAGTACAGTAAAGGCGAGAGTTTGAAAAGCCTGTAATACACGCGTTACTGCAATATTAATCAATATTCGTTCTCTTGTATAACGCCGACGGTTAATCAGACTTACTCGGAACGGAACTGGGCGTGTTCCGGCCATTACAATTATTCGAAATACCTCGAAGGATGTAAGCTAGTATGTAGCAGATAGGATGTGGTTTACACGGAGCGGAGTTCATTTACGTGGGTAGTTAGTTACCCTTTTGTAATCCCTGGCTCAAAGTCTGCCGGCCTGCGAGTTCTGGAGAAGTCTACGAACCTAGAATATGTGTGATTTTTCGACATAGGGTTTGCTGTATTTCAAGCCCGAAACCAGCGGAAAACGCTGAACGACAATCGCGACTCCCGTTATTATGGAATAGTTTTAAATATTATTGAGAATGCGGTTTGGTACAAGTTTCTTGCCGGTGTCGTTGACCAGTTTTTAATCAACGAAACGAGTTTCTACGAGTCATCGAAGTATTATCGAATCGTGTAAATTCATCGTGTCTGGATGACCGTGCCGTAATTTTGACTATAGCAAAAATGTAGAATCGCATGAGACAGTTTACTGTAGATATTGTCGGAATCGTGTGGGAGAGGTTTTTGTTATCTAACTTCACGCAAGTCAAAAACTAATCTATGTCTCGCCCGATTGAAAAAATGCATTCTAGCTTTTACGTGGAAGGAAGACTAATCTCTCTACGTATCACTTTTTCCGATATATATATGTATATATCACGATGCAGGCAATAAAAGTCTTAGAATTATCATTCATAATTATTAACACCGCATAGTTGTGGACAAAAAAAAAACGGAGGCAAGGCAAAAATTTTTTCATGTCCGAAGACACGTCTTGACCGCGTGCGCGCGGAATTTGTCGTCGCAAATTATCGCACTTATCATATTTATATTTACTTATGATAGTCGTAATTTTAACGTCGTACTTACGCAGGAAACACGATTCACGTCATCGCGGGCTGGTCATTGATGTTTTTTAATTCAATAACATTACAAGGCCTGTTTTCTCAAGAATTTTATACCTATATATGGATGATTATAGAATTATTACAAATTTCGTATACAGCACAAATTGTGCAACTCGTTGTCCACGAAATGTATTACAAAAATATCAAAATAAGATTTCACGATAAATAACGTAAGTGGAATCAAAGAATGATTGCATGATTTAAACGTGATATAACGAAATACGCACAATCAGTAAATTAGAAAAAATGCGTTCTAAAGTCGACAGCTTACACAATATTTGCGATTCATTATACTAGCTTTAATAAACATTCATTTTTAAATATCTAGGCAGAATCAAAGTCGTTGATAAGACGCTACACGAGTAGGCAAAAAAGAAAAAACAATTCGCAAGAAGAAAAGAGATATGGTTGAAAATTTTTCTGCACAAGTAATTGTTGAACAGTTTTACTAGTGAACAAAATAATGACAAGAACTTGGCTTCGTTATAATTTTCTCGTACAGACGGAAGGCTGGATAAGGTATAAAATAGACCCCAACCATTGAAACTGGTTTAAAGAATCTTACATACATGATATGTATATCAGCGTTTCAGTTTTCAATTAAAAACTTTATAATAAAAAGACTACATAACAACATATTCAGATACACCCGTACAGCGATACTACAGCCGCAAACTAACCGCGGAAATATTATTCGCTAATACTTGACCGCTGCGACGCACATTCGCGGTATTTTTGTGTGAATGAAGATCATGAAAAACAGCAAGTGTATTATAATCGACATGCATTGTTAACAAATTTTATATGGAACTTCGTACACTGTATTGGAAGTTTTATTCGGATACGGAACAGTGAATTCACCATACATTTACCGTTTATTCAATCTACAAATACAATAAATGTACCGCATACAATATTTAGTAAATTAAAATTATTTTTTTTTGTATTTTTCTAATAAATATTAGGAAAATAAAAAAAATTTCATTTTAAATTTAAGACAAATTTTTTGTACGATAACTGTGTATCAAATTCACAATCATTTTCAACTGTGTATACCCAACGCGAGATCGTTTGTCGTGTATCGTATAACTTTTGTTTCATTAATGTACAGTTATAGAATTGCACACATAGTTATCTGAGAGATAAAATTGATCAATCAATAGCCATTCTTCAGTAAAATGATTCCATCCTTGGAAAGGTCCGTGTCAAAATTTTCCTCGTTCGTAATAATATAATTATTTCTTCAAATTTGTATTAGACATTTTTGTCGTAGGATCAATCGTTCAGGAATTACTTTGAAAGAACCAATTTTTTGTATCTTCAATCCAAGATGGCGGACACCCCGGATTGAGGATTGTTCAACGGGTAGTAGATGTTAGTCCGCTAGTCCGTGAAGTCGAGTTTCATCGAGTAGCAGAACTCGAGTACGGTAACTATGAAGCGCTAAGTCCTGAAAGTCAAAAGTCACCAGGTCAAAGACCTGGACAGCCAAATCTACGTAGCGTTTTTCCTGGATGTCAAGATCCACCAGGTGGAGGATCTGGACAGCCAGAACTACGGAAAATTAGTCCTGAAGGTCAAAAGTCACCAGGTCAAGGACCTGGATAGCCAGAACCATGGAGCGCTTGTCCTGGAAGTCGAGTTCCACCAGGTAGCGGACCTGGAGCGCAGGATCCAGGAGTTAGAGAACCTGGTACTCGAAATCTGCGGAGCGCAATTCTCATACGTCCGCTCTAACGTGCGGTAGTTTCCAGACTGAGAGATTCGGTTTGCTGATTTTCGGTTAGTAAGAGAAAAAAAAAATTATGAGTGACGTCACTTTCTGAACATCCGAACTTTAATACTAAGTAAGATATATGATGCACGATGTATGATGATTGGGGAGACAGAGTGGAAAAATAGTTGCAAAGTTAAATTTTTTACTAACTGTCGAATTCAGGGTAAAAGCGGTGCTAACAAGATAACATCGGCGGTAAAAGGGGACAAAGAATACAGGGAAAAGATTCCGTTAAAAAAAAAAGAAAAAAATTTCCAGTACCGTTTGTACAGACGGAGTGATTAAAGCGCGTGCACAAGATAAACGATAAGCTCGATGACTAATCGGAGCCGGTGCCTCGTGCTCGACGGCCAATCCCACAGTGGCGTCATTCATGTGTCGCGTGGTTTGATTGTAGCACACCAACCAAGAGTTAGACGTCTGGTTTTACGCATGGAGGGCACGCGCTCAGACACTGATAACCACGATGATAGGGGTGAATTTTTGTTCGACCCATGATAATGATTCTCCGTCGTTGACGACGCAGTTCGCCGCGTGTCAGCAGAAATATTGCTCCGTTGAGATAACCCTCGACAACCTTGATGGAAGGGGGGTCCGAGTCCAAACGTGTAACTCGCATCCGTTTTGCGTCGGTATAATATAACAGTTTTTCCCATAAGTCGGGGGAAAGATGACGAAAAGCAACGCGTGACTCGCAGACCGAAATGCCTAGTCACATACCTGTAACTTGGATGGACGGAGAGATTGGCTTCGGCTGGATTCGGGCGAATCCATTATCATTAATTGCACGAACGCTACTGATAGGATAACACGGGCGTCGTTTTGGCATTTTTCGAACACCGCGATAGCGTGACGATTGCTTATAAATGCTGATCGGCGTGATGCGGAATTTGCGAATGACCGTGAATGAACAACGCGTTGACCGTTGGATCGAGATAGCGATCAGTTATTTATTTTAACTCGCTATTGCGGCTTGGATATAGTCTTTTGCGTTACAAGTCGAGGTTCTCCGATTCGTTTACATGCAAGAATTGAGGATAGAAACAGCGACGACGATCGATCGGAATATTCGACGGAATATGACACGTGCGAATGAACGTCGTGTTTTCTTTCAGTCAATCTTTATGCTCTGCAGACACTTTCCAATCAACAACATCATAGTTCGCACCATATTTCAGCCTCTTTAAAATTGCAATAGTTTTAAACGCAAGAGTTTTGGTCCCAGTTCGATTTGCAATATTCGGACGAGAATATATTCCGTCGTATCTTACGACGAGCGATTATAGATAGAACGTAGAAACAAACGATCGTCTGGGTTTTCGGGATGCAACCAGGCTCGACTTATTTCCGAAAGCAAGGCGTACTAATACGCCTTGGCGTTGGATGACGGCATGGTCAGAGAAATCGTGCCAATTGGTGCAATATTTATAAGCACAAGAGTGTCTCTGTGCAAAAATGACAAAATCCAAAATCGGTGAAAACAACAGGAGCATCTTCTCGACGTTAGGTAACATCAAGGCTTAAGTACAGTTACGTACAAACGTATCGAAGACACATTCCTGGTCCTTCGGCCAATTCGAAACCAATGCTTGCAATACGCTCCAAAATGTCTGATCGTAGTATATATGAATGCTCTTATATTCTTCTTTCACCGTGATGAAAAATTGTTTTTTTTTTCTTTTTTTTTTCCCACCCCGATAAACAGTCTTTTTCAACCAGCTGTATTTTACGTGCAGACGATGATATTCAAGTAACACGTCGACTCGAGTCGATTGCCGTCTGTACTCACAGGCGTATTCTCGTGTTTTCTGTTATCTGTTAGACACTGGCCTCTCTCGCATCAACCGCATGCCTTTTACACGCGGCGTCGTGTTGAGGTAGGCAAACATTTTACGATTCTCCAAGGTCTCTTTTCGAGATGTATTGTACAGTTATACTAAATTCGTTTCAAGGTTCCTTCGAGTGTCGTGTATAAAATGTGTTACGTTGCCGATGCTTCGAATCGTAATAATCGATTTGGATTAAAAAAATTCAATCGCGAAGTCTTGCATTATTTTTCAACGAGATTCTGATTTAACATTTATTTTTATGGTTATTATACGGAGAGACGGAGAGGGGGCAGGTTGTTTGCGAATTAGGAAATAAATAATCGGCTTTTTAGTTTATAGATCTTATCGAGATTGATCGAACGTTTGAATGATCTTCGCTAGGTACGTTACGATCTTACAACACACTGCGGCTTCGATGTGGCACTGATTCAAGATATATATCTGCTATAGATACATGTACATGAGGCATTCCATCCCAAACCGAGCCTCATCATCGGCGATTTCACTTATTTTTAATTGTAGTGTAAAGTTTGCAACAAAATCATCTTTCACTGAGGTTACACTGAGAAAAATTTCAGTTGTTATAGTAAATGGAAAAATTCAGTAAGACAGGTATCGTTAAAAAAAACTATTTGAATATTGTTGGAATTAGGTAAAACGAGGTACGCGTAACCATTTTGCGTTATTGTCGATGCTTTTTTGGTAATTGCAACCCAAAATCGGATTGTGAGGTTTACTCTACTCTTTTAGTTAAACAAGGCTTTAGCGTCAATTTATCGTTGCACAAGCATTGAATTTTCGCAACAGTTGCAAGAAAATATAGTAACAGTGCTCATAATGAGAAAGAATAGTAACGGATACTAGACGTTCTGGTAATAGCTAGAAAACTAATTTTCATTTTTTGTACCTAGAACTATATTTATCGACTGTGGTAAAAAATGAAAATAGTTAGGGACTGAGCAGTAACCGCAACTAAAAATCTCTCTCAGTGATAAGATTTTGTCGAACACGGATTGGATTTTTACTGCTTCCAAAACCACGAAAAGCCAATTTTCGAATGAATAGCTCTAATCGATTAGCTTCAAAGATTTTTCATGAATTCTTTGTTAAAGAACGAAAATTTTAAGACCAAGATGGAAGGCGGCGAGCCTTTGGTTTAGAAGCTACAAACGAGTGATTGAAAAGTGAGAAAAGTGGAATTAAATATAATTTTCAAAAATACAAATTCATACTTTATACGTTTTCCTGACTTGATTATACTTAGCACTGATAGAGTTTACTGTTCGAGTAACTTACAACTTGTATATATATGTAAAATAAGCAGCGCAAATGTCGGCGCGATTTTCTAATTTTTTACTTCTGTGACGTGTGAAAACAATGATTGTATTCCTCCTGCCTGCAGGGTTCGGATCCCGACCTGCGCAACGCGAATTTCAACGTAAGATGTTAGATTAGAAAAATAACTGTATAAATATAATATAATTTCGTAGATAAAAAAGATTTAAAAAGTAGATAACCATTGTTATATTAGTCTAAAAAAACAAAACATTCTCAAGTATATTCACGTGAATCAAACTTACAGCATCTAGAGACGTGATAACAGGTATGTTTAAACGACGCTTCACAAATAATCAGCAGTCATCATTTCTGGATTGATAAATTTCCACACAATCCAAAAACAAAAAAAAATATATAAATAAAAACGACGGAATTATTTCAATCGGTGCCAGAAATAAATAATAGAGTCGATTAATTGGTTAAAAATATTCCGACTGCTTGATTTTGTATCACAATTCCAACCCATTCGCAATTTTTGATTCTTAAATTGTTGAGATAGTATGAATGGTTACAGCGAACGTAAATAGTAAAAACTTGAATTACAATTAATAAAATAAAACGAAGAATATTGAAAAGTAATTCTGCATTATTTTAGACGAAAAGAGTTTTTTTTTTTTTTTTAAATAATCAATAAGTGTAATATATAACATTGTAATACAGTAAACTTTGTTCTGCAGTATTTGGAGATTCCTATCTGAATGAATCAACTTTTTCAACAAAAGACGTGAATTATCATTTTCCCTCTACCTTCGAAGTGATTTACCCTTCAGCAGCGATCATCTCTGAACCATTGCAAGACAGTTGGAAGAAGAAGACGAGCACCTTTTAAATTCCGGTTCCTGTTTACGCAACGTGTAAAGTACTTGACCCGACTTACGTCTAAACATATTATACGTACGTACGATACGTAGAAAAGCTGCGACTACAATTATATTCCATATAAATTGTCCGTGAAAGATATTTTATGGAGTAACGGATAAAGTTGTGTAATATACGTTTAAACCGTGGAGTTGTGCAACATTTAGAATTTACGATGCAACCGTGCATCGAGTTCAGCGATAAGACTTGCACCTCGTTTACTGACTCACACATACAGGATGCGTTTTACAAGTGTCGCATTCGTACGTAAAGAAAAATATATTCTTTTGCTTCTTATTTTCTGCAATTACGATGATCTATGCCGCCTTACTTTCAACCACAACCGCTCTCTGCAGCCAGGCAGCGTTTACACATAATCCTCGGGAGAATTTATTATTCAATCCACATACTGCCGGTATATCATAGAATTGCAAAATTGTCTCCGACGAAACGTTCCCGGTGAATTCCTCTGCGTTGTAATTATGATGATTACGTATACGATACATAGGCTCGTTACCGAGCGTACTTTTAAGTCGTGCGTAAAGACGTCTCGGTGTCTACATAATACTTGTTGGTTAATACACGTCAATAATAACTAGAAAAATATGAACAATTGCGGAAACTCGTCATCATTTTTAACAGAAAATCTGGTGGAACGGTTGGTGCGTTTCCGTTCTCGTTGCACTTCGGTACACGTAATCGATTAATCACGCAGTGTAAGTATCGGTAAGTCGGGCGAAAAAAAAAAGGAAAGAATCGAGCACATTTACAACGAATGCAAAGACTGCCGTAGCTAATGTGACTGCACGTAAAATAGCGTGTCGCTGAAACGAACAATTGTGAAATTATTTATGTATTTGAGTACGTAGTTATAAATAAACCGTATAAAACGTATTCAAGATATATATTACATAATCAACACCGAAACGCGTATCATGCAAGAAGTGCACAAATTCTTTGGAACACTGCCCACGTATGAAACGAACGAATGATGTTAGAATTGGTCAAAGTCGAGATATAAGACTTTTTGCTATATATTCCCTCGGCTTAGCGATTTTCGCCTCTGCAGCGTAACTTGATAGTTACACTTCCCGAGGTACTGTGTGAAGAGAATTCATCGGAGATGAAGAGGGCAAGGGATAGGAAGAAGAAGAAGAAGATAAAGGAGACACCGCAAACCGGGAATGCCACGGCGACGCGTGGTGTTTCGCTAAAATTAGATTATACGTCGTTTCGGCTCCGCGATCCCGTGTCTTGGATGCTGCTTCAGAGAACGAACGCTAAAAGCGCATTTCGAAAGAATATTATACGCATATATACGTAAAAAAGACATTATTTGAGTAGGTGGATGATGAGGAAGAATAACAGGGTGCGTTGAAAATATGGAGGAGGTATGTAACAGACTCGTCTTTAATTTTACGAGTACGGCGATAATTTTTGTGCGGAAGTATTGGTGGAAGCGGAAATCCGTCGTCCACGAGCTTTCAAATTTTCCTTCTTTCTATTCCGTCTCATTTTAAATGAGAGCCAAAAAGAAATTGGATTGTATAAATTCAATTTATCTCTGCGATAAATACCGTGGCAATTAATCTCAAAAAACTTTTACCTGTATCCGAAATACCGTCAAAATTTCCAAAAGTCTCCAAAATTCGTCGAGTTAAGCTGCGTTAATGATGGGTTCGTTAGATTTTACAAGAAAGTTGTTACAAATGCCAAAAGAAGAGAGCCAGATGATAATATTATTGAATACCAAACGTGTAGCTGATCATCCATCGAAATAGCAATTGAATACACAAAGAAAAATCACGATCCCCTTATTATCATCATAGTTCAGGACAGGCGATTTGGAAATGAGTTTACTTGGTGTAAAATGTAATAAAAAAATATCGACATCACCGGTACAAAAGCAACCCACATTTTACTATTTCAAATTCTCAAATTTTTCACAATAATTTTATACTTTTCGCCACAGAAATCGATTGAGCTGAGTAGTTACATTCTACACATTAAAAAAAGTACTTGGTTCCAAAATAATATAATATTTCAATACTCCGTAGCAGATAATTTATCGACTGAAAAAACTATTGGATTGTTCCATCTTAGAAATAAGTAAACATGTGAAATAATTAAATGTTCGCTATTAAGCACTATTGGAATAAGTATTCTTTTGGATGCAAATAATGTTTTTTTTTTTTTTATCAGTGGAGAAATTGGCGTCTTGGAGACTCCTGACACAGGAAAAAATATTTTGCAGTTAAGCAGTCGTCTGCAAGGAATCAGCGTACGAATACTTGAATGAACGTGAGTCGCATTTTCACCATTGATATAACATTGCCATATAAACTTGTCCGTAAATAATCTATTCTGTTGAATTCACGTCGTCGGCGTTGTTTCCGGCCGACTGCAGTGGTGCACCGCGTTACATTTTCTACTTGATAATTAATATAAAAGAAAAGGTTAAAAACGAGGTTGGTTGCGCATTTTTTAGCTGTCCGTTGTATAATTTATTATGATCGATAAAACTTTTGTAAGATCGACACAAACTATGGAAAAATTTGTTAAATTTATCAAATATGTCCATCAAATGTACGTGGCGAAAGAAGTAATGTTTTGTTAATTCAAATATACGAATACAGTTTTCTGAATAATATAAATTGTTGTTCTAGCCACTTTTTGTGTTGAACTGGAAAAATACCTAATACAAGCGTGGCCAACAGAAAAGTTGATGTGTTTGCTAAAACAACTTTCAATACTAAAACGACTTTTGTAATCCGTATCTGATTAGAACGTGAAAAATCAGAGAGGCAGCTACAGTTGAATCGATAAGTTTTGAATATTTTTTTTTCTGCATCCACACTTCGCCGAAGCCGACCATTCGAAAGAGTGAAAATATCAAATATTTTTGTAATCAAGCAGAAATTCTCAGCCACCCCATAAAATGTTCGGTTGTATAACACTCAAAGAACTTCACGAAATAATTTGTAAAAAAACAATTGCACTGTGCGAGCTTATTCGGTAATAAGACGGAGCTTCCACTCTGATTTTTCATGTGTTAAAAATCACCGAGTTAAATCAGATACGAAATAGAAAAGTCGCGTGAGTGACCCACCTTTTGAAATTGAGTTACAGGGCTCTCCTTCATACGGGAATTTTTTGTAGCACATAAATAAACTTTTTCAATCCACGCCAAATAAAATTTAAATAACTTTTACTGGGCCACCCTAATGTATATGTTATCTATACAACGTCATTCGCATTTGTTTAAGAGTCCTCCTGTCGCGCCCTTCGCCATCTACGCGGACGACCGACAAAGCTAGTCGCCATACACGTGATCACCTCGTGTGATCGCTGCACTCTGTGGCATATACATATACACACACACATATACATATATATATGTACACAGATAGAAACTTTATTTGATCCTAGAGCCGTAGCTCCCTGAGGACCATCAAGTACAAAAGTTACACACAATTTTCGATCATATATATGCGCACCTACAAATTTTTTGGCTATACATCCGTTCTTAATATTACTAACAAGCGATCAATCGATCAATATTCGTTATCGAGGAAATGATTAAAGCAAGTAACACGAAATTCATCAAGACTTTGAAATCTTGTAATTCTATAATATAGAATTACAATTACATATACACTAGAATTAGACACAATATAGACATATTATGTCTATATATCTATCTATGACTTCCTCCTGACGTGGCTAGACAACAACACGTTATGCTCGTAGAATTGTCAATAATTATTGCCTGAAGATGATTGGCCGTGGCCGACCGAAACCTCGCAACCACTTAATCAATTAATAAAAAGATATTTTACCATGACCAACTTCGACGAATCATTTTTAATATATATAACCACGTTGGTCACGAATTTCAAACTTCTATATATATATATATATATATATATATATATATATATATATATATATATATATATATATATAGAAGTTTGAAATTCGTGACCAACGTGGATATATATATATATGGTGGATATATATATATATATCCGGATCCAAGCTTTAGAATTTTGATATCCCGCCCACGATTTTTGAGAATATTTTCAGATTTTTTAATATTTTTAGATATTTTCAAGCCGACTGCCTTTTAACGTTTAAGAATAATCATATAGAAACTCGCGGGCCTAATTCGAGAGGTCAAGGATTAGACTCAGGTCGAAATGGTATCGACTGCTCCATATATATATATATATATATATATAAAAATCGTGGGCGGGATATCAAAATTCTAAAGCTTGGATCCGGAGTGAAGAGATTTGTCCTTACTGTTTTCAAGCTTTTTACGCAAAGGAAAAAAAAACCCTTGCATAATTCGAAAAATACGAGGCATGAATATTGAATCAAATTAATAACGATAAGCGGAATAATTCAGCAGCGTTATTAGTTGATCAGACAAATTAGCACTTTGTTTATCTTCTGTCCATCAGGCTCGCTAACTCGTTCGACGGTGTTTTGAAATTGTTATTTTTCGGTTACTGTATAGGTGATAAAGAAATTGAATAGATAAACACAAGGCTCTAACAAGAGTCAATTGACGATGACACTGTGACTTGACAATTAATTATGCTCACCATTTAGAATTGTTTTCGTTCTCAAAATCATTGCAGGAATCAATAGATCTAACAGCAATTAAGGTTTGCAGAAAAATGTGAAGAAGTAAAGAATTCTGATTTCGAGATAATTCCTGAGTGAAATTTATATCGTCTGGAAAAAAAAATAAACTCTTCGATGTCTTCGACGAAAATTCTGTATATACAAAATACCTTGCGTAATTTTACAGACTGTATATATATATTACTAAAATAATTACGTAAATATGCAGACGGTAAATTAAACCTCAACTATAGAGAATTTGAATTTTGAGAAATTCCAGAGACGACGTGTGACGTATAAAATTCTTTAACGTGTCTACGGTAGGAGTAGGTTATTTTTAAATACATTCTCGTTAAAAAATCAGTAATAAGTTAGAAGCATTGAAAAAATAACTGTATCCCGCAGCTTTAGAATATATAACTCTGAAGATTTTGAGTTTTCAAAATAATGATTTCGTTTTGTACTATGCCATGTTTTATTGAATTTCACAAAATTTTTCCAAAATCACGAAATAACGATCTTCTACAATTCAACCTCATGATAAATTTCTGATCTCTGTTCATCTATATCTACGATTCGTATCAGCATAGAAGGATTCTACTCAAAACCATAGGTTTCATGGTTAGTAGAAAAAATGGATCCAATAAGTTTTAACGAAAACTGAAATAAAAAAAAAAAAAAAAAAAATATACAACGCGACGTCGAACATCGAAACGTAAATATATTGTACGAAATAAGTCTTGGGCCAAGAATTCCGTCTCCTCACTGCATGTTATCGAGGCCTATGAAATTTTGCCAAAAAATCATCGCATGTACCTGCACATATCAATCAGTTCGCAGAAGCACAGAATTACAAAACGTTTGCCTGTGATACATAAATATATATACACATAATGTGTGTATATATATGTACGAGAGTGAAATATCGCTCTGCGCAAAATTACGATAGCGATTCTACCAAGAAGTATTACCGCGAGCAATATTTCGTAACATTACGGATTCGGTGCCAGGAGAGAGACGGCAGATTGCGTCAAAGGGTATTGATTTCGCCTTTACATGTACATTGTACATAATACATACATAGGTGCGTAAAAGCGTCGTTTAGTTTCGGTGGAAACGAACGACAAGGAAAATCTTGCGAATAATTGGGAGCGAAACGTTGTCGTCGACGAAAGTAGAGCCTTGCGTATGTAACGAACGAATTCGAAGCCGGATAGGCGTGTAGACGACGGCGATGACGACGAGGGCTTGCAACCAGGCAACGGACCTTGGAATTGCTATAGCGAGCGTTCTACGTCACACTACGTCGTCTATTTTTAGCAGGGATTGTATCGGTCCTCCTTCCCTCCCTTCGCCACGTGCTTATCCCGGCCTTGAACTAACGGGTTTCATTCGCTCGAAGGAGAGTTTGCCCGACATTTTTTCTTCCCTTTTTTTTCTCTCTCTATCTCCATCCCGTGTCGAGGCAACGCGACCGCAGCATCGACGACGCATTTATTATAAATCACGCTTTCGGAAAAGTTATGAAATAAAGGTTGTAACAGTGCGGCTTACAAGTTAATCCTGTATAATTTGATCAAACAGCATCTCGTGAATGGGTGAGACTAAATTCCAGGTTACAAATTTTTCAATCCATATCGTAAATCGTAATTATCATATTTAACAACTTTGGAAAGATCGTCGTCACGTTATTGAAGAACGGTTCTGTTCAATCCTGACAGCGCGTTGTTTTTTCAGATTTGATAAACAGTAGCTCGTTTCGGTGAGGTGGAAGTTTAGGAAATGTCGTTATTTCGCACCATTAGTATTGTCGGAAATTTATTTAAAAATATGACAAACCAACCCTTCGAAATTCGTTCCAAAATTGTAGAATGATGATTTTGTCACGGATGTTTCGATACATTAACGCTATTTACTTCAGCCTGGCTCGTTTCGAGTAATTCAAATTTTTTCTATCAACCAATAATATTTCTTCTTGATATGGGTAGATATATATATACGCAAAACAATTTTTAATTTTCGCTATGTATCGATCCAAACATTTTTCACCAGCAATTCGTGAGTGCGGTAGGTGCATTAAATTTTCGATTTTAAACTTTTTGAAAATTTATTCTCAAATCGGTTGTTTAACATATTATTTAAAATTAATTAAAAATACTTGAAGACACTGAAAATACGCCAAAGTACAGAAGGCTAAACAGGTTTCGTTTCTTTTTTCTTTTTTTTTTTTTTCATCCGGTAGCTGCCGATTATACTAACCGTATAAACTGTAAACCCATATCTTGTATAATTGTTTGGAATAACGGATGGTTGAAAAATTGATACGTATTCAAATTCACTGTTGAATTCAGCGTCGAATCACGTTATTTGAACGAATCAAAACAGGCATGCGGAACGTATGACATAAAGAAGGCAACTGTAAAAACCCGTTGAATTCAGTATAAAATAATTATTGCGAAAGCAGCGATGATACATTCCCAAAATAATATCTAAGGTTTATTTTTTGGGGCGATCATGCCGAATAGTCGTTACGTTATTTACGACGCGTACGGGTTTCAAGAACCGAAAAATTCAGTCATATAAAATGCCGTATGTGCAGAAAACATTCTTTCAACTATTGAGGCAGGATTATCTTGCAGCTTAGATCAACGTTTTATGAGGTTCTTCCCGAGCTCCATTCAAACTGCAGCGAAGCTCAAGGGCATTGAAATGGGATACGGATCATTAAAATCGCGATAACTTATCGCGCGAAATATACGTTAAGGTTGCACTCGAACGATTCGTAGAATCGCGAGAATGCAATGTCCCTCGTATACTAACCAGCGCAGATAAATTCCTTAGCATTGAATAACGAGCCCAGGAAACTCATATGTAACAATAATTATACGTATGCAGAACAGTTGTGCGATATATGGAAGCTTTTATCGTCAAGGCGACGTGACGATACAAGGAATATGTAACGACTCGTCGAAAAATAGTCAGAGACGTCAGTCAACGAGAATAAATGGTACCTTTTTTTTTTTTTTTTTTTTGCGAATAAAACAAAAACGAAAATCCTGATTTAAATATTTTTACTAGAGTCGCAATATCTAACGAATCACCTTAAGTGCGAAGACGTATTCCAAACTCGTCAATCTTTCAAATTTTCCATAAAAAGTGATAATTATTAATGCGTTGAACATGTCCTGCGTGATCTATCAATTTTTATCATTATTAAGGATCTGCTAATGCGTTGAACGTTCTCTGATACCTGCAAATTTGACACTGAAACCTTGTCAAACTGCGCCGCAAAGGAATACATATACTTATTATACATACAATATACATATATATAAGACGTACATTACAGGTGTATGAGTATATACACATGTTCATACCTTATTCGTACGTAATACGAAAGATTGCCGGTTACAGATTTCCTTTTCCCGGTGCTTTTCTTCACTTTCACTATTCTCTCGAGCATTTAAGATGCGAAAAAATATTACAGTATCAAGCGATTCTTTCTGGTACGGTAAATAATTTGGCGGTTTGCCATTACCCAGAATAATACGTCTTACGGGGATAATAAATCTTGTAAGATTTATCTACTCCTGCAATTAAACGAATATTTATTCAATAGTGTATTGCAAATGATTTATTATTCCTCTGTATAATTGTCTCGTTGCATCAAAAATGTTTTCAATTTTTTACACGGGTAAAAATAGACAGACGTAAAATAGACGGGTTACATTTTGTCTTTTCCGTTAAAAAGACAATTCCGTGTTTTATACATATATATCATGATATACCTAAAATTGAATTTCACTAATTTCCAATCTGGTGTATAAACTTAAATTTTTGCTTAATTAAAAAGAGTATAGGTTTATAGAACGTAGCAATTATTTTAGGTTTCTCCAGTTTATACGCACTTACGTACGAGTAAAAGGTTTTCACGCAGGTCCAATAAATTCGACTAGTGCATATTTTTTACGTGACACTTCGAACACGTTTAGCAAAACGTATTACATATAAATAGGATACGGGCGTATTGTAAAAGTGCATTTCCGAATGACGTGCACATATTACAATCATGATTCGCGATATTTCTCCACAATAACACATATCGAGAAAATTCCCACCCCGATAGAAAATACATTGATCAATGAAAAAACTGGGACGACAAGGTGCTTCGTCGTATTTCTATTCGGTGATAATTTACCTCGTAATTTACGCATCCGCAGATCATTCGACGAAGGTCAAATAGAACGGTACGATACGCAGCTTCAACTTATTTCGCGATACGTCGCGTCGTTCGTTGTTACGAAGAAGTTGATGCAACGAGTTGGATCGGCATCCGAACACATGTTTCTCACGTTTCGGTGTGTGAGGTATAAAAGTCCAGAGCAACACGGATAACCTCTGATAACTCAACAACTTGTTATTCTGCTACGGGGGGTCTTTTTATCAAAGCCAGTCAGAGGGAACCCCACTGGGTCTATAATTTACCGCTCCGTGCGGACTTTGCTTTGACGACAACAAATATGTTCAACATATTCCGGGCTGATTACAGCTGATACGTCACGTTGTCAGTGAGACAAAAAGATGTGTTTGGTTCGTCAATTTCTTTACGGAACTGTGTATTATCATATGTTCCACTATCCATTCGAAACTTAATACCGACGGATTATGCAGGCGGATGATAATTGGCGCAAGCACGTCAAAGCATTTCATTCTACACGTATACATATATGCTTAATTAAATAATTTAAGGGTCGATCAGAGTTTACTCAACGTTCCGAAGAAAAAGTTCATCGACAAATTTACAACTTTTTTGTGAAGAGAAGAAAAACCGAGGAGTTGCTGTATATCTTATATACGTATTCGCCAATTTTTATTTGCGTGACGGATCTAGCAACGAGCTCAATGAACGAAACTAAGATCTGATCTAAGCATCTGCGTCTATGTTGTTATAACAGAATTATTTTTAGACGAACGATCCCGATTACCGCAAGCGAAAGAGAAAAGAAAATCTCGTGCCGTTCGTCCTGTTTACAAATTTCGATCCAACTAATTTATGTATTTACGTAAGAATACCGTAAATACTTTGATCGTCAGATTTGGTCCAAGTAGAGCAAACTTTGCTCGTCGGAATCGCCAATACACGAGGGCAATAGTTCGGTTCATTTCCTACTGAACTAATTAGAAACGGCGTATCATCGTTATCAAGTATTTAGTTGTTGAATTAAATTACATGTGACCAACATGCGCGAACCGATCTCACACTTCGCCATTTCGTGAATCTGCATGTTAATGACATGCATAGGATTGCAGTCTCATGCAAAAACCATTGGACACCGACTCATGCCTGATTGTCGCTGAATTTAATTTTTTTTATTCCAGTTTCATCGTCGATTAATAGTTTACACAGTTTATTCACCTCGCATCTGCTGGTGGCATAAAGGTTGACTACATTTATTAGGAGTTAGACGTTCGTGTATAATTCAACACACACGGATGATGATCGAGCAAAAATATTACAACAAATTTACTTCTCTCTGTACCAGAACTTGTGTAAAATTTCATGATATTACCTGAATTCTTTCACGGTGTATCACGCGAGTGCGGGAATATTTCTGGAGAATATGTACAGTAGGGTGTGCGGGAAAAAATCGATTTTTTTTTAGGTTGCATCCGGCATTAGAAGTTAATTTGGGGTAAAAGAAAAGATTCCTAGGACAGCTCAAAAAAAAAAAATCATTTCGAACGGCGCATTGCATTTTAAGATTTCCCATAAGAATAACACAGGAAAATATTGAGACTTCTAAATGTGGTCGTGCAACTTTCCACAAAAAAAATCGCACAGAAACGCCATTAAGATATTCGTATAGAGAATTCGTATAGAAATTCCTACAGTCATGAGACTGAACGACACGAAACGCGGATAATCGTTAATCCTAGCACCGAGAGCATTTTCGAAGTTTTTGTACGCTATTTTAGTCATTTTTCCGAATACCGAATTGACGAAGTTCCGAAAGTTCCTTTCATATTTCTCTGTTTTGGATTTTCGATATTTTTACGTTCGGAATCTTGGTCATTCTGATTTTAGGTTTTCCCGATTTTTTACACCCATTCGTTGAGTAAACTACCGATGTGCGAGTAGATTTTAATTTTCGGAATTTTACTCTAGTGGAACTTTGCTCTACCGTAACTTGAATTTTTTGGAAACTTGAGCCGTCGGGTTTCCGACCATTCGAAGTAAGGACCTTTCGGAACTCTCCAAATTCGGACCTTCAACCCCGCCCTATTTTATTCGTTGTTGACTGAAGATATTTGGTTCGAAACCACCTCGAGTGCATTGGCGATATCCTTCAGCTTCCGTATGGTCAGAGTTTCAGTTCTAAGCAAAATATGTCTATGCCGACCGCGGAAGATTCTAGGAAATGTTGAGTAGGGTGAGGACTATACATAGGTATAAGCATAGATGCGGATCACATGTACATAACTGCAGAGTTCCAAACTAGGGGAGGCCCATATACGTGTGCGTGTAAAATATTCGTACATCGATCCGCAAGTGTTTGGCTGACGAAGACGCGACAATGAAATGTGTATATATGTATAGATATATCAAATCAAATATGTCGACGTACGTACCTTGTTCACAACTGCACTCGGAGCCGGCTGTAGACGATCTGCTGCGTTGAAACTGAATCACTTGTAACTGTAATAATTATTGTCTTTAGATATCACTCGAGCGTCTGTATCAAAGCACCAGAAAAACTACGGAAGAAATCAAGAGAATGATAATAATTGACACTCTGTAATATTATACCTATTTATTTATTGATTATTTAAAACCGGTAGTTAAGGAATATCAAACTAAGACGCTATTGTAAGCATACACCAACGAAATTATGTGCTTATTACTCCCCTGTCTATTTAAACGTAAATAAAATGAAATCACCAAACGACCTACGTTACACAGGCCTTCAAGCCGCTAACCCTTGGCTATAAGTTCACACTTCACTGTTGTTATTATTATTATTATTTTTATTATCGTTGTTTATGGAAATAGTTAAACAGCCAACGCATTCGTTCGTTAGGAATAAGATTTAAAGTTATAGAGTCCGATCGCAGGGATTCTAAACTGTTGCTGATGCCTGTTCACTCACCCGTGACCTGAGACGTACTGAGCAGTAAGTAAATTGACCATGAGCTTCGGAAATCGGACGTCGCCGTCGGCTCACAGTCTCTACTCGCTTTCGATTCGTCAACACGGCAGACAGGCCGTACTTAGTCTGTTACGCCTGATCGCTGCGCCTGCTCGCTGTTACGTGTGCTCTGCGGCAGTAGAGGTTGCAGCCTTTAGACACTCTGTATTGATTAATCTTTTTTTCTGGTTCTTTTAGGCCAATCGTATTAGAGTTGACATTACGTTGCGTAACAGATACGTACCGATTCGATTGCGTTGGTTTTTTACTTTTCATGACTGGTACGGATTACTTATTATAATAACAAACGACATGTGAGATACAAACTTCATTCGAGTCATTAATTCCTTTTTCAATCAGGTAGTCGAAACATTTTTTAAATCATTCTTAAAAACAAAAAAGTTACTACAACTGAACGGAACCCGTAATTCTTGCGTTTATCACAATCATGAATTGTCTTAGCAGACTCATATTCGAAAGAACTGTTTTAATGAAACTCTGTTCTGTAGTACATGAAACAGTGTTTCTCATAGCATTATTTGAACTAATTATTTCGAATACAAATAGGAATTTCAGTTTTTAGAGTACCACGTATCCATTGTTTTTTCAGTTATACTGTTATAGGTATATTAAATAGAAATATTGCACTGAGAGTGAATTAATATACGTGATATTATTTATTTTTCTGTCAATATCGTATCTCGTTAATATAATGACATAATATAATAATTAAAAAATATAGTGTGATTTCTAAAAGTACAATAATAATCTAGGTAAAATATAATAGAATATCGGATGATCGTATATAATAGAGTTGTTTAGAATTACAAAAACGAATATCAACTCGAATATAATCGAATAATTAAAACAGTGTTACAAAATATAGTGCAAATATATGCTTGCTATACACAACAATGGGAAATTGTTAACTGTTTTCTCAATCAATTTTTTTTTTTTTTTCATTTTTGTTCGTTTTATCCTTCTCTTCACTATAATTATCTGTCGAGCACTTCTAAATTTTCATTTCTCATAATACATTTGAACGTTATTTAGAAATCATGATCTTTCTAATTATTACACGACAGCTTGGACATAGCGTATAATGTTACTTGTATAATATAGATTTATGATTATCAGGAAATATGAAAGGAAATGTCGTTTTTTTTTCTTTTTCTTTTTTCTCTCTTACTACCGTATGGCTTTCTAAGTTTCTATAGTATTATAATCTATAAGGCTTACAGCAAACTAAATTCAGTCAGCTACTTGAATCAAGTCTCAGGCTGAATTTTTTCGTCTTATAACATTTAATAACAAAGCTGCTCTTTATATCACTATTCGATATGAATTAAAATAAGAGAAGAAAAAAAGAATAATAAATAGGAGAAAAATATCGATAGCATCATTATTCTAATTTAATCGTGCCACTAACATGTAGAGACGCCTAAACTGATTTGCGAGTGCCTACTTCGTTAGTATATATCCTACAAAACTATTCGATAGGCCTGAAATACTGCTCTCAATACCGATGCCATTGGAGTTTGACTTGGAAATTTAGATACGAACATTTGTTCAGGTTTGATTACTTCAATTTTTATAAGGGAAGGGCTATCGTATATATCACATATAAATACTTCAGACTGTATATATCTACGTACTAAGATTTTCAAATATTTATAAAACCATTTGCAATGATGCAATAGGTTATGCAACAATATTTTAGACTTGTTAACGAGTTGAAAAAAATGAAATAGCTATTATAATAAGGGTAGTATTAACATATCATACAACAGTTTTATGAATTTATTCAAATCATTATTGAAATAAGCATTTTTAATACAATGCTAACGGACGCGGTGCGTCACCACTAAGTATGCTTGTTTTAAAAACGTCAAAAAGCAGTAGTTCCAAATCACGTCATACGTAGATTTTGAGTTACCAAAATTCTCAAAACATAATTGCTGTTTATTTTTTTTTTTTTTTTTTTACAAGGAATGTACGTCGATTATATTTGCTAATTATAACGCAAAAGGAAGTATGTGGCGGTCACTTTCTGGAGTTTTTGTGAAGTGAGTGTTTGATCATTCAACCACTAAACACAAGTATTGTGAGTAAATAGGATTATTAATCATTATTTTTATTATTTAAATACTAATATTGCTATACTTTGTTCTTAATGTCGGGCACTGTGCTTGGAGTAAGCACATCCCTTACTGATCCCTCCACGAAACTTAATTTTTTATACTCATAAGTTTCGTAATATTGTATAATTTGTGTATTTCAACATGATTATGTATAATAAAGAGGCTTAGCATTATATTTCTACGTGCTATATTCTTATATAATTTGATTATTGTTCCATCCCAGTTTGTACGATACATTTCGAATATCTTCTTTAAAATCTTTACACGCATCTCGTTACTCGCCGACACTGGTTTTTTCGGGTTCCTTACCTAACATTACAATACTGTGAAATAAGCATATCTAACAACAAAGTAGAATTGTTAGTCTTTTACACACCGCCTCTGTTGAGTACGCTACGATATAATCATGATTTAGTAACAGAAATAATGTAGATGATCATTCCGTGGACAAGATACCAAAATTATACGATTAAATGCGTTAGAAATATATCATACAAACGGCAATCTCCGTCGCTTATTCTAATCTCGGAAAAAATGTGTACATGCTGATAGGTACCTTTTATACAACAGCTCAGAAGCTGCCACGCTGATGTGGTTGCTGTCGTGGGACGATATTACCTATACAATTAGTTTATTTTCTAAATAAAAAATATTTATATATATTTTTTTCTTCTTCATCAACATAAACATTCAACAATAACAAAAGCTACTCTTAGTTTTGTCCCGCGCACACTACAACGTATTTACATTACGAAATAACTGCCGATAACGTTGAAAAAAGAAAACCGTGATAAAATAAAATACCGAAGATTTTTCCAAGAGTATGGCATTTTATAGTTTTTGTCAGAACTAGAATCCAAGACTAATACTTGCATGTAGATTACTTGAACAAACCTTACGTTTTCACTTGGGAATTACGCAACAAAAATTTAAAGTGATAATATGTGTATGCGAATAGGCTTACTTGGTCAAGTGTAAAGTTTGTCTCTGCATGGTACTTACATTAAAACGGAACGAAATCGAATATCGGCAGTTTTTTTCTATAGATCTCATGTCGTAATAAAAAATCATTAGTGTTGTAAACGAAATTAAAACATAACGTATAAACATAGATAGTTGTAAAATCGACAAAATAATTCTTTACACTTCCTGTCCGAAATGAATGTTTCATAAGTAATGCGAATGTATAGTTATAAAACATATTTAAAATTACTATGCTTACTACACTTCAAATGTTTATTATAAAAGATCTGTAATACTTTTTGTGTTTCAAATTTTACTAACTTCATGCATATATGTTTGCTGTTTGTTGTAGAAATCCATTGTCAATATTCTGCAGTTCGCCTTTCAAAGTATATTGTTTAAATATTGCAGACCTTCTTATTACTTTAGTGTAAGTTGCCATGATAGTCGAAAATTTAGATCTAACTTCTATTATTATTACCAGGACTGAGAGCGCTGCCAATGTTATCTATTTCACGTTGTGCTCGAGAAATTTTCACTTTGTCACGCGGCGTACCATCCTCACCTGTTTCCATTGCAAACATTTTCATTTTTTCTTTGAAACTCAACTGTTCGGGCACTGCACCTAGTTGAGAATTTTGTTGCTGTTTTTGCTTTTCCGCTAAGCGTCTCTGTCTCGGATCCCTGAATAAAAATATCACGTTGAATCATGGCAAATACATACAACTTCGATGATTTCATTTTCCATCTGTAAGGAAAAATTTATAAAAAACACAGTTGTAACTTACTTGTAAACTTCCTGAGCTCCTATAACACCTGGAGTCCCTCCAGGAAATATACCAGGCCCTTCTGGAGTTTTTGGAGACGCTAACATATTCTCTGCATCATTTATAAAGTTCTGTGAACAAAATTCAATGAAAGCTGTTTGTTTACAGGGTATATGATACATAAATAAACGCTAACATCATTTAACATTTATCAACTTATTACATTCATGGAATGAAAATTAATTAAAAAAAAATATACGAAATGATCTTTATAATACACAACGAATTTACAGTAAATGCATCTGGCATAGCGATGAAATTGCAAATGATTACTGATTAAACTACGTCGTATATATGACTGCAGTAATGAAAACGATATCTTTTTTTTTTATGGTATAGCCGATGATGTAAACATATTCTTATCGATGAGATGACATGATTGAGCCTCATAAACGTACAATCCATATTCACAATATTATACAGAGATCATGCAATGATTACTGTAGATGATTATACAGATGTATATATACAGTACAATGTTGCAATTTTGAGATGTGTATACTGTATACCTTATTCGAATATCTGCCAACGTGTGCATTTTGACAAAATATTTAATTTTTTAATTGTTCACAATATATTCACAAAGCTGAATTATCTACAAACAATTATTATTGATACTTGATAGTTACTTCTGCCCTATAAAAACAAGTCCTAAACTCTACATCTTTGTGTTTTATCAACATAGGTATGGAAGTAGGTAGACATTGAATAATTTTTCAATACAGAATAGCGATCTACCCGAATCGAATAATTACTGCAGCAGTAATTTTATTTTGTACGACTGGATTTTTAAATGCTAGTTGAACTTGTATACATGGATATTAGGCATAATTTTTAATCTTTACAAGGCGTAAGATACTCACATTAGGATCCTCTCTAATGGTGTTCATCGTAATAGATGACGAATTGGTAGTAGAGTTTGTAATCCGTGGTGTCGGATCTGTGTTAGCATTAGGATCGTGGAAAGACACTCTTTTCACTGCAGCTGTTTGATGTGAATTACTCACAGCAATACTTGACGTCGTTGAAGTGTTTGACCTGAGGGCGCTCTGTTGAGACATCACTGCGTAGCTGGAGCCACGTTCAGGTGGGGGTGGGGCATCGTTACTCCCGTTTTGCGAGGCTGTAATTATAAAAGTTTACGCCAAATTGAACAACTGTATCAATTATGGCGACCATGGATAAAGATATTGTGGGCGTACTTATGAGATACTTACACGGGGGAGAACTTGGTCCATTAATGACCAGATTATCCAAACGCAACATTCCAGGATGAAGTTGATGCTGGCTTCTCAAATTAGACTGATGTTGTTGCTGCTGCTGCTGCTGTTGTTGCTGCTGTTGCTGCTGCTGCTGTTGTTGCTGCTGATATATTTGTTGTTGCAGTTGCATTTGCTGATGCATTTGTAGTTGCTGTTGTTGGTGTCGGATATCTTCCTCGCGTTTTCGATGATTTTCATCGAACTCAGCTTGCTTTCTTTTCAACTCTTCCATCCTACGTTCTCGGTCTCTATCTTCGTTCAATTGTGTAGGGCTTAAGGGGCCCGACTTCTGAGCACTTCCAAGCTGGCCCATAGTTGAACCATACATAGGCGACATAGGTCCTTGACTCATCGTACTCTGTTGACTTTGGTTTTGCTGTAAGTGGGATGTGCCTGATCCATCATTCTGTCCAGGATATGTGCTGCCGCCTCCAGGTGGTCCTTGTTGACTTATAGCCGTGTGTGTCGGGATGTTTGTGGATTGCAATTGGCTGCTAACTGGCTGAGGTGATAGAGTTCCCCGTATCGATTGATTGTTTGGATTTCCTCTCGTCAAATTTGATTGCTGATTGGCTTGATTCGATCTGTCCTGGGCAGCAGCCATTCGTAGAAGACCTTGGACACGCTGGGCACTTTCTTGCTCAAGATCGTTACTTTCCTCATCATCATCTTGCTGATTTGCAGCCTCTTCTGCTCTCCTTTGAAAATCTCGTTCCAACTGAAGAGCTCTAAGCTGCTCTTCTTGCTGCGGCGTCCTGTTTGGCAATGCACTTAGTTCCGCTATTTGATGATCTCGCCACTGCCTTGCTGCTTCTCTTCTTCTAGCTTGTTCCTAAAGTTCAAAAGTATTGATCAGTTTTAAGGAAAACAAGACCGATGTTAATTATTTTCTATTAGTTATTGTCAACACCATGATTCAAAAAGGTACAAACTTCAGTATCATTCATCTACGATCTAAAGATTAACAATATATTTTTATACTAAATTTACACACTTTTTCTCTTTCTTCACGTTGCCAAGGATTAGTCGCACTATATTGATATTGTCGAGGCTGTTGCGTCGGTCCAGTTGCGGGATAAAAACTGCCTCTGGGAGGTTCACCCATACTTGCGGTGTACCTGCAGATGAGATAAAAAAAAATACCATAAGTGTGCTGCCAAAGAAGCACGTCTGGAAAGTGGCTAACGAAATTTTTATTTTTTTTTTATATTGATAAGGCGTTTTACCTAGAGTCAGGCTGTTTACTGTACAATGGATGTGTCGAAGTATTTGGCGGTGGCGGAGGGGGGCTTTCTCTGTAAGCATCTTCAGGTAAGTGAGATCTCATCAGAATGTTTTCAACATTCCCTTGAATATTTCCATCTCCGTTTTGCATTCTATTTGTGATCTGTTCTCCTTGATATTGACCATTTCTAGGATCCGTTGATCCGTTGGAATACTGTGGGCTATTTTGAGCACTAGGAAATTGGCGATTTGGATCTTGCAGTCCCAACTGCCTGGGGTCCATTACCAGGCCATTACCGCCACGAACTGAATCGTTCTTTACTTTAGGTGCGGTGCCGTATTGTCCGTAAGGCTGTTGGGGTTTACTGAATTGACCGTACTGCCCATACTGTCCATCTGGGTAATTAAAATGCTGTGCACTTTGCCTCGTATTGTATGTCGGAGAAGTCGGGCCCAAATTAGGAGTAGAACCGATCGGTCGTGATGGTCTAGTAGAGTTTGGTGCTTGAACCCCAGTCAATGGTCGAACATTGTAAACATTTTGGCGGTATTGTGTAGGGATAGGTCCAGCCCCTCGCAATTCACGTCTCCTAACTTCTTCTTGCATCTCTTGAAGTTTGGCTTCTTGACGGATTATGTCACGAGACGATTGGGATCTTGGAGGAGCGCCTTGTTGCTGCAGTTGATTGCCAGGGTAATTCTGTTGCTGACCTTGCGGAATGTATGCAGATATTGGTCGATCTCTGCCTTGGCTTGCATCGGTTGCTGGTCGGTTTAGAGAGTTCTGAGAACCTCTTAAACTTTTTTGCGTATGCAAAGGGCTTCTGAAAGTAATAAGTTCCATGTTGTTGGTAAACTGATAAACGAAGGTCAACATGTATGGTATGTCATTAAATGAAAAAATTTTTCACCAATTGGAATACAACTGTAAATATTACTCAGACAACCTGCTATTAATTTTTGCACAAATTCTGTTCAGTATACAGTATTGGACCTCTTACTAAATTTTTGTGCACGAAGATCCTAATTTTTTCAAATAACAAACAGTTTTATGAAACATGATACGAACAAAGACAAATTCAGTGAGAACGATACGAAATTGTTCAACAGTAACTATTGAGACTGGTAACGTGGGAAGACTGACCGATCGTCCAACGGCTGTGGCGGACTAGGCTGTTGTTTCATTCCTGGATCTTGATTTCTGTACACGCTCAAATTTTGATAAAATCTTTCTGCTTCGTTATTTTGTGAATTACTATTTGGAAGAATAGTATGTGCTTGGCTTGGATTCAGATTAGGAGATGATTGTTGCCGGCTGACTAAACCTGTAGGTGGCAACGTTCCTGCGCGCATTGGGTCATGTAAACTATGACTTGATCTGTAAGTAGGTGTAGCAGTTTATTATACTTCATAATGATACTTCAAATTTTTTTGTTATACGTGAAAGGATTAATATGAAAAAGTTTATTTTCCCACAAACCAGTTATTAGTAGTTATTTGGTTACTTTTAAATAAGTCGTCTAGTGAATTGATTACGGTTTTATTATCTGCATAAATGATTCTGGTATTCATATTGGATTCAATTTTTTCAAATATGATAAATTGCCTGAGCTTTACACAATATGTTATACTTACCGAGAACGTAATGTGGTTGCTCCGTTCATTGCTGGCATCGGAGGAGGTTGTGCTGGAGGGGTAACACTATTACTAGAAGATGCTCGACTATATCCCGGATTGAAAATTTCATGTTGCTGTTTTCCCTCTGTTCCTACATCTGGGAAAATTGAATATATTGGAATGTTGGATATTCAAATCAGGACTACATACAGCAAAACTTGGTTTTGATAAAAGTGGTGTAATGAAAAGCGTGAATTGTACAAAATGAATGAGCCGAGATAAAATAAACGCCTTTTTCTGGATAAAACAGTACTCAATTCATTGGGATATGTATTACTTACTATGCAGGGCTGGGACAGACTTGCTGCTATGAATTTGTTGGGGGGTAGCATCGTGTCCAAGTCGTGACGGTAGATCACGCTCGCTCATGCGGCGGGGCCCTGTGATAGCACAAGATGCAGAAAGATGCAATTGGTTAATGCTCTAATGTGCTGAAAGCTGCATAAGTACTAAACGAAACGTGCTCGCATGCTTCATTCTATTATGCTATTAATTGAATTTGCAGAAGATAATACAAGATATAACGTATTGATTGATTCAAATAAAGCCACAACTCCGAATTGGAACTGATTTAACCCGACTCGACTGACCCATACATAAATTGTCAGTAAGGAAATAATTTGAACTATCCTAATTTTAATTCGAGATGTGAATTTATTTGAGTAACGGTTGTATGTATGTATACGGTTTTAATAAATATGAATAAGCTAATGAAAATGTAAAGATATTGCAGAGAAGCAGATTTGTTTAGTAATTTATAAGGCTATGGGAAAAATAATAATAAGTTCCCAGGCAAAAATATCGCAATCTAAACTAATTGAAAAAATATGTTATTATTATACATGTTCCAAGTAAAGACACATAATGGATTAAATGACAAAAACGACTGATCTGTGGTGACCACATAAAAAATGGGAATGAACAGACACTTTGCAGTACTAAATAGATGGGAGATATAAACGATACCAGCCAAAACTGTGGTTTTAAACTGATATAAGAACATTACATGTACCGTTGAACACTCTGTTTTGGTCTCTGTTATTTATATCTAGTGATGGGGTGGAAGTTTTGCACAGTTTAATGTACATCTAGGGTTTAGTGTTGCATTCCTAAGCAAGTAAAATATTGCAATGTAGTGCATTATTTAAATTTTTTCTCGTTTCGACAAATAATAAAAATGAAGGGTAATTAAGTGTTGGATTGAATGCTAGTTCAATGTGAAATTTTTATAAAATAAAGTATTCAACTGAACCAGGCAGTGTGACTGTCAAAACACATCGAAAATAGTATCTGCCGGCTTACGCGTTTCTAATACACTATCCAGCGGTGGAAACTCTCGAAAAATCCAATCTCCTCTTTCAAATCTGGGTGTCGGTTTTTGTTCAGAAATGTCTAAATCACTTTTACATTTTTTTCTAACAATTAAAGTTTTCTTTCGTATTGGCTTTTGAACTTTGGTACAGTGGCGCTTAACAATTGCATTTGAGCTGGTCTGAAGAGGGGCATCATAATTTCTTGCCAGCTTGGGCTTCAGAGTTACTTTTACCGGACTTTTCTTTAATTGAGAAACGGTATGAAAACTCTTTATTTCATCATCATTGTGAAAATTCTTATTTGTCAGGCGACTGGAAATATTTCCACAGCTTTGAGAAACTAATGGCTTGCTCAAAGATGATGCAGACACGTTTGAGCTGTCGGAATGCATAGCTAATTCATCAGAGCTCTTTGATTTCTTTCTGGTTCTTATAAATGACTCTGGAAATTTTGTTGTTCGCTCACACTTATGGGTCACCAAATTTTTTTGCATATTTTCATAGTCTTTGTGCATGATTTGCTTTTCACACAAATTATCCAAGCTCTTGGACTTTGGTGAGTTACTTTTAACGATATAGCGTTGTTCGTGTAAATTTTCTTCAGTAATAGATACGGAGCTACTTTCATTTGTAATAATCTCACTTCCAAACTTGGATAATAGTGGTTGAATGTGAAAGAATGTAAGATTTTCGTTTAGAATTTCTGGTGCTGAGACTACCCTTGAACAACTAGGGAATACGAAATACTTTGGCGAATTGTCCATGTGTTCAGCCATATATGGCTCAAAGCTTGACGGTGAGACCAGGTCTTTCAGTGACCAGTATTTCTCGAGTTTATTAATTCGTTTCGATAATTCAAAACCTGGTGATATATTTAATGTACTCAAAACCGTGGGAATAGGACATTTCCCGCAATATTGGGTATGTGAAGTATTGATCATTCCAAAATTTGGACACTTTACAGCATTTTCATTGCTATTGTAACTGCTGTTCGTATTCGATTCTGTTGTTACACACTTTTCAGAATCTTCAGTTTTGTTATCAGCTTCGATTTCTATCTCATGAATTTTTATACATTCTGGTATGAATAAGGGAGCATCGATATTATCTAGATTTGAAAATTCCTTGAGTTGTTGTATTATCTCTTGTTGTTCAGCTAGTGATAACTTTGAATCACTCTTCTTCAATTCGCCTGGCGAATCATCATCATCGTCTATCATCGTTCTGTCATCACTAATTTTTGCCGCAACACACAATTCGGTTTCGCTTATCCCACTCAAATGCTTTTTATTCGTTTTCTCTGACTGGTTTTCAACTGTGCCATTGCAGTTTGCACATTTGTTATTATTGGATTCATCTTTGGCTTGAATGTCTAGTAGAATCATACTCCATTCCTTCTCACGTGTAGTTGAAACAAATTTATCTTGCATAAGTAGATCTGCTTCCGATTTGAATTGTTTATAGCTTGAATTTTTTCTAACTGTAATTTCCGGACTTCGTGGCGACGCGATATCAGGCTCGGATGAGAATTGTCTCGAGCCAATTAAATGCTTTGATTTAAACTTGATAATTCCAGCATCGCCAAGTTTTGAAAAATGCTTAGCCAATGCCGCAACTCGTCCACAACCCAAACGAACCTCTTCTGGAGATTTCCAACATTTGCTAGCATTTGAATCTTCGCTAGAAACGTCACTGTTTAGTCCGCTCAGATCGAGATTCAGTTCAGGCATTATTGTATGCATCTGAGGAGTTGATAAAGCATTTTCTTCTGGAATTTCAATATTTTCACCATTATCTGTAGAGTCTGAGGTTGTACTGCTATTCTGCATTTCACTTGAGTCAACAGTTTCAAAATCGACTTTATTATCACCAGCAGTAGGTATATGTTTCACCTCGATTGATGCTGTAATTACTTCTGCATTTGTCCCAGGTACCGAATGTGAACGCTTTGATGAATTTAACTTGTTACAGGAGCAATATTCGATAAGTTGATTTTTATTTGAACCTAGTTCAATATTTTTTGAAAGCGAATGAGATCTGCCTCCTGATTTGATCGGATTTTTTTGCGATATCTCGATTGGTTTCTTTAGTGTCTTATTATCTAGATTAAAATTTTCTGTCACAGAGCAATTGTCAGTGTGTAAAAATGACTTTGAGCAAGTCTTCTCTTTATAGTGGTCGGTTGATAAGTTTATGTGTAAATTACTGCAATCTTTTGATTTGCACGGAATACTGTGATGCTTGAAATCATTATTGCCGTCGTCTAACTGACTATCGGAAAATACGCTTTCCTGGGACTGACTGGATAATTCTAAGCCTTCGTCAGATTGGTCAATATACGGTATTGAAGGCTCGCTGTCCAATGAAATGGTTCTTTGGTTTATTTTTTCACTCTTGATACCTGTTGCGTCGTTTTCTGACGAATACAGACTATCCTGTGATTGATTTTTAGTAGGAAATATTAATTCAGTCTTGTCATTATTGTAATAACCATATTGAGGAATAACTGGATTTTGCGGTTGAATTTTTTTCCTCATAGGATACGCAGGATAACGATCTATGTGGCTCGGAATAGTCAGGAACATTTGACTCGGTTCTTGAATAATAGGAATTTGTCTCTTATCAACCCATCGTCGTTCAGACCGATTGTACTCTTCATCGACGGGCAATTCGTCAATTGGGCACATCGCTAAATTTGACTGAGGATTGACATTCTGACGTAACAAGGTCCTGTTCTGTGACATTAGACAAAAATTTTGCTGCGACTGGGATTCTAAATTCTGTAGTCCTATAGTTAGCTTTTGCGAAGTAGCTTGATTAGGGTATTGAAATCGATTAAAGTACTGCATCCTAGGTAATTGGTTCTGGGTTACTGTCGCACCTGGTTGAATATAGTCCGCCTCCCAATCGACCAAGTGTTCTTGGTATGCCGATTGCTTTGGTACAGATAAAAGATTGCCCATAGAGTGCGACGTGGAGGGTTGGGGAGCCTTGTCTGGTATTCTTGGGGGCTCTAAGTGCTCCGACTTTGGTCTGGTCTTATGCGCTGCTTGGAAAAATTGTTAGTTAAGCGTTAGTCAAGCCCAAAATGAGAACGAAATATGCATAGAAACAGAATAGCGATAAAGATATTTGTTCCTGATGTATACAAAGAGATGATGCAATTATAGACTGATATTAGATAGAAACAAGAAAATAAGAGCTGACAAGTAAAATGTAAGTTATATACATGGCATAGAGACAAAATTGTTCAATCGCTGAATCTTATTTATTTCAAAAAGGATGTATCGAATTTAGCTCGTAGTGTATTCAAGTAGAATACTACAAATAGAAATAATTCATAAACACGTAGTATAATACGATTACAATAATACTGAGCAATTAGCCAATTTTGCCAAACACGATCTAATACCACAAATATAAAAGATCTGTGAACCATTGTTTATAACCATCTGCAAACCCAATGAAATTATGCAAGAAAGAAAAATAATTTCCTTCGGCATGATGAATGCATTTAAGACGTACACTTTGCATGAAAAAATGATTATGAATATAATGATCTCTGACATACAATAGTAAGCAAATTTTGAAGCCAATTTAATCTGGCAAGCAATGAAGCAGTTCCCTGGGTTTTCTGATATACATTTACGCGACCGTTTTATTTAGAAAATCATAATCTTGTAAAATGGAATCCTAACTGAACGGGTTAAATTTTTTTGTAAAGATAGCAAATTTTTCTTATGTTCACCTCTGGTCGTGACAGGGGACTGTTGCGATAACAAAGTAGCCAATCCGTGATATATTGCACCTTGTTTAGCCACCTCCAAAGTGACTATCGGACCCGTACGAACAAGATATTCAGCAGCCCTGTAAAAGTATGAATCTATATTACTTTTCTCATATTGCTTGAACAAAAATTTTAAAAGTCAATTATTTACATGAAAAATTATTTTGCTGCACTAGAAGGGTTTGGTGATTGTTTTCTATTAGCTCAATTTGCTCTGGACAGGTATTTTCAAATAGAAAGATAGGCGCAGTAATAATCTCTAGTACTCCGAACTACATGAAGCGCAATTATCGCGTTTATGTTCGCTTTACGTGTTTCATATCATTAATTAATTACAGTCTTTATAAACATCAGAGCAATTAATTCTATTTACGGTGTGATTAATAAACAATAGTAAGATATATAAATACGAAGTAACAACTTACTTTTCTTGAGTAATACCGACCAAACTCTGTCCATCTACTTTCAATAATTGATCTCCTGCGGTTAATCTACCATCCTGAAAACATGACGTGAACAATAAATTTGATATTCGTTTGGATACATAGTGAAATGAAATCAAGGAGACAATGTCAAATTTGGTACGATCTTTAGTCTCCTATCGTTCAAAAAAGTGTATACAATTCTGTATAAAGATATGTATGTAGGTGAACTTACAGCATCAGCAGCTCCTCCTGCTACCACACTCTTGATGTAAATGCCCAACCTTTCCTGGCCAGATCCCTGGAACCAAATGGTAGAAAATTAAAGTAAAAAGTTATATACTAGAAAGAAACTACTTCTACAGAAAAAGAAGATTATTCAACAGGAAATGTACTCTCAAAAATTTGATGTCTAGTGGAGCAGCTGTTGAAGTGTTTACAGTCCAGTGATTTCATGGGAAAACGTGTTTCTATCATACCAGTGCGAAGTGAAAATCAGTTTTTATTTAGCCGAAGTAATGATGAAAATTGTAGTATTTTCAGTTAGCTCAAGAAATCTTTGTTGACGTAATGTCAGATTGACTTAATCCAAGTAAGAACCACGAGTTTTATTAACGTAAACTCATCTTCACTTTGAACATGCAGTGTATTTTACGGCATACCTTGGCAGCAACTATGCTGAGTCCCATGCCATTGGTGGACTTGTGCAATTTTATTACTTGAATTTCAGGTTGGTTTTGACTCGATGCTTGCCCAGAATGACCCGAGTAACCGCCAGACCTGTTACTCATGGCGCTCGGGCTCCGAGGCTAAAAAAAATACACTTCTGGTTAGAAAGTGTTTCTCAATGTCGGGCGAATGAATTTTTAGCTAAAATTAAGCGAGTATCAACTTGATGAACGGAAGACGATTATTCTATCTTTAGAAATATGTCCAGCTTTGAACCAGATAGCAATTCGTAATAACCGAATTCCAAACTGATACACTATGAATTTTACGGCATTGTGCAAATTATTACATTGTTATGGTGGTCGATCATGTAGATAGTCCAATATCCGCTACTTGTAGGCTGTGGAGCCATTCTGCACAAGCCATCTCTCTGCAATGGTGCAAGGAATTCCGCCAAGCCTGGTGGTACTCCTCTAATCACTTCGCAGCTGTATCCATCCTCCGGTAGTAGCAGAGCTAAAGCTAATGTCGGTTCTTCTTCCAAACGGATTTCCCGTCCATCAGCACGAGCTAGTTCATCTGCCACACTTTCAGCCACCTTAATAGCAGATTAAATATAAACAATGTTTAACATAATTTATGCTAAATCACGAAGAAAACTTATGCATTCACATATGCTTCAACTTCCATATCTGAATTTATAGCAGTTGTACTGGGTTAATTGTCAGCAATAAGTTGTCAATGATTCAGAGCGATATCGAGATTTAGTTACGATGAAAGCCAATACTCACTCGTACAACATTTTCAATTAATTCCGCCGGTAATCTTGGCTCGTCGGCTGCGGATTGATACTTTTGAAGCAAGGCTCTAACTTGTAATGAGTTAAGTTTGAAGCAATTTGAACTTAAAATCGCCAGATCGTCCGCATTGTATTTGGGCGCCTGAAGGAGGTGTGTAGCTTGCATGATGGTGGCCAGGTGACATTGACTAGCTAAATCCAGACCTTGCCTATCAGCCCAGGTCTCCAGAGCGTTCAATCTTGCTTTTAATCGACGTCCGAACCATCTAACGCACAAGTTTCCATTCGAAACAAGAGCGTTAAACGCAGTTGCATTTATAGCGTGAAATAAATGGCTGAAGAGTTGAATGGTTAGTGCAGCATTGACTCGACAACGTCTGAGCAGTGCCATCGTATTCGAAAATATTTGCATGACTCCTGCTTCCTTCGCTGGTTCATCGGCATCTGCCATAAATTGTGACATTGCTGGGGCAAGTTCCAGCGATACGCATTGCACGAGAGATGCAAAAGCCCTGTGTACAGCATCCGCCAATATGTCTTGAGCTCGGGTTGAAAAGGCTCCAACGTGTCTGTCGCTCTTGAGCATATGCAAGAGCTCAGAACCATTGGCAAGCCACAGAGCTAGGGATGAGGCGTCCATGTATCGTTCCTTGAATAAAATATCACGTGTGTAATGGATTTCATCAATTTAATCTTCATTGCCATATTTATTACTGAGTCAATACAGATTTTATGATCATTAAAATGAACAATTCGACACCGAACGTGCGATTGTTCGCTGCCTTGCTTTCTCACCTTGATCACCCGTTGAATCATAGTAGCTACATTTGCGAGCATGACTGTTAGTCTGTGAGCTCTTTCCGTGGGTTGTAACTCTGGTCTGTAATGAGTGCTAGCCCGGTATCTAGCAGCTAGGTACAAAGTGTAAGTCGGGGCCAATTTAAACTGTGGAGCGGATGGTTCGACGTCGGTAATAACTGCGTGAAGAAACGCTTCCTCAGTTTCTTCAAGGAATTCCAATACAGCCGGCAAAATTGGATCTGTACCTCTAGGATGTCGATCATATTGTGATAGCCTGTGAACAAAGAGATAAAACTGAAGCTGCAGTCCGCTACAGTTGCAATTAATCCTGATTTGATCATCAATAAGCGTGTTTCAACGTGAACCAGCTTTACGTGACGTTAGATTTTGTTTTGGCTATTACATACTATGGAAAAGTTTTTATTTAATTACGTTAACGAGGATAATGGTTTGATGTATAATTGAATAATACGGTCGGCTATACACATGCTTTGTTTAATCTTCGACATTTTAATGATATATCAACATACATTGCATAATACCGCACATTGCGTGGCTACATGCATGATCTACTGAGAAAATAAAAAATTTTAACATACGTGAATATGTGGTAGACGAAAATGGATTATATTAGTTTAATTATCTTTCCAGAGAATTCGGATGAAAATAAATGAACATTCTCAAGCATAATTTATTATTTTCAATTCGTTTGGATTCAAAGTTTGGGTGTAAAAATATATGATATAACTTCGTTATTATTTCGCAGATATTTCACATTTATTAGCAATTTACTAGGCACCAATATATTCATGAAAAGGAAATTATATTCCAATCTCTTGAACGAATCAACAGTACAATACGGACCATTCAATTAATAATGTAATACAAAACTGTGAATTAATAGATACAACAAATTGTGTACATGAACGATACAAATTCAAGGAACATTTCTGGCGCTATATGCAAATACTACGCTAAAACAATTAAGCATAATAATACCGTGACCTACGAGTTTATCGTACAAAATCGCTATTCACGAGTTGTTAATTACTCCACTACGTGCATGATGAATACAGCCGTCTGATAATCGTTTAGGTAAAAGTATTCAAATGAATTAAATGTTAATTCTGAAAATTTTTAATCGCGTCATCTTTTTTGTCTGTTATTTCCTATTCAACGATAATTATCTGGATAAAAGGATAACTGCTTTTCACAGATTCATGAAGGTGCATGGGAAATTGAAAATTACGGTTCAAAAATAGAAGCTTAGAACTTTAATTTGCCCGAACAGTGTATAAGGTGTTTGAAAAAAACCGGAGTTGAATACGGTGATCATCATTTCTCCGTAGCACTCAATCCGAACTGGGTGTGTAACTTTCGTATCGGTAACACATGATTTCATACAACCTAAGTACATCACTTCGCGGTAAATTGATTCTCTAAAATAAATTTGGCTAACAATTATTCGACTAACAAATTATTTGAATAGAGATTCAAGCTTTTTGCACGTCTCGCATGAGGTAGCATATAATTTATATTTAGTTAGACTTTTTTTTTTTTGTCAAACATACAGTCAAATCTGTATAATTATATACATATTATACGACCAATATTTTCGCATGAATTTTGATCGCCCGTCGGACGCAGAGGTCGAAGAACAATTTCGATGGTTCGAAACGCGATGTTCTTATCTCGTACCCGCAGAGTGAAATAAGGGTGTGATAAATGATCGCCTGGATCTACGCATGGGAACTCCTTACCTGTTTCCATCCCGACTGCTAGTGAGACTCGCCGTCTCGACATTACCGTCGAGATCAAAGGTGGTTTCGTAATTGTGCGTGGCTTCTGGCGTGTGTGCATTTTGCGTGGGACTTCTTGCGGTTGCAGCTGCAGATTTAGTCGGGCTAGGTGGATTCGAGCCACCCCCACCGTTTGGGGTCCCTGATCCCGATCTATATTTTTCGGAATTGACTTCCTGACTTGTGGTGTCTGGCGAACGTCTACACAGGGCGATGATGTGCGCGGAGTAGCAACGTGCATGATGGTGAAAATACAAGCAAAATAACAATACACATAATAATAACAACAACAACAACAAGATTAATAACGACGCAGGCGTGAATAAAATAAGGATAAACTAACATATCAAACCCTTAAACGAAACTGGCCCAGGTTCTATTCGGACATTAAATCCATCTATCCGTACGTTGGGTCGTTCGATTCAAACTCACAAGCTTCCCGACTCTGGAGTCACGATTTTTCCCCCCAACAGAGTTGAAAAAATATCGCTTATCGGCAGCTCGGGAAGATCGCCTGGTATATCGAAACTCTAGTAAGTGCTGATAAGTACCGATCGCGGTGTAAAGCCGATAATAAAATCCCAAAAATAGCCGGTTGACTCGTGGGAAAGCGATGCGGCTTCGTTCCACTCGACTTTGTCATCCCACCTGCCATTAGCGTTCCAACAACCCGCGGCCCGCACCTGTACATTCGTCGTAGCAATCGACCATCTGTCGAATGAACAGGTCCGGGCAGAAATTAGGGAGCGAACGTTGTTTTCGTTTTTTTTTTTTTATTTTTTTTTTATTTTTTTTTCTCTCTCGTTAAAACGATAATTCAGTTTTTGCTAACGTATACATGGTATGTACGACAGAATTTTCCGAGGCGATCTTCGAGGCTTAAGCAGAGTCTCGTTACAAGGAAGTTTGAATAAGTATGAACAAGCAAGGAGATCTCAACGTTTTAAACAACATCGATTTTACGTCAGGCTTTCAAATTACTAATCAGAGTTGCGGGATACTCAGCTGCAGGGGGATAAAGCGGCTTACCTGTCGTAGGAGTAATCCAGTTGTCTGTTCGAGTCGTGTCTCTGTCGTATCCGATCTTCAGGAACCGGATCAATGAACCTGAAGGTGTGCATCCTGCCAAATTTGATTATTGCGCCATTCTGAAAAATACGTGAAACGAGAAATTTTACGCCATGCAGACTCGTGAGGAAAGATCTCGACTCGTCGAAAATTTATGCCTTAATTATTTGTAATCGTATTATCTAGGATCGAAACGAATATTCATGACGACTGTTCGCCCTCTTAGCTATTCACGTATGCACGTACGTAGTTTCGCGTAATACGCAAATCCACACGTTCTCTGATTAAATATTTACCTCTTATGCCTTCTCCTACGCGCCCCAAGCCAATTGTTATTCATTTAACAACCTATTGTCTTACTAGCTAAATTAGTTCGGGTCAATAATTTAGCTAACGCGTCATTCTCAACTACAGAAATTTCGTCAAGGGTTTACCTTACCGGCTTAGTACAACGTAATGCGTCGTACGCCAGTCAATCATCCAGTTTTCGCGTGCAGCTCACCATATACATTAGTCGGTACATCCGTAACTGGATATCTCTCAAGTAGGTATATTATCGTTGAACTTCGCAACCCTATCGGAACGTCGATGCGTAAAAAGTTGCCACAGCGACGAAATACGCGCGCTTTTTTCTTTTTATTACTTATTTATTTTATTTTATTTTATTTTATTTTTTTTACGTAAAAGTACCGGTACAATTTCCCCTTCTATTCCGTGTTCCAGAACTTGAATCAAAAGACGGGTGTATACGATAAAAGAAAAAAAGTAAAAAAGAAAGAAGAGGCAGGAAAAGATTGAGCGGAAGTACAAACCTGGAGTATGGTGGTCTGATATATCCTCTGGTTATTGACGTATGTGTGAGCGTCCCTGGAACACGGGGTGAGCGTGACAATGTTCTCCGTGAAAGCGATCACGCAATGCCTTGGCATCACCGTCGGTCCAGCAAGGGTCAAGGTCTGAGCTTGTACAGCCTGAGGTCCGACCGGTCGCTCGGATCCAACTTCCGTTACGTTTGGCTGAAGACGGTGTCGCACACCGCCGCCGCTCGGTATTTCCGTTCCGTCCGGATTCAATTCCAGAAGGAAGGGAAGACGCTCGTCCTCGTACCGATGGTCCAGGTCGCTCCATTTACCCGCTGGTTTCTTCTTACGCTTCCTCGGCACGTAATCCGCTGGTCTACGCCTCACGTGGAACATAATGGACCCTGAAATCAGAAAGCAATCACCTTAACACCAGTCGGGTTTACCTTCGGATGCGTTTTCCCTTTCCTTATGTCACCACGCACACCTTATACGGAAATATTTTATAGCTAAGCTCTTTATTTACTATGTACTCAATATTTGCTCGCAAAATTGTCTGTACGGATGATCGGATGAATAATTCGAAGCTGTTGGCTTGATCGATCATTGTCAAAGCTCTGCGTTTGAATTGGATTGACTCTGCGAGAGTACCAATAGTGGATAATGAATTTGCAATTGACGCAGACGGGTGTTAATTTTTGTTCCGTGGTTCCGTTTGCTAACAATTATCAACGCCGAAAACACTACTGCCGAAAAGAAACTTCCTTCTTTTCGGATAATCCATTTGCAGGATGTGACATCTTATGCGAAGTCGTAAAAAACAGTGTCTACGTAAACTGAAACTTTTACGATTGTATAACGTTGACCTACGCAGAACTCTGATATGGGACGCTGAAATTCGGCAACAAACAATACCTATTCTTCTTTAAATCGAAAAACCGTTTATCGCTAACCCAAATCAATTTTCTCACACAAATTATAAACATCAGTGAAATATTTATTGCGCAAAGAAATAAGAAAAAGGATTAAAAAAAACAAAAATGTAATCCATATCAATGGGAATCTTTCATCACAGGAAATGAAGCATAATAAGATACAGATTTCTATGAGACATTTATAGGATTATTTTTAACTTGACAATACCCGTGTCCCGATACCTTTGTCCGAACGTATCGTTTCACTCTGCAAATCAAGAGTCGAGCGAATGACGCGGGGACGAAGAGCCGCCCCTAAATCAGACAGACCGTGACGCCAACGACAAGACGTTACGTTATCCGTTACGTTCAAGCAAACGTGTATAGGTATGTGTAGAGTGTACTATACAGTTTCACGTATCTTCAACTCCGTAGAGTTTCGTGTATGGGTAATTGTTGCAAGAACCGAGCGCATCCTGTCCCGTCGACATATTACGACTAACCGTATTTCCCATACAAGAGAGATGCATTTAGACACTTAAAAAAACTCCACGACGATTTACACTAGTATTTTTTATAACCAATTTTATTCTTTCCGGTCAGACACTCGGGTTCTGACTGTAAATTTAACGACGGTAAATAAAGGAAGGGATTGCATAGTTTGTCCCGGTATTTAATTCACAAAAACTTACAGTGACTGATCTGCTGCACAGTCACAGTGTCGTTCGAATCTTTATTGCTGCGCATTATATCAAACGAGAATGATAATAAGCGGGTCGTCGAGCTTCGAGATATTACACCAGTATAGATCATGCTTTATTATACAGTTTAGACGATTTTTTCTTTCTCTCTGTTTCGTTCGTTAATTGATAACAACAATTTCGTCAGTAACGGTAAAGTGAAACACGACGATTATACCGCCCCTTTTTACTTCGTACGTTCTTTTTCATTCATTCTTAAACAGTCCCGGGCCGCTCTGTGACGGTTGCTCGGGCAAAAACCTGACTAGCGTGTCGTTAATAGCGAATATATTTGCGTAGATCTAGAGCCGGGGATGATCGCTATCGTGCGAGATTGAAACTGTGCTGATTTGTAGTTTTACAAAGTAAATTTTACGCACAGTAGAAACAAACTTGCGACTAGTTATGGCTCTGTTTTCTTTTTCTTGAAACAAAAAGAAGAAGAAATAAAGTTTGAGACGAGGGTTGGGGTTGGGCTCTGGAAAATTTCATGGAATGTCTTTGGAGCAGATTCGAAGAGATACGCTGCAGTCGTTCACGCATCACTTATCATTCAACTATTTACACATGTACTCAAGACGAATGACACTTTACCGCAACAACCGATCTTCGACTTCCAGCCCATTATCACGTCCGGAAAAAAATACTTTTACTTATATTATGGAATTTTGTCGGTTTGAGAGAAGAACCGAGAAGAGACACTGCGCGAAGCTCGGACGACCGTGAAGCTTAAAACTGTAGGACTGGACGGCGGAGACGAACGGCAGACGTGAAAGCTCTAAAAATAAAGTCACAGAAGCAAGGAGACCACTGTTTACAACGCTCTGCGTGTTCCATGACCCGTGTGCGTTACTCTTTACGCTTCTCAGGCACGCAAGTTACGCCAGATGTCTTTATACGTTGAAATTCGCGAGACCGTAGATACGGAGGTTTCCATAATTTGCTAAATCGTACGATATTTTTGGCTTTTTCTATCCAAGTCACACTTTGTCAATCTTTAGAGTAGCTGTTATTCCTAGTTATTGTTACGTGGAACTGAGGAGGGATTTTTACACGTGTGTAAACACAGCCGACGTGTTCGACTACAGGGCACCGATCTCGTTCTCTCTTTCCACATCGAAAATCTCGAATCACGATTTGTCAAAACGTGACCAGGTCTGAAAGCGTGCAAACACGCGTGCCGTTGTTTAAGGGTAATTAGAAACGGCAGAAGGTTCGTTAGTTAGCAGAACAAGACCGCGTCAGGAAGTAACTCGGCGCCGAAACTCACCGATATCTTGACAAAGTGAAAAAATTGCGTCACCGTGGAGTTTCGCGTCTGCCTGGCTAATTGGCAGAAAATGAATGTAAATTCAAAGATGGCGTAAAAGTTGTGAGAAAATTAAAAAAAAAAACAAAACTCGGAACAGAAACGAGGAGAACGAAAAGGCGAAATTGAATGAATAAATTTACTCGTACGCGGAGAGTTATTTACTCAAATTTACTGCATACAATGCCGGGACGGTCTCTTGAGGAAGGTTTGAAACCTTAATAGAGAGAAATATCCAATTTTCGGGGTTGGTTAAATTTTTCAACGAGTGAAAACGCTGCAGGTTTTTTTTTTAATCGATTACAGCGAACGAAGATAGCCAATAACTTTACTAATGTAAAGAGCATAAAAAAACGCAAAAATATGATAGGTGATTATTTGATGAAAAAAAAAAATAAAAAAAAAAAATGGAACTGAAACCGTATACTCATTAGAGAACGTTTTGAGGTCGTCGGGGAAATTTAAAATTATCGCAACGAGGGAGTATAAAAATCCACTATCGAGAATGAATACAATCTACATCGTATGGATTATTTGCTATCAGAGAACGATGGAAATACGATGGACAACGTGCGTGGCATTGATGATAACCGCGAGTACAATAATTGTTATCTCTTGATCGGACAAGCAAAAGTGGAGTGAAATTTGCGGAAACTAGGTTACGCCGGGCGTAAAATAGACGTTGTGTGCCAATGAAAGTGTGTACAAAGCTAATCGACGATCTCTCACGGTTTATTATGTCCTTACATACACCCGCATTGAAATGAGCGGCGTTTTCATACGTATAAATTCTTTATCCAGACTGAACGAATATAAATTACGAATGAAGATAAATCCTTTGCTACGAAAGAATTCGCTGTCGCAGCGACAGCAAAGGCCGGGAATAAATTCAACCGCATGTGATACAATGGACGATGTCGAATATCGAGAAAGATAGTAGAGAAAATTCTTAAATTTAATCTCCCACATTAGCGGAGCGGTGTAAGAATTATTCGGAATAAAACTCGTTAATCGCTACTGTTCGGTAAAGTTCTGGCAAGCGCGTTTTATCGTTGGCTTTAAATATAAACTGCCGAAGGCTGAAATTTGTAAAAGTGTAAAAGACCAATTTATATTCGTCGTTATCTCGTAATCTGAGTATAGTTTCAGATTGATATTTAACGAAGGATTGTATCATCGATATAAAAATCTACGGTACAAAAATTTATACGCTGTTTAAATTTGGTCGTCAATTACTGTAGCGGTTCAGTGATACAACAAATTGGAAATTTAGCAGTAATTCAAGCCGGCCTTGGCTCAGGATCGACCTTTTGTGCCTGACACCCTTTGACCAGTGAACCGCAACTGTACCACATATACGTGGGTGGATTTCACCGTAACGAAGTGTGGGAGCTGATTTTGGCACACTGCTATGACGTATAACCTATGTAAATATCTATATCTATGTCTCGGTCGTTGAAATGTCAGTGAAACCGACCCGATATCAAAATGTGAGCGACAAACTCAGTCGTGAATCTATGAACACACACGAATCTGGATGAATGGATGGGTGCGTTCTACGGGCTTAGCCGGAAACCATGTAAAACCAACAAATCGCATCAAAGTGTCCTAATTCGTCCAATATACCAGAAACGCGTACTCTGTAGCAAAGTTTGCGCCTATAACTTCGCAGGGTTGTGCACGTGTCTTGAGAAATGAAAGGTGACACATTTTGAAAGGATTTTGCAAGTTTCCAATGAAATACTAAACAACTAGAAAACGAATAGCTTGAATTATTCTAAGCATCGTTCAAACGCGCGCCTTTTTTCTGACGTCAGAAAGGTTATGACCAATGAGAGAGTTTCGCTGTGCCGAGACAGGGTGTGTTTTAAGTATAGAGAGGGACAGGTACGGAAGAGACAACGATTGTGTCGGAAGTTTCATTAAGAAACTTCTGACGTTTAAAAGTGATCGAGAATCAAGTGAAAATATAAATCTAGAATATAAATAATCAACACGGTTCCGTAAATTTTAGGTTACTTTCACGAATTATTCTTTATATTGATCTCGAAGCAATCACGATATAAAACATTACGAAGTTCAGGGACCGAAAACCAAGGCATGAGTCCATCATGCGGTTAATAAATTTGAGAGTGCCGAGAATTGATTCTTTCCCGTCAGGGATATAAATCTAAGAGATTTTTCACGAACGCGAAATTGCGTTCGGGCGATCGGAAAATGGGTTGTATAGATATCGGAGCCAATTCAATATCGTAGAGTGTTATACAACCTTGTAAACCATCACGAGCGCTTTACTAGCTGCGTAGGTACTCGGTGTTGGCATGAAAATGAGACACGACATGATCAGATATCGCCATACATTGTGCATGGTGTTACGTCATTGAAATTCTCCGTTGGGAGCGTGAACGTGACCTTAGGAAAAATCCCTGGGACTGCAGGCTGCAGCAGTGGTGTCGGTAAGAGGACGCTATGCTTAGGAAATAATGAGCATTGTTGTTTATTTTTATTTTTTTCTTAACAAGCAACCGACGCTACAGTCCATGGTTGTGATTGAAGCGACTTTGAGTATCAGTCGATAAATTCATGGAAGAATGACTAAAAGGTAGCGTCATATTCGTACTTGGAAGGTACGTTGATTCCTTGTAATTTGACGAAGCTGAGGTTAACCTGGTTTGTCCGAAATTTAAACGCTACCTTCTCCCAGTTACATACGTATAAAAGTGTACAATTTCTTTGGCCGTTGAATGATGAGGTTTAGCGTGAAAAAAAAAAGTTATAATATGACTGATAAAAGAAAGGATATTATACGCGAATAGGTTGAACAGAGAGTTGCATTGTAGGAAATTTCATGGGATTGTGAGCAACAATGCCACCACGAGTCACGCCATCTTGAAATTACACCTTTCATAACGGATGGAAATAATGTAGCCAGTATTGTGAGTAGGAATCACACCTCGGACTCGTCTTTCAACGTTGAATTTCATATACCTTCAATGCCGGAACCGTATATATAGGATAAAGTACAAGTCAATTAAAGTGACATGTGTTTTTAAATTAATAAAAACTACTGCAAATGTATGAACGATACGAATCTGCTATCCCTAAAGTCTGAACTGGAAATGCACAAGGATGCAAATCGCGGTGTAGCTCTTGCAATTGGATTAGGTGCTGATTACGTAGCGCATTAAAGTCCCCAGTGTTCGCGTACAGAGAGGTTGTTTTCAATTCCACAGCCCATGACGACTCGCTGCTAACGCGAGCTTTGCACAAGTTCCGTGAAATCTCTTGGCGGTTTTGTGTTTTATTACTTTTAATTTATGCATCCACATTTATATAATTCATTGATGTGCACTCGGCTAATTAAAACAGTTTTCCGCGTATAATTATACCTCGTACACCTTGCACACCCACTCCAGGATTAGGACGAGATAATAAGCCAAAGAAAAACACATCTATTTTCTTTCTAACGAGCCTAATGCTCCCAGTCATTACACGAAACTTTCGTGATATCCAAACAAAGGCCAAAACTGACGCCGTGGCGTGACTGGCGGTACGCATTTCTTTAGCATTGACCTGCGAAAGTTGTACGGCGGTTCCAGTTTCTGCGGTTCCATTGACATTTACTAGGCCAATATCACCGGACACCAATCTCCATTTCATGCTCATTTTTCTCTCCAATAATCCCTTTTGGATTTCATCACATATTCCATTATCCGCCAGAGGCCACACGTAGGTATCGAATGATTTGGACTAAGGCGAACGAACACACGCCTAGTCACTGGAGACGTAGAAGGTCGTCGCAAGTAAAGTATTGGGCGGTGATTAGGGGTCCGGTTTCACAGCCCGGACTCGTTCCACTTGACCAAGGCACGGAAAAGGAGGCGGGTATCATAGCTGAACGGAGAAATCTTCACCGATGACGTGTCCGTTTCTTTCTACTCTTCTTCTTGATTTTCACACGAGAAGAATCAAAGTTCCAACAACACTAGCGGCACGCCACTCTTAATATTGAACAGTATAGTCAGCCTGCCGGTACCGCAGCAGTGGCATCACACTTAATTGCACCTATGCCACGGTGCAATTGCTTAATCGTACAATTAAATAAAGTTGAAGGAGTCAATTTAGCGCGGCCACCGCGACCACCACCACCACCACCACCACCACCGGCGACCACGACCCGTTCTCCAGGAGGTCAGCGCCTCTGCGGAGTCATTGCACTTACAGACTTCAGACTGCAGAAGTGCACCAGGGGCGCTATTCCGTACGCGATTCAAGCCGCAGATCGAGTCGTGTCCAAGACAACCGCGTACTAGTCGTTACAGACACTGCGTTACACGCAATTGAATCGGTAGCTTATGTAGTTATTGGTTATATTACAGGTTACAGTACAGGAAATCGGTAATACGAGACCTGCAGCCTGACAAAAGTTGCATAAAAACGGGGTACGTGAACCTGCGAAAAACGATTCGTTATCCAGAGTTCAGGACGTCGCCTTTTTCGAATGATGCGAAGGAAGCGAGACTGCGTGTTCTAGAATTATTACCGCACCTTGTCATACATCTCGACGTGCAGCTACCGCGGACCTTGAATAAATGGGTAAAAAAGCACAGACGAGGAGCCGAAGAAGAAGACGAAGAAGAAGCAGACGCGATGCATGGAAAGGAAAAGGCCTTCTTGACTAGAACCAGAGGAAGAGAAAGGGGGGAAGGAGAGGGAGCGGGAGGAGAGGTAGAGGTAAGCCAGTTGACGTACACACGTGCTAGTAACGGAATGCAGTGTTGCCAGGTTTCTCGCCATAGTGCAGCGTATAGTATAGACGGTGTAGAAACACGAGTTCAAAAGGTTCGATTCTAGACCTCGCTTACACACGCCAGAAACGACTCAAGGATAGAAATAAGAAGGAAAACACTCAGCGCTTTCCTCTTGGAAAGTCTTTTCTCACGTCGAGTGTATCGCTGACAATGAGTATGAATGGCGAGGCAAAGGATGACAAATTTTGGCGAAAAGAAGAGACGGTCTGGCTCATAAATCCAGCCAGGCTATAACAATTTATCCAATTTATATACTTGTATTAGCGCTGGAAGGTCCGATATTTTAGACGAGGAGTAAACTGCAACAATCCTACCAAAAATCACTTCTTCACGCCTGCCGTTCCGTTTGAATTTAAAAATACGGAGCGGTATTCGACCAAGAGACGGTTTACCTACACCTACCGGTTCCTATCAAATTTCAAATTGCCCCGCCGGAACCACTTCTGATGTAATTCAGCCCGTGGCTATAAGAAAGTCGGCGCCTCACGGAACCTGACTTTTATTTCAGCTGATTATAAGTTCAAAAGACTGTGCCACGTACTGACTGCCTTACGAGGAAACGACATCCCTGGAGAGACGTGCAGTTGCTTCAGCATGAGAAAAACTCTCATCGGGTATGGTATAAAAGGCGCAACCAATTAGCAATAATACACCAAGTTCAAGAGGAGAGAGCAGAATATTTGCTGATAATATATGATGTAACGAAGAAGAACGCAACCGAGTGTTCACCGGAAATGATTGAAAATAATTATCAGACTTTAGATGATAATATTCGAATGTTGGAGGGTAGCTGCGGGTTTTTCCGAGGGTGAAATTAGGACCACTAATTACGAATGTTCATCAATTCTTCGTGAGCTGTCGCCCTTGTGCCGTCAATGTCTCTAAATTGAAATGGTAGATGCCGGCGGAAGATAATATTCAATTCAGGTTATACTTTATGTTAAACTCTATAAGGTCGGATGCTTTTATCGAACTTGCAAGAAAACTCGACTATTCGACGATAAGCCATTATTTCACGTGGCTACTCGTAAATACTTCGAGAATCGGATTTGGTTAGGTGTGAGTGACCAACTCATGTACAATCGATAGCTAAATTGCCCGAGTTTTTTTTTGTTTTTTTTTTTTTTTCAGCGAGCGAAGTTTTGATCGCGATAATGACGACTGGTGGAAAAAGCCCCGGGAAGGAAATATTTTCCCTTCTGCATTTAACCACGGGAATCAACGAGCGATAAAACGGTAAAGGATCAACCAATTTTCATTCCAAGTTTTTATTTATTTTTTTTCAAACTTTTTTCAAACCTCTAGTAATGTGATCCAGTATTGTATGATTACGAAGTTTTTCGCGACGAAAATAATGAGGAGCGATAATTTTTAATCATTGTTAAGCAGGGGATTGATTTAGGAAGACTTACCGAGCATTATTTCCACTTTACCGCTGCGTCGTGGTTTGAAGGACCACAGTCCGATCATTTTGAAGACTGCGGTGTTGATCGATTGACTTGACGATTGTTAATATTTTAGTATTATGATTAAATTTACATAACAAGTTTGACCGTAGTCCGGTAGTTGTGAGAAAATACGGTAATTATGTAGTTATTAATGCAACGATTAGTATAGAACAAGTGATTAGTCAGTGGTGACAAATACAAACTACGATCAGGTCAACAACGACACAGCGTATGTGTGCGGATTTAATTAATGAAAAAACATGCCATATGTAAATCTATGTATGCTAATGAAACGGAATATCTAACGAGTAACGATAAATCAACCGAACGTTAACGTGTACGGTTTTCAATTTTCAAACGGTGTTAGTTTCCGTTTTGAAATTTAATGTTCATACAAGCAGCGATATATCCTGCTGCAGGGAGGAACACGCGAGAACATCGTCGGTGATTCATATAAATTCAAGTCAAACAAACACCGTATTATACCGTCTGCGTGAATACTGAGGACACCTGTAATATGGGGGGCGTGAAATAGGGCGCGAGTAGAAATTACACTCGAGGCGGAATAAATATCAATGTTTGGATAGAAATGAAAAAATTATTTTTGGTAGATACAAATATCAACACAGTACGTTTGACTGTTCCGAAGAAATCCAATTTCAAAAACTGGTTAGGTTTACAATAAACGAGTAGGTATCCCCTGAATATTGACTCGGTCTTGTTATCGCAGGTGAATTTCATTTAATCACGATGAGTACAATTTTCAACATCTTTTGAAAATTTCGATACACTATCCGAACCACAGGAATCTTCGATTGAATCAGCGCTTCGAAACCTGCATTGAAACCAATACGATTAACAACAACGTACAGTCTTTGTTTCAGTTTGAATTATTTTATCACTAATTGAGATTATAGCATTAATTGGATTTAAAAAAAAAAAAAAAAACCGGTTTAAAACACTGCAATTATACCCGGTTAAAATATATTCGCACATTTTGTATTTTGGTTTACAGTAATTCCGTCCGCGAATGAACAACTTTCAATTTCTTATGATATGTCAAAAAATTGTTTAGCAATAATCAGAAGAACTAGATTCGATGCGCAACATAATGTTGTGCCCGAGTATCGCGCACCACTGCGACTGTACACCATTCTTCTGGTATAACGTACAGAAACTACCCCTATAAGGCACATGTGATGTCGACGGCGCATGCGCGTGGTAATTGTTCTGTTCGAGAAGCGATATGTATGGAAATACGAAACGATTTATGGGTAAAATAAATTATAATATGCTGGTTAAAAGAGCAGCAACGATTGCTGTAACGATTGATCAAATTGACGCGGATACGAAAGATTTTGCCTGGATTTTATAGTTTTATAATATCTGCTAACATCTATTTGCACACATGCGATGTCCACCTGTCTCGGTCGGATTTTATCACGGGTAGAATGAATGGATAGCGTGCAACTGTCGACGATGCAGTTATGATCTGTATTTCCCGATATATTCGTACGTCATAGCAGGATTGTAGATAACGAAAATCGATAAAGGGTAACGCGTGTCAGGCTGAGATCAGGGCTCACTGTTCTTCTCGAGATGTCGATGCGAGGAACCTTTGCGAATGGTTCGGGGCATTTTATCCGCGCAACATCTGTGCACCTGCAGCAAATACTGCATCCGACTGCAGCTTTGCAGGGTATAAAAGTACGACACGTAATCCATATCCGCAGGATTTAGTGGTCCGTTAAATTTTCCTCACCTACGACCTATGAATAAAGATACGAGGATAACAACTTGAAATCGTAAACCTCGACAAGACACTCCGACGGAATTGAGAATTTAAAAGGTGCCGGACGGTAGAAAACGAGAATCCTGTAGGGGTGAATTTATTTTAACGCAAGCCACAATTGAAACGGTGAATAGGAAAGTGGAGTGTTATTTTTATAAAGCCGTAGTCTCGCGACGAAGTGCGGGGTGATCGTTGTACAACCTACGTTTATTTGACGTAAATGGATGACGTGAATGGGATCAGGATTAAGCATGATTTATCTGCAACATCGACGAGTCCTGGTAATTTTATATGCAGTTTTATTCTAAAGCCTCTAGGATTGAGGTAAAAAGTTTGCACGTGGTCTGAGAAAAGATTCTCAATATCTTGTAAATATTTCAACTCACTTTGATCGAGTGGCAAAGCATTCCCGAAGAATTTCGAATCGCGCAGGTATTGCGACTACAAGTTTAAAGGTGACCTATGATAATTTACATCTTTGACAAGCCTGTTTGACATTTTTGGTAAGTAATCCAATAACCCAAGGATCATCCCCGTAGTCAGGGTTATAATTAACCAATTACATACACCATTGGCCGACACCCAAACCCAGCGCATATTTCATTCTGGATGGAAACCGCGAAACAGGCATCAACTAACTATACGGCCGAGTAAAGGTGTGTGCGGTTTACATCCGTTCGATCCAGTTGGCATTCATATACATATACATACACACACATATATATATATATATACATAATGTACACATATGCCATTGATCGGGCAGTTGGCTGATCAAACCGAGAGCCTTATCTTCGGTCATGTCCGCAGGTTTGGGTTTAATTGGTTTCCGCTTACGTTTATTTCATTTTTATTATTATTTATTTATTTATTTTTTTTTTGTTTTTTACTGGGAGAGAAAGGTTGGATTCAAAAGAAGAAAATAGAAAGACGAATTTCTGCGGTTTTCAAACAGGTTACCGATTTTATACGTGTACACAAGCATTGGCTGACGCGGTTGTTTAGTCAGTTGAAGATTAAGCGATTTCTGGTTCAAACTCTCTCACGCCTCAAATTCTGCGCGAAGAGAAAGAGAGAGAGAGAGAGAGATTGAGTAATTAATATTCCTGTATCTGACAAGTAATTTTCGCGCTCTTGACGGGGCGTTTGAACTTTTCCAGGCTGTTTATTAACGACGAATTTCCGCACTTCATAAATTCTCCCGATATTTTATACGAAGTGATAACAGATTGCAAGCTGAACTTTAACGATAGAATAAAACTCGTCCTGTGGACGGCACAATTGCGCGAAATAATTGGAGTGATCACGGCGTGATGACAGGTGATTGTGATTTAGGGGAAATTAAGCTGCTATTGTGGAATGAAAAATAAACACCGGTATCGAAAATGCAGCTTTCGTAAAACGTTACGAGAAAAACAATAAAAATCAATCTCCGTGAGCAACTCCCGCCTTTCTGTTCCTGAAAACTACTCGAGACAAGGTCTGATCAACTTTACCGAAGAGAGCTTTTTATTCAAATTTCAGGCAGAGAAAGATGCGTGCATATTTATACATAGTAATGCCTTACATGTGTTTTAATTTATATCTGTGTAAGTCTGGTCCAATCGTGGAACGCAATGAATAAGTACAGTTTAGCCAACGACGCCGACGGTGACCCTTATAGTTTCTTGCTTGGATTTGGTAAAGGCACAAAGAACTCCTTTCAGTCTATCAAACTCTAGTTTAAGCTTCGTTGGAAGCGAGTTCGTACGGTTTACACGTAGCAGCGTGTAAATGTGTTCGTAAAGGCGGCAGACAGACTTCACCTCGGGAAAGAAATATGCCAGAAACGTCAAAGCTCAAAACGCAACTTGAACCTTAGACTGTACAGAATTTCAACTTTGATTTTCAGTAGATTTCCTTTTAGAGTAATGGTCCCCGTATACAATATTAAATTGTTTCTTAAAAAAGTAAACGTTTTACATACAAATTGGAATTCTACGATGAAAATGTAGGTACAAGGAAATCTTTATAATTGTGACACTGACACGGGTGAATCAACGTAGTTTTCATCAACCTTTGTAATTCGGCAGTAGCTTTATCAAAACGTACCGAATTCTCCAAGACGTACGAAAAAAAAAGTATCTCCCTATTACCAGAGCTGAAGAAATCTGTGTCTTTCATCTTTTCAAACAAGTCAAGAATGGACCCTGCCGTTTTCTACGTTGACTGACGGTCAGGCATAAGATATTAAAAATTTCTGTATCGTTCTATAAACCGTGCGGGCTTCACCGCTGTGCCATAGATGAAATCTGTATTCCCGTCTGTACGAGGAATATAAGATAAGCGAGTAAGAAGAGGCAAAAAAGGGGACTAAAGGTGATAGAAAAGGAGACAAAATCAACAAGTCGAGTCGATAAAACCGTCTCGAACTAAGCTCTTGGCGATTCAACGCTTCGCTGTGACTAGTAGCAATGTTTGTGCTTGGTCGGTGTCCGTCTGAATACACCAGCCGCATTGCAGCGTCTGGATTTTCCATGCATACGAAGCAAATATCGACGTGCATTCTCGACTACCAAACCCGAAGTATCGAGTTGCGGAAAATAAGTAAGAGGGAAAGAGTATCCAGAGTGGAAAACATCCCTGGATGTCTCTCGATCTCTTTCCCAATTCCACTGATCAAAAAAGCATCATCGGAGTTTATTTACGGTTTGAACGTTTATTGGTGTGTACGATCCTTTTTTCCATATGGGAAAGCTTTTGTCGATGAGAGTCTTAATAATTGCGGATGGGTAATTGATAATGACTCAAACACCGTTATGGAGAGATACAATGTCAGACATTCGGAGGTTGAATTTTTTATATCCCCTGAAGCCTGAGTAACCGTGCGAGTAAAAATTCAAGATCTAAATTGTCGGTTTCACTGAAACAAGTCTCTTCTCTAAGTCCATGAAATCCACACCATTGATATTATCTATATAGATCACAAGACGGGACACTCGTGACTGTGTGTACGTATATCTGTTCAGAGCTTGGTTCATTCCATACAAGCCGTTATAGATTCAATTACGGGTTCTTGGTACAAAGATATCCTGTTTCGACGTCTGCACGCGGCATGATAGCCACGTTGGTAACTTGTTACCCACTACGTAGTAAATATCGCGCACTTACACAGATATATGCGCGATTTCATTGCGTGTTATATAATATCCGAACATCGGGAATACGCGGTCATGCACAGGTTCACGATTAATTTCCGGAAGCGAAACTTAAAGGCACGTCCGAGAAATTGCCTTTCTCAAATTCGATCTCGAGTCTGATTGCACAACCTTCGGAAACTGCTTGTCATCTTCGTTGAACCTTCGAGGTTACGCCAAATGCACCCCTATAGCTACAAAACCCAGCCAACATTATCAATCTGTCGACTTGCGCAGCAATTAATCAGCAGTTATGACTCGTAACCGAATGGCTGTTATGATTGTGCATCGTCGAATCCCCCTCCCCAGTCAACTTCAAATAATTCAAAAACGATTGCTTAATTTTTCCAGATTTTCATATCAACTCTAACACCTCTCCCCCAATAGGGTGGATTTTTCCATTAAAAATACACGTGTTGTGGACACATTCTCAGTATATATTTTATTGTAAGAGTAATAATGTTCTAAAAAAACTGTAACTGCGAGGTTTTAGTAGGCATTAGTGATAAAATCTGGGAAAAAATTCACATTATATGATATAATCCAGGAAATCTACACGAATTGCACACCCTCGAAAACTCACTTTTTTCGTTTGTATGAACTGCAATTCGTCTAGATTTTCTGGTACGATGATGTGAATTTTATATCAGATATTAGCACACCGATGATCACTGAAACCTGCTAGTTACAGATTTTTTAAAACATTATTACTCTTGCAATAAAATATATACTGAGAATGTGTCTGAAATACGTGTATTTTAAATGGGGAGATTCATTCTGTTGGCTGGAGGGGTTAAAACTGAGATGGAATCTGAAAAAATGAGAAAATTGTTTTTGAATTATCTCAAGTCGATTTAGGGCGGAAAAAATTTTGTCAACACCGTAAATAAGAACTATCCTAATGTATAATATTTATGCGTACAGTATCCGCGATTTCTTGACAAACTTTTCCTGCCATGGAATATCAAACGCGCCAACTGCAGTTTTTCGTCCTTTTCTCTACGTGTTTTTAAAAGTGGAATAACATACATCAGCTCTTGCGAACACTCTTTCACTAACTGAATAAGTAAGATATGGATAAACTCTATAAAATTTCACAGAATTGACTGAAAAGAAATTCATACTTCATCCGCAAGATTGCGGCTGTTCGAATAGTCCTTAAAATTAATGGAAATTCAGTATTTCGAATGAAATACGTATTCGGTGCCGATTATACCTGATTTCAATCAAAATAGCCTGGACTTTGTTTTACGTGTGAAATAATGGGACTGCTGAAAAACTGGGTTTTTGGCGATGCCAGCATCGCCCTAATTGCGGATTAGAGGTATAACGCGTAAACACCGGCTGCATGCATAGTTGATGGGGTTGTGATTAGTCTATCGAGGTCAACCAGGTCACTCGGTTATGTGCAAGGCAGTTCTGTATGCCGACTGGTCACGTACCGTATTCGTACGAAATCGATATCTCCGCGTTAAACAACCAGAATAATACGTACGGATCGAGTTACGTGCAATACACATGGGGACGCGGTACGGACACTAGACTATTTTAAAACAGGGCAATACTCTTTTTATTTTCGTACGAAACAAGGTTTAAACGTTAACTTTTTTACCAACTAAAAATCTTCTCGATTTGTCGGATCTTTAGCTGCAGTGTAAAGAAGTACTTTGTACACAATGCGACTTCTTTTAATTTAAATATTGTGCAAAGATGTACAATTTATTCCGGTTTTGGTTTCCTTTTTTTTTCTCTTTCTTTTGCGGAATTTAAAAAAATAATCGTGAAGTATACAGTTTCGCAGTTGGTGTCACGATCTAGCTTCGATATAAATAATAACACATTTATTTTCGTAAGCCTTGGAAGGTTAGGCGTCAATCCACCATTTTCAACATAAGGTACGAAACGTTCTAATTTTGCTGATATCTGCTGTCTGATTACTCCAATGTAAAAAAGTTGTCATTTTTAAAGATGATTCAATAATTTACACGATTACTTCTGTATGATACCGTGCTTCTTATAATTCCTAATAATGCGGGGGTATTTTTTTTTTTTTGTACGGTTAAACCTAATTTTTAGACACATTTCCAAGAGAAAAACGAAAATACTGGTAATCTAGGAATAATAATATACATATATGTATGTAATATATTATGGTGGTCCTTAAAAATGTCATTTTTGAATTTTGACTGCCTCACATCCCAAATCGTTCTGCTTTCTAAATCCCGCGCTTTGACGATGTTTTCAAAACTAAAAACTGAGAATAAAAGATAAAAAAAAAAAAAAATTAAAGTAATAGTCAAATAAAAGGATATTCGATTCGATCATTCTCCCAGTTCACGTGATAATCCTCCGCGTGAACTCAGCCACTGTTCGACGGCCAATTTTACTCGATCACTCTTCATCCTGTCTACGTCGGTTACAATAAATTTCGACGCTGTCGTCGGGGGAAAATAACATCGGGACTTCGCATCACCGAGCTTTCTCGATGTAATAACACCGTGGTGTGGTAAAATTTCAAAGGCCGTTCGTAAACTTAATCAATTTCCAAATTTCTCGTGAATTTACACCCCCTGCACTGCTACCAAAGACGGGAAATTTATACTCTCTGGTCGAGGCAGCTTTTAACTTACTGAATTTCCTGCAACAGGCTGCGAGAAACTTTGTGCTATTTGAATACACATGTACATACAATTTGTATGTGTGTGTGTGTGTATATATATATATATGCAAGTGAAATATTTGCGAACGCTTATAAAATATTTGTGCTTCATTTAAATTTCCTCTTATACAACTGATCATCTGCTGCAGCTAACCTGGAATATTCAACCGACTTGCCATTTCCGCAACAACAAACGTTTCTTTTCACTTTTCTTTTTTTTTTTTTTTTCATACTAAGGTATGATATTTGGATTATTATTATCGTCCCTGAGTGTTTCCATTTTCTATTACGTTACGCGAAATAAAGCTTAGAGTAAGAAATCTGAACACAGTCAATTGACTGCAGTAGCAGCTACAGAATCAATCAATGCATCGATTTATTACCAATAGTCGTGCGCTAACATTTTTGCCAAACGTTCCGTTTTTAACAGTGATTATCATCGGGAGTTGTGATAAACGAAAAAAGGCGATAAAATAATCGATTATCGTTTAATAAATTCACTCCGGCGGAGTTCCGCTGTGAAAAATGATCCTTCGATTGATTGTAATAACGACGATAGTGTGCCTGCATGATTAATAACTGGCATCCTGTACGCGTGGGTAGGTTAGTTATTTTTAGAATTTAGGACGTTGCATGCGGTCTCGATCTAGGTTGTACGAAACTACGTCACGGGGTTGCACCCCCGTCGGTTTCGCAGCACCTGTTCGCCCCAGATTCTATATATTACATGTGTATCTCAGGCCTCTGAAAACCGATACAAACGTCACGTATAATATGATAACGGCATAAATTAACCCGGCTTTATTTGCATACGATGTAAATATCCGTGTATAATGCAAACATACTCGCGTGATATTGCCTCAAAACTCCCCGAAGACGCGCGGCTAATTGTCAGCCCTGTAGGAAAGCCTCGGGGGGTGAAAGCTGTGCTTACAGTTACCGAGTGCCCGGCACTTCAGTGCCTCGTTTCAAACTGAGACAGGACGTCGTTGTTCCGGCCTGAAACCGTAATTTCGAAGGTACGGGAAAACGGGGGCGTGCTGGGGATCGGTAGACCACGAGGGGGAAGAAGACTTTCGTTTTACGATACACGAGGAGACGGATATTTGCAAATGCAGCATAAGCAGATGAGACTGTAACAGGATTCCTGATAATGGAAGGAAACATTTTTCCTTTTTCGGACCGTGTATCTCGACAACAATCGATTAATTTGACTGGAGTTTATATTATTGAAAATTATGTTGATAGAGCTTCGTTGTTGTGATGTTTTTTTTTACTGGTATCAATTGATAGGAAGCAATTTTATTGAGAACGAAACGGTAACCGTTTTTCTCAGGGACACGTTAAGGTGCCCAGGACGCTTAAAATATGGTTTTAACGATTTACTATAAATTTTGAAACAGGTTTTTCGTATACTTTATCTACTTCGCAACATTACAAATTTTTTGTTCCATCGAACTGGTGGTCTTTGAAGTTTAAATTCCATCTTTCGACAAAGTTTACGACGTTCTTATTTCGTTAATTAAAAAAAAAGCGGGATCTTAGTAAAAAAGCCAAACTATGCAAGAATTCTGCCCGAAAATTTGAGGTAAATCCTTAGAATCGTTTTCGAGGTATCGAGAAATCCGCGAAAAAATTACCGTGCGAAATGGTTGATGTTACTGTCAACAAAAATACCTCCTATTAATTGATTCTGACAAAACAAATCGACACGCTCGAACTAAATACTTTCGTATAAATGAAACCCGAATCGAATAAAATAATTGGTTGTTGAGATAAAAATCTCCAACTTGACCCCTTTTTTCAACCGTCTACTCGTAGATACATGTATACCCCTTTATTCAGAAAGGCACGTAGGTTAAATGGCCAATGAAACTGACATACTCGTCGCTAATTTCTAAACCCCGAGGAAATAGCGAGGCTCTGATTTGTGGGCGAGATTTGTGAAATGAAAAGTTACGATTCTCAGAGCTCAGGAAGCGCTTCTACTGCATCCGAGTCTGAATGTCTGGAACAATTTGTACCGGTATTGATCAAACCGTCGGTGGTGAGCCTCGTAGGCGGACATGGGTAAATCTGGAGTAAATAATCGTCGGCGAGAAAGGGAAAATGCTGGAACACAGGGTCTGGACATGGGTAGACAAGCAGGCATGTGTGCGTCGAAAGTATTTTTCGAATATATTCAAACCGAGTGTGAAAATTACGCGTGGAGTTAAAAACCGGACGAATTCCACAGTGATCCATATTCTCTACGTTTTACACGTTGTGAAAACGTTTATTGACAGAGAGGAACATGATTTACTGTTGAATAATACCGAATGATATTGAATTCAAATTCTCGATCGAAATTGTTGAAAATTCATATAAACAAATAGCCAATTTTATATCTTCAAATTCAGATAGCTTTCGGTGATGATTTGATGTTTGGTTCGGATGGTGAGTAAATTTGACTTTTCGAACGATTTAAAACGATGTTTGAAGCGAAAATTATACCGTCGACATATTTCCGCACACACTGACGAACCTCACTGCTTTTTCCATTCATCGTGCAGTATGAAGTCTACGATTTGCTAGCGGTTCAACCCCTTAGACGCAATCTATTATTTCTTTCTTACCAAAGCGCCTTTGGAATAGATCCGCGAAAGTCGGAATTCGCATGAAATATAGAGTAGCGGGAAGTGATTACTAAAGGTAATTTCCAGACTCGGATCAATGTTACATCGCCGAAATTAGGCAATTCCGTTCAATGAAGATTTGAATCTTGTTTTATAGGAACTGTACATTTTTAACATTCTAGAACAGCAACGAAGCGTTTGAAACTTGGAAAAGAAAAAATTTCGGTAGAATTTGTAATCGACGCAAAATAAAATTCTGGTAAAAACATTTTTTGGAAAAATTGATTACCAGAGTCATACCTTGATCGATGTGTAAAAATTTGCCATCCCGTTGTTTTCTGTAATAGATTCTTCAATTTTTCCTTATCTTAAAAAACCATAATCATAAAGAGTTGGATAATAATACGTAAATAAATTCTCGCGTTCCTTGCGAATTTATTTTATCACAACACTCGGAAAGATTAAAAGAAATAACTCATCTGCAGTTTGGATCTTGAAGCAATTGCAGTGTGTCTGGGTACTGTTATGCAATTGCGGTATAGGTTTGTACAACGTGAAGAGAGAAAAAGAAGGAAGTTTAAAAACAACGCCTTCTCAGCCTGCGGTACGCAAACAAAAGATGAATAAAAATAAAATGCCCTTTGTTTCGTATCCCGAATTACCATAATTTATTCCATGGCTACATTTCCTTAACCGTTAATGATATGAATCTCATTTGGTAAAGCCAGGCGCGCCGCGAAAGTTGAAACGTTGGCGTGTCACAACTGTTACAGTTATACGTAAGACAGACGAAGAACCTTGCCGGATAAATTAGGAAAATTCATTCGTTCTCTGCGCTCGCGTCATGCATTATAAAAAATATGACCAATGAGGAAAAAGATGCTTACGTCTGATTCCCCAGTCCATCATTTTGATTCGTTGAAATTAGACTCTTCGACTTCGTTCTTCGGCACGACGAACGGTGGTCCCTTCGATATTTAAATCTTTGAATTGGTCTTTCGTCGCTGGTTCTTTACTCGTTTATATTTCATAGGTACAGATGTATGTATATATATATCTATGTATACATGTATATTATATTATTCAAAATGCGTTTAAACTGGTCGTTGATGGTGGCTGCGAACTGCAGCCTGGTCGAAAATTCTTACAGTGAATTTATTCTCTTCTCTTCCTCTCTCAAATTGGTCCATGAATTGCGTGTGTCTGATATTGATACGGATGAGCGACTAGGCGGATAATTTACATCGTTCCGGATAACGAACGACGTATAATCTATTCGTCATTACGTACTCACACTGCGATTATCCCTCGCTTTTATTCCAGTTTATAAATCCCTCGCTCTTGACACTCCGCGTAGGGTTTCAAAATTTCCACAACTTAGCTGTTTCATCCCCAACAGGAGTATCACTGCGGCTAGCGTACGATATTGAACGAGAATTATAATGCAATTAAGAAGAGGATCAGGCGAATCTCAAGTCCCCCGTCTCAAGTTCTGAAGGGATTAATGGTAGAGCAAATGTGCAGACGGCTCGTTGTCATCTTGTTTTATTGGTAATTAATATAGGTTTGACCTCCCGGTCGAGTGGGGTCAAAAACTATTAAGATCGCCTTTATCAAATAGCCGGAACCCATTAAATTATCTGTCTCGACGATTAGCGAAACGTTCCATCAAATTTCACCCTCAGTTTATATCCCAAGACAATATAGGTATAATATAATCACATAATATATAAACTATTTCGGTCAAATTATTTTCATCACAATTTGTTTGTTGTAGGTACAGTTTATTCGATCGGTACAATCGTTGGTCAGTTTTTTTCCGCATTCCTTTCTTTCATTTGTAGATTTGTCGAAGGCGTTTTTTTTTTTTATTTTTTTATATTTTTATTTTTTTATTTTTTTTTTATTTTTCAAGCGTATGTAATTATAACCGAAAATGTTTCAAACGCAGAGTAAAACTCTTTTGCAGCTGTGACTTGCAGTGATATGTTTTCCGTATAATTATCGCATGACAAATAACAGTTTCAACGTTTATACACTTTTTATTTTACCGTAAAATATAACGTCTTTTCGGTCCCGTTATTCGCAAATTGACTCGACTGAAATAATACCTCTGACACTCAGATCAAATCGCGCAGTTTATACATTACAAAGCGTGCGGTGAAATTTAGATTCGACGATTGACACGCACGCACTTGGTAATATATATATTTCACCACATGTATATACACCGATATATATATATAATATATAATATATAATATATAATATATAATATATATATATATATATACACACACATATGATGAAACAGCGTACGAAATTATGCCGGTATAAATTTTACACAACGTTTTACAATTGGCGAATTAAGGGTCGCGGTTCACGGGGATGTAAAATTTAGCATTATCGAATAAGAATTAATCGAGACGCCGAGACGGTGTAAAAAAAATAAATTTCTTCTTATCGCTTTCCACCCTTCTGCGCTTCAACGCTATTTCCGTCTCACTGCGCGGAATTATAAACGTTTCGGTTTTTTTTTTTTTTTTCAATCAAATCATTTTTGACACGTCACCGTCAGTCCTCTGTGAAGATTTTTCCACATCGGCATAACCGAGAGGCCCGGATTAAACGGACTCCGTATTATTATTATTATTTCAATATATTTCTTAGAACCATATTTATATTTATATATAAATTTTTTTTCGTTTTTTTTTTTGTTTTTTACCGACTTGTCACGGTTTTACTTGCAATCTCAGAGTCCGGTTCAGGGTTTATGTAAATAAAATACGGTAGAGAAATTCTTACAAACTCGTATCAATTTTCCCGATGAATTCCGTCACGCTTTCGTCGCGGAAAAATAGTGATAAGATTGAGGGAGCAAAAAAAAAAAAAACAAAAAAAAAAAAAACCAACAAAATTCAAACAAAGGTGGAAATCCGCCGATGGCCTTTTTACATCCTGCCGATCCTGACGAGGAGGGTCAGGGAAACCCTTCGAGGGAACGGAACGAAGATAGGCGCAAGTCACCGACGTGCAACCTACGCAACCCCGCGGCCAAGAGACGACTGAACTGCGTCGCGGGGGTCCGACCAGCACCACCCCCCCACTTTTCCCGGTTCGTCTCCCTTCCTCCGCCCCTCCCTTCTACTTCCTCCGATTCCTCATCGTCCTCCTGGTCCTCCTTCTCCTCTCCTTTCTCCTCGTCAATTTTCCAAGTACCCAAAAGCACCAAGTTCCACACACGTGACTCGCACACTCGTTCTTTCTTTTTCGCCTTTGTTTCAAGGTCGTACTCACTATACGTTGGACATATTTATCCAAGTTTCTTGAATATAATTTTAAATCGCCATGTTGCACGAGATTTTTCTTCATTTGTTGGCCGAGTGGACGAAAATCGTTAGTTTGTTAGTTTGTAACCGAAATGTTATCGAGCTTCCGAAGATATCTTTGGTAATAGAAAAGCTCGGATTACATCGATGCGTGCTTTTAAATTGCTTCAAAATTCTTGAAGAATTAGTAGATTTTTGTTTTGTTTCGCTCTAGGATGGCACGGCAAAATACTGAAATAGATTTTCTCCGTTTTTTTTTTTTAGTCTTTATTTCAATATTGTTATTTGTTTATCATAATCGATATCGGTGTAATGTTGAAGATTTAACGATGTCAACGTAATAGCAAAAAAAAAAAGAAAACGTTTCATTGAATAAATCTCGTAGATTTTCAACAATTTTGAAGCAATTTTAAGCGAACCTTCGCAGCTCATACGAATTCAATGATAACATGATGAATACTAAATCTGCGACTATCTCGTAATAAAATGACTGAAAAGTATCGATTTTTGGTTAACCAGCCTCTTCAAGTCAACTTTACGGAATTCTGACAAAAGCCGATTTTTTTTTAGTTGAATGCAATTTAGCATATCATCAACAATCGATAAAACTTTTTCAGAATAATTATAAATACGTTTTTCGTATTATTCCGAGCTGATTTCTGAGTAGAATATCCCGTTACTGACAACTTGATGAGTAATAATTTTTTTTCGTGAAAAGGTAATAAAACCGTGGAAAAAATTGAGTTTCTCCTACCAAGGAAGAAATTGCCCGACTGAAAAAAAATTTAGTCGCGTCTGTTTAGTCTCAATTTAAACTGAATACGCGAAAGCCTGAAACGTTATCCGAATGAAGGATTTCCTTTTATCACGCGGTATCAAGTCTTTCACGTTTTCAGTAAACGATTAAAACGCGACGAAGCCAGAGTTTTTCCTCCATTCGTCAAAGTTCGTTTTGTATGCCGGTGTCGTTGAACAAACTTTTTTAACACAACTTTTGAACCCGTATTCATTAAAAGTTTTCAAACGACGAATAAGCATATTTATTCTCCTTGAAACGTGGGTGTGAAAGAAGTTTTCTATATCGACATTCACGAGTCGCGCTACATATTTCCTCTCCGGAATTAGCAAAAATTCTTCTTCGACACACACGTAAAATCTTTTGCGTAGCACCGGCGCAATCAGCAGCACATATATACGAAGTTTGAAAGAAACAAGTTGTTTGCACTCTTTTTTCTTTCCAGGAGCCAGAGCTTGTTATCTCTTCAATTCGTTTTTCGTTTACGGATAGACAACCCCGTTGAGGCCATCGTATCAACCAGCTGGCGAGAGAGCGAAGAATCCAGCCGGTATAAGAGTAAAAAAGTCAATCCAATTTCCTACGAATCTCTGAATAAATTGGACGTCAACATTATGCGTAGCATTCCTATGTATAAGGCAAGAAACCTCGGACTATTTTCTACAGAAATCACATTTTTACCATCGCTACATTCAAGAGTCGCGGAAAATGTAAAAGAAAAAAAAAAAAAACACTAAATCGAAAAGCCAGAAAGATTTTCGGTTCCTTTTTTTAAGCACATCTAAATTAATCTTGATTCAGTGGCATTCGAGTGTATTTTTTTCTTTCTTCCAGAGTTAATCTAGTTTAATTGCATTTGATTAAAATGTATTACTAATGATAATCGAAGTATTTACGTGAAACTGACGATAGAGTTATTTGCAAATCACAAGATTTCGTCTACTTGGATGTTTTTTGTTCGAAACGATGTAATTTTTATCATTATCATATAAATGTGTGTTGAAAAAATTTCGATTGAAAATGAATTAAGAAAATTCCCTTCCCCGTCAAGAACTGAATAAATAAATAGTAGGGCGAATTTGTATTGAACTGGTTTGGCGAATTTGAAATTCCGGGATTTTGTTGGTACAAAATTTAATAAAAGATGTACCCAATGGCTCGGAAAGTACGTAATGAAAAGTCGAAACAACTTTTCGAAATTTTTTATACAGCCAGCTCGAAATGACCCCGAGATTAAAAAGGAATGGCTGTGTAAAAGTTTCACAAGGCCTGATAAATTCTTCGTGTATGTACGAGTAGTTACGCATGTTTTACGTATTCCGTTCGAGGGGATGATCTTCCACTTCCTTCCCGTCCCCCGATGAAGACTTGCTAATCTAAATAATGTGACATCAGCTCTGCCGAGGATGAAAATGTCAAACTTGGCCTAGGCTCGTAAATATTATACAGATACATACTGTGAATGCAAATTCACGTAGGAGGAAAAATGCTCCGAAACACCGTTTCGCTACGTTACACACAACCGCGATGACGTAAGAAAACCGAGGGACTCCGTGGAGTTTAACGAACATTTTCACAATCCTTAGCAACACCTATTTTCCATAATAATAAAGGGATGAATTGTTTGTCCGCTTCGCAAATCTCGTCTCGTTAGCGCGAAAAATTTTTTTACATCACGTCGTGGCCGCAAAAATTCGGTGAAATTTAATCCCCGGTAAGAACGAGTTTGAAAAATTTTTGTTGCAGCATTTGAATGTTGTTTATAAAATAAAATCAACGACGTTTTCATGTTCAAACAATAAACTTGCTCTTTTAAACTTATCTTGTTAATTCTTCCGCACTTTGTCCAAATACAAGTCGGTTTCTAGATTTCAAGAGGTTGTCACATAATCCGAATTCTGTTAGCTTCGATCGGCATAAATGCTGTTTCAAGAAACTAGAGAAACTTGTAGGAACAGGAATGATATTGTGATAAAATTTTGAGAAACTGAAGGTGAACGTAAGAATGTTTAAGAAATGTGTACAACTAATTTCTCCTTCTCTTGAAAAGTAACATTCCACGACGTTTTCGAAGTCACTGAACACACACGCTCCACAAATTATACGCCATTATACGTACATATATAAATAATATCGATCAGGCACCGATAAAAGTTTTCTTCAATCTCCGACGATAAATGCAGCATGTTTTCTGCTAGTAAACCGGCGATACTTCAAGCACGTATATACCATCTTTATACCCGGGTTTATAACACGATAGAGAAATAGGATAAAGCCGAAGCCAGGTGGCCTCGATATGTATTCGACGTATCTTTTTCCACCCCCGGTAAACAAGTACAGTTTTTGTTTATTTTTGTTTTTTTTTTTTCTAAATTTTATACCACGCTTGGGGAGAAAGCTTGCAAAAAAAAAAAAAAAAGCAAGAATTATTCGACCGTATTGAAGCAGAGAAGCCACGGAATAAAATCCGAAGCTTTGAGGTTATGGTATACAGAATTTGAAGAATTATGCAAAATATTCAGGCACCTTCGATGTGTTCGTCGCGTCATTCGTGGATGAAGACCAAAAAAAAAAAAGAAAGTGAAAAAGCTCCCAAACCCGGCCAACATATCGATGCGGTTGGTTCCGACCATTCTATACACCTACACCTACGTCTAATACGATCACCTCCGAATTTCGCAACGGAGAGGAGACTCGTTGCAATCAGTCGAAAACGGTAGCCGAACGACTTGTCAATCTTGGGTTAGAAGCGTCAGGTATCGACTGATCGTAAAAAGCACGTGGTCAACGCTCGGTTTTCATCCGAGTGGAAAAAAACTGCAGACGCTGTGAGGTGAGTAAGTAGAAACGGTCGTCGTCTCGTCTTCGCGAGGTCATTATCGATATTCTAATCCAGTAACCCAACTGCTGCAAGCTGCACAGTTCGGGAAAAAACTTACATCGATAACAGATGTGTGTGCTTTTTGCATTTGTAATATGTAATTGGTTTACATTCAGCCTATAAGTTATAACTGCGCAGTTTATATCCGCTCCGAGTTACATCACGCGTGCACTTGTAATTTTCTTTTCTCCATCGATAACCGCGACCCATTACGTCGGTCACATCGAATTATATATATATAAATATATATAAAACATTATTTTTCGATTTATGTTCGTGATCGTTTCGCGCAGCCGTTACTGTGAAATATGAGTAGCTTTTCCCCTTTAATCGACGAACCGATGGATGTACGAGGAACTGTGTTGAGAATTTTAACGAAAGTTGGGAAATATGCTGCACTTGATGAACTTATCAACGATTCTTTAATCCTGAAGGTTTATGCGAGACTCCTTTCTCGTTACTGATGATGGAAAAGGTTCGTCAACGTGACTCGATTCGTTGAATAATAACGTAAGTTGCGTCGTGTATTAATTCCGGAATATACAGAGAGGCGAGAAAAAACATGAGAATCATTTCTCACACAGCTGTACCTATATTCAAGATATTACGACCGAACGTCATGTCGGAGATAATCTTATATGACGTATAAGGTGTGCTGCAATCGTCAGGGATATTTATAATAACTGGAAAAAAAAGAATATCACGGGATACGTAATATCATCGTAAATAAAAATCCAATCAAATCGCTCCGATCGTTTTACACAAAGTTAAAAGGGTAAAGTTTTCTACGAATCGGAGAAAATTCCGTTGGTATAACGGCTCGGAACTGAACTGTCTGCAGGGAAAGCCAACAAATCGTATTGATTTCCGATTACTATCGTACAGAGACGTAAACACATTCTACCTCGCAAACTGCACTACATGGTACATAATCTTTACGTATGTATTATTAGGGTGTATTGAAAAACCGCGTTTTTCAAATTTCGAAACGGGACTAGCGAGGAAAATTTCGGTGTTGAAAAAAAAATAAAACAGTTTCAAGAAGAACATTTTTCTTTAATATTTTCAGGTTGAGCAAACCGTTTAAAATTTGGGAATTTCCTTATTAGAGCGAAATGTTGCTAAATATAGTAAGGAAAACATGAAAAGTCGATACTGGTATATTTTTTTTTTCAATAGATAATAGCTGTAGGACAGTAAAATATGAATCTGGCTGATCTACACCCCCTGGCTGATCTACACCCCCACAACGATGTCGCGATGTGACGTGCACTATAATCATAATAATTTTTCTGACTTGAGAAAAGTGATTTGCGAGACTCACGCAGTCTTCAAAATGACAAATAGAACGTGATATTTTCGTTTCGAAAATACTGTTAAAGGTTTACAATGTATAAAAGTTTGTTAATAAACTTGCGAATTGGATTAATTTTGCAAATTGAACGAATCGATATGTCTAAGAACAAGGAAAAGTTTGGCTGGTCGATCGTTTTTAAAATTCCTACGAGGTTTTATTGGATATCGCACGTACCTACGGGGATTTGCACAGCAGTTCAGTGATGAAAAAGGCAATAAATAACAAGGGTGGAAAGAATGAAAAATTGATCGGACCTTCGTGCAACAAGGTATACGATCACAGCCTGACTGGGGTGTAATTTTTCTCTGATCGAAGTGAAGGCATGCAAAATTCAATGTTTGATCACCTGAGCTTGGCGCCTAACGGTGGACCAGGAACGGGGAACGGGGACTTTAAATATTCAACGAGTATTTCCCGCCGCCGCGCCGGAAGAGTAAACGCAGTCGCCATCATCATCTTTCCGGCTATTCAAGTGTAAAAACTGAATGACAAGCACTCGCCGGCCGAACCCGGAGCCTTTGAAAAAGCACATTACTGTGTAAACGCGGGGGTTTCGAATGCCGTGTCTTCCATGTGGAAGGTGCGAGTCTGCACCCTTGGAAGAGTTGAGATTGAAAGTTAACAAGGAGGAAATTGCCAAGATTTTTTTTTACACCATCAGCCTTCGAGCGCTCGGAGAATCACTTTTAGAAAATTCTTCTTGCGAGGCTTGTTTGCCCGATGCGTTAATATTTCACGCATCGGGATGTTGCAAGGTAAAATCCCGGTCCAACAAAGACGACAATGCCCCAGTATAATTGTGTCCATAAATTATAATGCACGGATGAAAACGCGCTTCAAGATCGCGAACATTTTTTCAATCTCGGTGTGAATCGGGACAGGTTGAGAAAAATGATTCGTATATGATATTTTCTTGTTTCTTATTCGTCAAGTAGAAAAACTTTCATCATACTTAGAAAATTATATTATTTCTCTGTTTCACGGAGATGTTGCAAATGTGCAAATTAACACGGAGTACATGCGCCTGCATTTATGCAATTTGAGATACATTTCCTCCAATCGTGGATCTGTGTAAGATAAATCGATCGCTTTGTGAACCATATTATACCTAATGCTTAAATGGTCACTGGAAAAACAGTCTCGCGAGAGAAAAATGTAAAATCTTATCGCATCAAGGCGATGGCTCTCAACGCGTCACCGGTTCTTGGACACATACCGAGAAAAGCCATAATCATAATACGTGCGGGGCCAAAGGCAGTTATTCCAAACTGTTCTGGTTAGCGTCTAAACCAAGCTCAGATTAGATTAGAGTTTCGTTCTGGCGTAGCGTTAATCCAAAGCAGCCAGCGAGTCAAAACAATTTACACCGTACATCATCACAAACTTACCATAGGAACACACCGCGTGTGTGTTGGCTTCTGCTTTTCCTGCTGCTGCTGTTGCTGCTGCTGGCAAATGCGGAGGAACGAATCGAGTCGTAGCGTCGCGTTCGTCGCGTGGCAATTAAAGTATGAGCAAAATAAAAAGCGAGGTAGCAAAACTTGGCAAAAGTGGCTTTTAAAAAGAAGAACCTTACAAAGTTTCAAACACAATATATGGCCCTACAAAATGTTATCACGTATGTATATATATACATATATGTATAATTATACATAGTTTTGAACTAGATCCGTCAAGCGATTAGAGTCAAGAATTCGTAGCGGTACTACCATTGTAATCTCGAAGAACGAGACTCGAAATATAATTGCTACGGTAACTCCGTAAAGTTTGCTATTATAGGTATTATAAGATCCTACGTTAATTAGGAAACTGTACAACGAACTCGACATGACTTGACAAAGACCGGTAACTGAGTCTAAAACGTACCGGAGGATGTTTCAACGTCATCCTTTCACGACTTGGCGAAGATCGTCCAAGGTAAGAAGCCCCTGGGCTATTTTCAGAAGTGTAGAGCGGGAAGTCCGCCTTTGCCAAGCGTCACTTCCGTTATCTTTATTGCAAACTCTGACCGGATGCAGACGTAGTTACGCCGCGTAATTACAATCTGGGCTTGTCTCTCCTGCAGAAGGACGTTGAACGCCGAGTTGGTGATAAAAAAAAGTTTATTTTTTATTTTTTTTATCACTAACAGTGGGACAAAGTTGTTTAAAATACTTGAGGAAATTTCAAACTGAAACTTTAGTGTCAGGAATGATGTTTAAAAGTTCGGGAGAGGTTTGAATTCCCTTTAAAATATAACTGCAGGCTCTTGCTAATTGTGAATTCACGTCGATGTTAATTCTTTATCAGATTAAAGAGGTTGGTTAGCCAAAAGTCGATACTTTTCATTAATTTTATTACAAGGTATTCGTGCATTGATTGTTTGGAAAAATACTGCGTTTGTACGGTACAAAGACGTCTTTGAAAATGCGAAAATAGAAAATACCGAAATTGTAAACAATCGTATGCTCCGACATAGATGCTTTATTTAAAATGGCTTCGAATTTGGTAAAAAAATCTAGTAAATTCTTTCTGATTTTATTCAAAAGACTATTTTCCATAAATTGACTAAGACAAATTTTCTTTTTTTCCAGTAGTCAATTCAGTATTGCCATTTGTTGATTACGATCAATAATTATCGATGTTGTAAAATTATGTATTTAACGGCTTTGGGGAAAATGATATTTTGAGTAAGACGGACCATCGCAAAGTGAAATCGAATGAACTTCCTATGTTTCAAGTAATTTCGTGATTTGAAACGAAGCAACGATATCAAAGCCCTAGTATAATTCCAGTATTTTCTATTTCTGTATGTTCGAAGGTATCTTCACATCTTGCGAATGTAATAACTTTACGAATACTCAACTGTACGACTATCTCGCAACAAAATGAATTAAAAATGTCAAATCTCAGCCGCCAACCAACCAACCAACCTCCTCAAATTAAAATCTGGTTCAAATGTAAAACCTTTCAAATATTTCAAAAACAATTCTCGATACCTTTTCAACTGCATAATGAATCAGACAGTCTTAACGGCCACAGTTGAAACGCAGACGGTGCATTAGCCATCTGGTTGATAATAACAACGTCACTATCCCATCAGCGCAGAGTGCCAGTCAGTCTGATAATCGTTGACACGTAAACGTAACGTATAATACGAACTTTCGAACGAAGCCGAGCATTCAATTTAATATTAAAAATGTTTTAACCCCCCCCCCGCCACACACGCTACGGCAAGAGCAGCTCGTCCATCTTTTTCCTCTTTTTTTTTTTTGTTTGTAGAAAACGCAGTATTTATCAGCGCAGGATTATCCTCAGCTTAGCCTCGATCCTGTTCGTCCTTATCCAAGTTCTCCTCTATTTGCGAGGCGGGACTCGCGGAGCGAAAGAAAAATGGAGCCAATTTCGTGGCGGCCGGTAAAAGGTGAAAGGGTAGTTTGTTCCGCGTAACCCACACGAATGGTCTTGAAAGTACGAATAATTCTTCTGCCAACGCGCCGAATTTTCACCCGCTGTTGTTCCTCCGAACCTGGTTAATATTTCATCCTGCGCTATTTTTGTGTTTTTTTTTTTTTTCGCCTCAGATCCCCGCCCCATCTGACCTCGATATTTATATATATATATATATATTTATACAGGCATGTAAACGCCGTGTTTCTTTCATTAGCCGCGGCCATTGAATCCGCGGGAAAAGGTTGCCAGCCAGTAACCCTTTGATGCAAATATCTCCCTCGAGTCAAGATTCAAGTGGTTCCGGCGGCTGCGACGCTTTCATCTCGAAGCTCCTCTGTTTCATTAGTCAGGTTCAAACCGAGAGACTCGGCTCTCTGCGCGCTCTCACCCTTCGGTAAGATATGCTACAATAAAAAATAAAAAAAAATAAAAGAAATAAATTTAAAAAAAAAAGTACTCAAAACCGAACTTGTCGCGGCTCGTGTACAGCGGTTTTCCAAATTCTTGCCTCTCCGTCTCTCTCCTCGTTGTAATAAGCAAAAGGGAAGAGAAAGAAGATCGAAACTGAGTCACGTAGAGATCGGAAAGGACGGCAACGCGGTTCGACATCCTGCACAGCAAATTGAATTACAGTTTACAAGGGGTTGCGATTGGATTAAGTCCGCGTGCCTAGATACAGGGTAGGGTAGGCGAACGCGACAGAAACACAAACACGTGATTCGAAAACCCTAGGTTTACAATCTACATGCTAATCATCTACTGACCTCTAGGCGCACCTACAGTCCGCACTCTGTAGTTTCAACGGAGCTTACAATTAAGACCTCTGTTTCCGTACACAACGCCGGATGCAGCTCGGAAGAGATAATAATTGTTGAGTGCTTGCGTGAATTTTGCGCTTCGTTGTTCGTTAGTATGTGCTTCGTTTGAATCAAGTAAATCGCTCATTACTTCTAACAAGTAGCTGAATGATTTCATCAAATTTCACAGAGTTTTTACTAATTTTATGAGTGTACGTTACGTAAACAGTCATTGTAACGTGAACGGCTATGTATTGTGCTTAGTAAACTGTATGAAACATTGTATAATATCAATAAAACTTCGACAATTTTGGATGAAATTATTTACTGTTTCGTAGCAATGACATATACGATGCATTAAATCATATCGTGGCGTCAAACAATCGTGTATGATAAGTGCAATTATTTCAGTACGAAGGTTCGTACCCTACACCATCGAAGAAACACTCATTTTTGTGAGGAACAAAAACAAAACATCCCATAACCACGGAGTTTCGAAGGTTTTCACCATTTTCGTTCAGGTTTTATCAAGTTTTTTTGGTAAAGAATTTATTTTTCTCTCTTTAATCCTTATTTTCGATTCGCGTAAGCCGGACAGAGACAGAATACCGAAATCAATTCCTCGTCGTTTCTGTCGACATCTCTGGGAATGAAATAAAAAAAAAAAAAAAAACTATAAAAAAACAAATCACGGCAGCTCAAATACACAGACAGTCGCTTCATGATGAGAGTTCGGAAAGAGAATCATCGAAGGGAATTTGGGCCATTGGACTCGGTCCATCGGAAGCTGTTCCGTTGCAGGAGCGAATGATGCCTCATACGTACGCAAATTAGATTTTACATAGGTGTATTGATACGTACACATATATGTACATGTATAAATAAATCGTATAGGAATTATGCAACAAGAGTTACGTGCGCGGTTGTTGCATCATCACGCGTTTAGTTACGTTAGAGGCAGAGTTCTGTACATACATTATATGTGAAGCATATAATTATATACATATATATATATACCCATGAAAAAGCCGTGCAGGGTGTGCTCCGCTATGCAAATATAACTAACTGTGACGTAACTCTAATTCCATGGAGGAAAGAATATCGTCGTTCAACCGGCAAAAATAAAAAACTTTGATGTCGCATCGTCATCACTTCCGGAGTAAATTTTGCGATTCCATACTGCAGTATGTAATTTTATATTACTTTACGATTTATTATACTTTCTACTGCAGCGTGATTTTCATCTCAGCGCCACGCGCGTTCAGCCGTAAATTGTTCTATCACTCGGCAGAATAAATGCAAAGATGAAAATAGAGAAAGAAAAAATAAAGAAACAGAAATCTCGTCGTTTCGTGTGTAAGCCTCCTTTGTAGCTCTTTTGCATATATTCGAAGAACCATCAGCCGGCACCCTGCGACAGGAATGTTTATGATTTTAAAGGAAATAAAATTCTCTCGCCTGGAAGGCTACGACGACGAGATTCCCAAAGTGCCGCTCCGATTTTACGATAAAAGACCCATCCACGCTTATATACCAGGTTATTTCCTCGCAGGTCATTTATTTTTTTTTTTAATTATTTAAACTAACTGTCACAAATTTCAATAGAATTTAAATAGAAATATAGAAGAGCAAGAATATGTAGAATTGATTAAAAAATACAGGTATAAATTCTACAAATAGAAAAACTTATTGAATAAATATAAGTAGGTTGTATTCAATGAGATCAATTATAACCGAAAGTGAGAAAAATTCTTAATTAATCACAAGCTTTTCTGGCTTACTGGAGAAATTTATATGACATGAAAATAAAATCTATTTTTCCAACAGTAAAAAAAAAAAAGAGATTATTCCCGAGGTATAAGGAAACAGAAAGCGACTGGTTTCAACTTCGCTTCTAGGCTTAAAAGCAGCCGGGAAGTCGAGCGAGTAGGGTTGAACGAATGCGTGGTATTATTAGAATATAAGTTTTTATATTTATTGATTGATCTGTTAAAGGTGAAAACGAAGCGAATAACTTCGAAGGTAGATGAGAGACATGCGTAGGTCGAATGGTAAAGACGACGTGTGCCTTGGGACGAAAGCAACGAAGCGTAAGTGAGTGCAGAAAGCATAGTGCATAATCAGGGTTCTGGGAATGAGAGGAGCTATATAGATAGGTATGCACGGAATGTGCGAGTGATTGTTTAGTCTGACGAAATGAAGAGGCTTCCGGATAAGAGGGGCGAAGGATGAGTTGTGAGGGCGAAGAGGGATCGAGCACGTAACGCCAAAAATAAAAGTCGAGTCCTAATTAACACTTGAGATTAAACTTTCTCGACAGAGAGCGTATGATATTCGCTATTTTAAATTATCAAAAACGACGTGAATTAGACGTATAAAAAACCCTTAGTTTTCATTTTGTGAAGAGTGAAAGAGAACGAAAAAGCTGAAGAGAAAAAGAGAGAGGGACAGATATATGTATGCATATATATATATATATACGCGTTATGCGATATAAAAGCAGAGAAAAAAAAAAAAAAACGCATCGAAGCCAGCGAGTCGGCTGAATCCTGCGAAACAGCTATTTCGTTAATAGAATTTAAATTCACTCATCTGAATTTTGTTTCGAAGGTTGGAAATTTGCATTTCACGCCAAGAGCGCGCGAATTCTGAAACCGGTAAATGAAGCCCGGGGCTGAATTTATTCTATTAAAACAATACCAAAAACCAAAGCACTAGGCGACGTGTGTAAAGGAGGGAGATGACTTGAGATAGGTAAAGGAAAGGGTTGCTTGCATCGATCTAGCATCGCGGAAGCTTTGCGAACACGCGGATAAATGGAATATGGCTGGTTGATTAAATTCTCAAAAGCTTTCGGTCTTTCCCATCGCTTTTCAACGGGCGATAAAGCTTTTCGCCTGCAATTTTTATCGCGATAAATTCTCGAGAAGATTTTCTGCTGCAGCTTCGAGGATGCACGTATATGGTGCATTATGTGTATATATATATATATACATATATATATACGATGCATCCGATTGCCCTACATTGCGAGAGTTCAAAGGCAACTCTCGTTTCGTCAATGTTTATTTTATTTTTTCATCAAATAATCGAGCCGCGTATTGCAGTTCGGAAATATAAGTGTGTGCACGGTGATAAAAAATTTTTACATATTCATAGAACCTTTTGATAAAATCCTGCGAGAGATTCGCGCCTGTGAAAAATACGAGCGACGCGACGCCTCGGGGAATTGGGATTACGCGATTTGGAAAGTTGCAAGTATCGAAAAATTTCACGCGATTTTAGAGTTTGTTGTATACCGAAAGTTGTTGTACAGACGAAGAAAGATCGGAGTATTGGTATTGGACGCGTAAAATCTAAATCACACGCAATATTGCGCAAATTGTGTTATACAACACGGAAGTCATTTTGTACAGTCCCGTAAAAATATCAAATCCTATGTACGCGTTGCGAAAATATAAGTATTACAATCTACCTTTCTTTTTTTCATTTCTAATTATTCACTTTCTATAACTTTGCAGAATGTGTATAAATAATTGACAAGAAATCTTTTAATTTTCCTCTCTTTTGAAGCGGTCTTTTATTTTCACGGAAAGCTTTTTTACCCTTGGACGTGTAAGTTAGCTACGTAATTGCAGGGATCATTTTCTATGCTGGCAGACCCCTCCGGTGCTCTTGACTTCCGAATTTCTTCATCCCACGCCGAATCTAATGCCATTTACTAAAGGTCAGGTAAGGGTGCATCGATCGGTATTCGCGTAGGATGAGAAAGAGACTGAGAGAGTGAGAGAGTAAGAGAGAGAGAGAGAGAGAGAGAGAGCTTTCATCCTAAACCCGAAAGCCTGTTGTGGGATTTCTGAGGGACGCACGGAGCCCCATTACCGAAAATCTCTGCTCTACGAAATCCCCGTTATACCACGTGGACGAAAAGTACGTGCCGCTGGAAAAGCGAGTTCGCAAAAAAGCTGCTGATATTTGATATTATACGGAGTCCTGCCAGATTCCATAGTATCACATACAAAGTGTACCTTCGCGAAGAGTTGAAATTTGTGACAAGAAATGACGTGTGTTTCAAAATTTTACAAAACTTCTCAAGGGTTTCCAATGATTTTATAAGAATTTCAAATGATTTCATTGATTGCAGAGTTTGAACTGAGCTCCAATTTAACGACATATTAAAGGTGTTTTAGTATTTTTAAGAAGATCGGTGTTCATCCTGTTGTAAATTTGAAATATATATACACACAATTGTCTACATCCCTTCCCGAAATAGTCCACATCCTTAAAAATCGTCACGTGATATTGCAAGAAATATTTCACGCCAAGTACTCGTAATAACGTAGCTATTTACATAAAAGACCGAATTATAAATCTAGTCCAGTCTTGGAATATGTACGGGAGTAAAAAATTAAGAAGCAAATAGAAAAAGCCGTTACGTTACGAGGGAAAAAAATTCAGAAGACAAAAAATGATTACAGGTAGGCGTAACGTCATATTGAAATTTGCATACAGCTATCCGCATAAACTTTTCAAATGGATCAGGTAAAATTCGAGGAGATTTTATGCAAATGTTTTCCAAGCAGTGACAACCTCGAGGATATTTCCAGGACTTTTAGGACTGCCAGGAACGACGTGATAGACGTGTATACCAGGTTAGCCCAGGAAATAGATGGATAAATTCTATTACCACACAAGAGGAAACTTGATAAGAGCTACTCCTCCACTTTACGTCAAGGTCTCGGACTCGACAAGGCTTCGCGTGTATGTGCGAAATGAGAAGGGGGCTCTACATCGAGTTATGGAGGGTGGCTACACCCACCATAAGTGATGTTCTACTCTAGGCGTACAATTCCCTCCCTATACAAGTTTCTACCTGGTTTCAATGATTATATTTTCTTTTCTCTCTCGCAGATTGAATCATTTTTGATTCCGTTCTTGGAAATTTCTCCTGATAAAGACGGAGTGTTTGAATACATGTTAAATGTGGATTGAATCTCTTTCGAAAACGTCTACGCAAAGTTTGACGAAACAAAAATAACCAAGCGAGTTTGGTTGATCCTCGACACGTCCGAGTAACCGAATTTCTATTACCGTCATTTTCTTCATCAATAACCGTGAAAGATTTCTCAGACGCTGTACGTTGCATTCTTTTATAACCAGAGCCGTTGCCTTGCTGCGAACGAGCCTCAAAAAATTGCGTAAAAATCCTGACGATATTAGGCCGGTGGAAATAAATCTCACTCGTTTTATTTTACGATCGAAAATTCACGGCACGTATTTATGGTTATGAGCACGGTTGTGCAAACAAAAATCTTGAGAGAATTTTCCACCTCGAATTGCGACGAAGCCGCGTAAAAGCAGCGATTCCGCAGTTTTCAAGCTAGCCAAGTTTACGGCGAAATATTATAATACAGATGTGAAATTTTTCGTTCAAATGTCAGCGTTAGGTCAAATACAGTTTTGTGAGGTTGTATAATAAACGGGGAGATGTTAAATCTCAAACTGTACTCGTATATACTGAAAATTCTCTTCGTATAAATATTTAAACGGAGATGTATCCTTTGAAGTTCCTGCAGCATGACGGATTCAAATGTCAAGAGCATCGAGGGAAGAAAACGGGGGCAAAAGAATAAAGAAACGGAATAAAACTTACCCCGTGTCGTCGGATGATTCATTAGTATAGCCAAGGGACACTCGTCCTCGTCGAGTATGTATTCCTGGTTCGGATTCGTGTTCGTGTTCTCTCCGTTCACCTGCAACAATTCACCGAAGAAGAACTTTTCGATTAATACTTTATTATACGCGATCTACTTTCTCGTTTAAATTTATACTATGCTCTCTTACACCCCGCCTACTTCATCGCCCTGCACCTTACGAGTCTGTCCTTGGTCACAGGGCGGCTCGAATCAATTTCAATTAGAAATTCCAATCTTATGGTAATTTAATAATGAAACAATTTAAGCGAGCTAAAATGAGACAATTTTTCCTCTAAGATCAATGTTTTCCTCACTTTTTGGACAGCACACTGAGAAAAATTACATAATTTGTCTGCTGTTGCTGGACAATAATTTTAATAAAATTGGCGAGTATCGTGACAATAATATTGTTGGAATTGCAAGGTAATGTAGTACTAGTAACTATTTAGTGTAATTATTCTTGTCAATGCAACATTTTCTGGTTATTGCAAGATTGAATCTATTCATTTGGTTTGATGCATTTTTTTCAAATCCAAATAAGGAAAATATGGTACGAATAATCACAAACAAAAATACAGATACATACATATACATTTAACATGTACTAGATTTTTTTTGTCGTACCTGAAACTCGATCGAGTGATCAAAGTAGAGGAATAATTTTGAAATAATAAAATTTCACGAAATACTGAAAATAACTGAAATGAGAATTAAATTTCAAAATCGAATTCGCGTAAAAACTCTTCATTTTCGGTCTCGCCAAGAAGAAAAATAAAAAAAAAAAAAAAAGTACGGAATACTACGTTTAAGTCACGTTAGAATGACCCGTTTTCTACAGTTTACAGAGTCAGTACCGTCCGAAAATAAAGAGCGATACAAGTATGTGCGTCCAGTTTCCTGCAGACGAGTGTGTTTGGTCGGTGATGCAGTAAACTGGAACGACTCGTGGAAGAAATCCGCCGTAACAGCCCTCGTTCGGCTGTCGGTTCTTACCGACGAGAATTTAGTAGGTTTCTACTAGTTTTACGAAAAATAACGTAAAAACCTACAGTTTTTGCAGAAAAATAAGTCTCCGTTGAAATGTTTAAGGAAAGTTTGTCACTCCTTTCCCTCTTCCTCATCTTATAATTCTCATCCCATTTTGATTCGTCTTATTTCTGTACGAAAATTTACAGGAATCTGCAGAACGGATCGAAGTGTTACCTGGATCAAACAATATTGCTGAGGATCAGCCCGGTCGAGTCCGTACTTTGCCAACATTTCCCTGACAACGTGAGCGGCCGAATCTCTGACGCTGAGCAAAAGCGTCTTGTATGGTACGTCTTTGCACAATGCTTCGCCATAGATCTTCAAGGTACCGCCTGTGTCTGGACCACCATCTTTGCTTCTGAATTGCTGGAGCTTTCTTTCCAATTTTTGTTGACGTCGGCGCCGCATTACCGCTTCCGGGTTTGATATACTTCTTGTAAAACTTGTCTCGGGAAGTTCTGTAACAACAATTGAGACTCATCGTGAATTATCACGGTTCGCAAATAAAAATACCGCAATCTTTCTGGACTTCTCAAGGTCTACAGTTCTTCAGGTTTCAGTATTTTGGTCGTTCTTCTCTTCTTTCTTTATACAAAAATGAAACTTCTCTCGTAGTATTATATGTGAAGTAAATTTTTATTACGCATCCGTTGAAAACTATTTTTTATGTTCGAAATATTGCGTGGGGAGAATTTTAACTCAGAAATGAGACCTAATTTTGCGATGAAAAAAGAAACGATGTATCTACGCGCTCTCGAGTTTCGATAAACAGCAAATATTATTTACGAATCGTACAAGTAATAACACTGATTAAATTACGCGTTAAGAAACTGACACAACGAGCATTTGATGAATAAGTTTCAAGCATTTTTTCCCGTAGATAATTTAAAGAAATCTTCAATTTTTCCCTGATTTCTCAGGCATGCAATATTCTAATCTTGAATAATTATACGGTTTTACAAATTAGATGCAGTAACGAGTTGTGAAATCTATTTATTTATATTTTTTTTTTTTTGAAGAAGAAGAAGAAGAAGAAACAGAAATTAGCTCAGAATAAATTATATGCATGGTTCTTAGTGAAAGTTCATCGACAATTTACCGTTGTGAAATTGGGAGCAAATTATATTACACGATACATCTCGTAGACTTTATCAACCGTCAATTGAATAAATTATAAAGTCAAATTTAAAAATTTACTTGTTCAACAAATTATAATTCAAATGAATAAAACTTCGCGTATCTTGTAGGAAAAATAAATCATATAAAAATCAAGTTGATACAAATAAGACTCGAAAAAGTGGTTAAAGTTTTTACCACGTAAATTCGTCGACCGAGCTCTAGTATGAATGAAATGACGCGATTTCTGCTGTAACCACCAACTGCTAATAAATCGCTTACAAGCTAGTTTAGTTGTTGTAAAATCAATGACCATTCGCGTCGCGATTCAGCGCGCGTAGTTATGCGGCCTTACCGCTTTCTAACTAATCCCTAATTAGATGTTAGCGCATGATTTCCGAGTTGCATAATTTCCTCAGAGATACACAAACCTCTCGACCTGCGTACACAACTTGTACGTGCATTCTGTGCCTGTGTATAATATACGTATACGCAACTGCATGATAAATTTTCCCGTGAAATATCGACCGAACTACGGAAAGTTAGGAATTTAGCTCCTTGGCAACCTACTACGGCTAATCGATCCTATGTCAAAGGTCCACATTTCTTAGAAAGAACAAGTCTAACTGTATTGAATTACAAACTTGAAAACTGTAATCAAAGTCTTCTCGATAGATACGGTCGATTTCATTTCTGTTATTTCTTTTCTAGGGATATAAAAAAAAAAGTTTAAAAAAAGAATTGCTGACGAACTAAAGACCTCAAAAGCTTAGCGACAAATCGAGGCTTTCCTCTAAACGTGATCGATGATCAAGTTAATCATTAACCATCGAAAGTTTTTGCTCGTTACTCAATTTTCATACTTCACGAAGATGAACACGAAGATTTTTTTCAACAGTCGAGAGTGAAACGAATAATAATAAGGAGGTAATCATTATTTTGGTTCGCATTCGTAGAGCAAAATTTCATTGAATTGAGAATTTAAAACTCAATTACGTTATATTTTTATAATATAAACGATAGCATTATTAATATAGTGAAAACGTATTAAAACTATAATAAAGCGGAGCTTCGAATAGACGAATATTATAGTTATCCAAGTATGGATTTCACGAGATTGAAGTTAGTAAGAGTAATGTAATAAACAGACGAACGTAAAAAATCAATATAATTTTTAAAGCTTGCGGTAACTTTAAAAGAGTTCAATTTGCAACATATAAATTATTCTTCACCAATTTCAACCCTTATTCAATATCACTGTTTCGATACGAGTGAAAGCGTGCAGGTAACAACGATCTTTGCAAACAAACCGACTTTTTTCCATCAACCGTTATTCGTACAAGTATAGAAATTATGAATAAAAAAGCATCTTATTGTTAGCGAACTTTAAACTTTGCGACTATTTGTTGTGCAGTAGGTAATTTTTAAGCGTACTTGGAAAAAAAAACTGTAATGTTCGTGGGTTTGAGAAATATCCTCAAATTCTTTGAAAACAGAACCCAGCCACTTTCCAATTTATATATATATATATATATTTAATATATATTTTTATAAAAAGCACAATTCCTCACCAGTATACAATTTTTCAGCAACGCCATTTTGGTCTACAGCAATAACACTCTCGTCTTGTTCGCCGGCGCTCTTTAGCCGGCTAAGTTTCTCCTGCTTTTTCATTTGCTTCTTTTCCCTCCTGCTGAGTTTCCGCCGGAAGCTGGTGCCTTCGGAAAATCCAACACCCTGGGCGTTCGTCTTGTCGTCGATCCTCCGTAGCAGGAATCGACCTTCGCGATCATCGATGTGCCAATTGAGCTGGACCAGCAACGGTTTTTCCTCGAGGCCCAATTTTCGTTCCTCTGGTCCGCGTGAAAATGAAAATATTACGATGTAACGAAGATCGAGGAATACTTGAGACGATTAAAGCCAAGCGTTAAATCGCTGCATTTCTACAGCCACAACGACATCCGTCGAGGTGTATTGTTTACCAGATTCAAAATCTAGGCGCGGTCTCTTCAACCGCGTCACGTCCGGAACAACCAGTAGACAAAATAGACTTATGACACGCAGTTGTGCCACGCTGTTGACTCGCGATTAGTTATTTACTGTTTGAAATGCCACGAGCCGTGCTTTTGTAATTTTCTATCGACGTGATACGCATAGCGTAAGATAAGGAAGAACGTGATACGAAATTAGGCTACCCCTCATCTTCGTTTTGGTACCATGCATGTATTTATATTCACATACCTAGATGTTATACAATTATTAAAACGCTCGGGCACCAAAAGCGAAATGAAGAAACTACAGGATATCTTGGCAAGTTAAAAAAAATATCTGAAACGTTACAATTGTTTATTTAATACACCAATCAATGATTAGTTGTTGCCTGCAGATGCGGCGAATTCAACAGCTGTGGTATGGGTATGCTAATTGCATCGATCGTATAACTACAGTACTTCGATTTTGAAATTTACAGGTGTTGAGACGTTGGAGGAACTGTTTTTAGCTACGGGCTACGGAGAATATATACGTATTCAAATTAGAAACAGTATTAACATACTGGTTATTCCGAGTTTTAACCATCCTGCGCGAAACTTGTAACGCGTGGTAGTAATCCGAACGTAAGTTAATATACGGTTGATTATGAAATCGATGTAGTAAATTTCAACGTTTACGTTCATTCAAAACGAAAATTATGCATTTATTTCTGTTCGAAGATTAAGTTGGCTCGATATCCAAGCGGTTTGGTTATTCGTTTTTGTTATACGGAATGTGAGTGGGCATATTTCCTAGTATTATATTAGACAAATTTAATCTTAACTTGTGACGACGATTTTATACCTGCAGGCTTTAGAGTAAAGTTAGTTAAAACTTAGTTAAATAATCATTAGGCTGGTGTAAAATTCTTTCCTCGAAATGACGAGTTGTTATTCTAGCAAAAAATACTTTTCATCAAACTAACATAATAATCTGTATATTTTGCATGATGGTGCAAGTCTCTGAATGTGGATTATTAATTGTTGACAAGATATTGATATCCAAATATTTTGCTATTCTACAGAAACCCTAGGATTCAGCAAGTAAAAGCGACTCGTGAAAAATTACGAGAAAAGATTTCTCAAGAACTTTACCCTTTTTGGCAATTTTTGTTTGCGGTAAAAATCTGACGAAATAAAAGCTCAATTGTACGATTGTATTAGTAATAAATCAACTTGCATCACGTTGCTAGTTTTTATGCAATATCACGTTTATCTGTACACCCATTTATCATTGTCTTCTTTCAAGTACAACAATTATACCCAGGCATGTGTATAAAATAAGTAAACTAATCGCCCGTAGCCGTCTAGAGAATAACGAAAAAGGAAGAAAATGATGAACGATCGGTCCGTTTCAATCGTTGCGAATGACCAGAATGTCTCGCTGTTGTAAACTACAGTGACAAAAAGTTGAAGGTATGACATTTGTCAGAGTCGCGGCGACGATATCAGATCAATATACGGTAAGAAAATATCGTATTCTCTAAAAGCAACGCAAGAGAAATGAGAAGATGAGTTGATTTTTTGGTCCGATCCTAAAACTCAGCGTGACCTAAAGAAAAGATGCAGACGAAATAAGGGAGACTTTCTCTCCCGATAACGAAGGGGAATATTCGATTTTGCTTTTATTTCTTCCTCCTTTTTATCCGGATTTACTTTTCTTACATACAGGCACTGTCTCGCTTCTCAGACGGGAAAATGAAATCGTGAAAGCGAAAACATGCCGCACGAAAATAAGTTTGCGGCAAAATATATACAAGACTCACCTCCGTTCTCGTGGATCTCGTACAGAGCATATTCGGGCACTGACAGCATTCGCATGTCGGGGCGAAACTTTTCAATAAGAGTTTCGATCACGGCTTGGCTCGTAGCGTCTGAAGCCACCCTTATGCATTTCGTCGCCACCTTTTGCCCACTGTCTTGGAAATAGAACCGCATCACCCCGTGGAACTCCAATTCCTGTACGGTAAAAATGATATGACAAAGTGCAGTGGTTCGGTCTGCGAGGCAAAAAGCATCGCTAAAGACGGGCAAAATTTATGATTCACCGGGAGTCACTTCGCAATTCGATACCAGTTTACGCCATTATGCACGGCACAGGATTCTGGATTACGAAACTTGTACAAATAACCAGTCTGACAAGACTTTGCAGATTTTCTTATCGATTTCTGCGCCGTCAGCGTTTTTAGAAAACGTTTACCTACGGCAGCAGACCGTGATTCCGAACTTGAACATTTCGAACAGTTTTCAAACGAACGATGCCAGACGAATACCAAATTCTTCGACAGCTAGTCGACATTTCGGTCAGGTTTGACCCGGCTTGGATATGGTTGGTCGTGTGTAAAAACTATAGGTTTAAAATACCAAACTCAGCCGAGAATAAGTGAAAAAATATTGTCCAAGAGAGCCGATGACAATATTAACTGTACCAGATTTATTATAATAATCAAACTTTCAGAGCTAGACGAAATATTTTCAGATACAAAAATTTCCAAGTCTCAAGTAGTAATTATACCTAACCCAATTACTCTAACAACAACTCTGCGAATAAGTATTAAACTTTGAAACGTACCAAGGTCTCGTAAATATGACTCTTGCATACGATTACGAATGACAATCCCATTATATATACAGTAAAAAAAAAAGAAAAAAACTGTAATAAAACTGTAATATTCTTCAAATATACGCCGCGTTTCAAGGTGCAGCATGCTTGAATTTATACGCCTAAATAAACGGTCTTTTGTTATGAGAATTAGAAGACGTTCAGGTTCGTAGCCCCTCGTACATTCCCCGTTCACCTCAATCCCATCTCATATATATATGGGCAATCGTAGCCAGAACACGAGTCTCCAGAGAACAGTTTCCCCGTCGCCAAAACGACCTTGGTACATTTGTTTCCCGAAATACCTCATTCGTGTAGCGAGTTAGCGGGTGTCGGCATCGGTTTTTTGGGATTGGGGTAAAAAAAAAAAAAAAAAAAACAGGGTACTATGAAAACCGGAGTAACTGAGTGACCTTGTTTTGGGGGGTGAGATCACGTGAGTCCACGTCTTCCTACTTCACCGAAATATTCTGCATAAAGTAGAACAAAGCCGGTAAAAAGCTAGTCTGTCTTAATTATCACAAGAAACAATGTAGTTTGGTGCAAAATTACCTCGTTCGGTTCGGACAATTCGAACAAATCGAGCCGATTAGCATTCCATTGTTGGATTACCCCACGGAGGGCTTCTCTCTCCGCCTTCTTGTTAGCCGCCTCCGCTGCCATTCTGGAAATAACAAAAAGTCGAAAAGAAACAGGGTTAGCAAAAGTTAGTCCATCGACTGATGAATAAAAACAATATAGAACAATCGTTAAAACCATACGACGATCAATCGAACCTGGAGATTCGCGGACTGCCGCGCGTTTCATTCCCGCGTCAATTGAACGAATTAATCCCTTCCACATAAAATCATGGCCTCTGCCACATACCCGATGTTCACGTTGGGCCAAAGAGTGAAAGGACAAGTACGGGAAGCGGAATATAATATAATTCACGTAGTGTATCGAGGACGCGAGTACGTGTTTATCTTTGGAGTCAGTGGGTCGCAAAGAGTGAATCGAGCTGGACATACATATCGTGTCCCGAAGGATACTTCGTTGCATTCCTGAAGGCACGCATTAGCACACAATGCGGGAGGGGCACACCCGGTATATTGAAATATTACGAAGAACGGAACGACGGGCTAAACCGGCACGGAGTCACACAGGAGAACGACGGAATGCCGGTTGTATCCTGTCGGTATAACAACGGCTTTACACGGGTAGACGAGCAATGCACTCCAGGAATTCTAATTAACCACTTGATTATTCCCGCAACGTTGCGGTATCAAATACACGGTAACTCATGACTCGTCTCGGATACTTCAACGCCAGGTTATGCCGTATAAATTACACCCTTTCCCGATATCAGGGCATTGATCTAACAGTATCCGAATATCTGTTATTGCTGTGATATGACTATCCACATTGCAGTGTACCTATAGGTAGGTACCCATGGCTGAGTATCCGCGGACCAGATGAAAAAAGACCTGGTTATTCGCTACCGTTCGTTAATTAGGCACGAGGGATTTGATGATGGGCAACCTTGCAAGGCTGGTCCTCGCCCCTTGGCTCCCCGACCTTTTCCCATCGGCACTTCAAGCCTCCGTAAATCGCAAAGTGACTAAACTACCCTGGGATAGTTCTCGCGCAATCTTGAAGAACCCCATTGTGCCGTATGTAGCTCGGACTTCCTCGAGTCGCTATTACGGTCGGTACTCCACCGGCACATTGCGAACATGCGATCAAGTCGTCGCGTTGGCACAACTGTGCGGATTCGTTGAAGACCATTGCACGTGTGCGTAAAACGACGATCCAATGGACGACAAGCCGGCGAAAGTTTTTCACGACATATTTGACGAATTATGGAACGACAACTATTCGTCGCACACCTTTTTTCCCCGCAAGGTTATCCGATTATACTCCAGCAGAGAAAATTTCTCTGCCCCTTTTCTTCTTGTAACTTGAACAGAGAGGCCGTGCCAGAAACGAGGTACCGTATTATAGTCAATGGAATTCCATTACGTTAATCCAATTTCTTCGAGAAGTGGGTGGTAATACTTTGCGTGACCTGATACGCCGTATAGTTGGTACGACTTACGGAATAAATGAATATTGCAGCTGTACAAAGGGCATCGAAAACGGAAAATCCTGGTAGATATACAACTTTAAAATCCTTTAAACCCTTTAAAATCGTCTTTCCTTCCTCAAATCTCCCTTTCATACGGTTCGTGTGCACGTTTTCAAATCAATCAAGAACGTACGTAAAGAAAGAATTCGACGTTAAGATCACGACGCGAAGTCTCATCCACCGTGCGCGATAATACACTCGTAATTATCTCGATTGTTGTACAACACTTGGCGTGACGTTTTCGTTTTTCTCACGTGGTCCGCATTCCTCGCGTATCTTTCGAGCGGCCATTGGTTAAGGCGGGGCGAAAAGCGTGAGTATTCCACCATCGTCATAAGAGGACTCTCTCCGACTCGGTTAAAGATGCCCAGACGATGAGTGTGTGGATCGGTGTAGTACCAACTACAGAGCGAGCTTGTTGTATTCCTACGACACCTTAACCGGGCCATTTTTTCTCTCGAAACCATTAGCGCCGGTGTTTAGGCTGGCTGTCTCGTTGTTTCAAGCTTGTCTTCTTCATTGAACATTGCGCGAACGAAGATGTGTTCGGTTTATTACTACGTACAATTCAGATAAACATACGGCATACTTCATTTTTTTCAAGTGAAAACCGCAAGGCACTTAGATCAGTACGTTAAAACAAGCAGACAAATAGAATTTTCTTGTGAGAAACTTTCATTGGGCTCACGATCGGTAGTCGTCTGGCCTTTTGCGACCCGAAATCATGCAACAGTTTTATACAGTCAAAGTAAAAGCTGGTGTCGCGAACAATGGGATCACATGTTGGTACAACGGCGAAATATTCATGATCCTTCGCGATATCCAATACTATGGAGGAGAAACACGCTTTAAGAATTGGCAAAAATGAAAAAGTATACTTTTCAGATAAAAACGACTCTAGTTTTCGACGTCAAAATTTCCATCGCGCAAAACTTGGAACTAGAAATAATTGTCGTTACATTAGACACGAAACCCGGTATGAAAGGACCGGTTGATCTACTTGTAATCAGATTATATTTAACTATAAGAGATAACGTGTGTCGAAGGAATCCTGACTTTTACATTACGAGACTATGACTCGGTAAGATTAGTCAAGTGAGTGATTGAAAAATAGAAAGAAAACTTCATTAGAACGGCTGAAGCAGCTCCGAAAAAAGTGCAAACATCCGTTAACCGAGAAAGTTTCCTCTATGAAAGATAAAACGTCGATGCTGACTGAGTAAAAGCGTAGTGAAGCATGCGTGCCGGATTAACGAGTTGAATTTTTTAAGTAAAACCTTCTCAACGCGTAGAGACTGGAAACCGTGCAGAATGAACCGTTAAGTTCATTCGCGTAAATGAGACTTTTTTCATGAAGATAAATTACCCATTGAGTGAAATTCGGACCCCGGACAAGCATCTACGCTGTACGATATATTCGATACGTTACATAGTCGTAGGATACGTGAAGTTTTCATCAACTCGGCCCGAGGCTTTCCAAAGACGTGATACTATTGGGAGAAAATTAATAATTAACGAATCGTCGTTGAGTGGTTCACGCGTAAAACATTGATGTGAATAGACAATGAGGATTTTTAGAGTGCAGCAACATCGCTGAGAAATCGTCGGAAACAATGAGAGTTGTACCTACGAAGAGGTTTGATAGAGGAAACATGCTCCATTTCGCAAATACATTGTTCCGAAACGTGGTAGTGAACGCGATTCGACATACGTGGGTATGCGTTAGGCGTAGTGGTAATTCCGAGACGATAGTGGTTTACGAAATTTTTTTATTTCCATTCTCACAAAACCGCGGAACACGATTCGGCGTTTAAACGTTTCTCCATAAAACCATTCACGTGTCTTCAAATACGCCAGGTCCGTTCCACACCTGAAGTGATCACCCCTTGTGTGCTGTTGGGAACTAGAAATGTAGGTCTGGAATATAGACTGCGTCTGAAAAACTGGTTCGTGGGAGTTTCTGGTCTGATTATGAATGGGCATTGAGAACATCCAGATGTCGATGAAACGTCTTTCTCATTTCATTTCTATTTGTATTTTTCTCTTAGTTATGAGCAGGTTGCAGTAAAATATCAAACTATCCATCAGGTGGAAGTTAATAACGTTAACGTAACTATGCATCGGGATAAAAACTTATTATTGGGCAATTTTCGGATGACTTTCAAGGAGTTGGCCTTTCAGAATTAGTGTATATTTGGTTCATAAGGGTTTATTAAATTGTAGAAAGTCACAAAGATGCGAATTAGCGATGTTTCCGAAACATGCGTCGTTGCGGTAACGTTACTAACTTCGTCCTCGTAACCATCCAACTCTTCAAAGTCTCTTCTGGAGATCTAGGTCGAGGTGTGTGAGTCCCGTGACACAAGGCTCTTTGCTAGATGGAGTTTTCGAGTTTAGGAAATTCTCGACTATCATGCCCGAACGACAATAACAGGAAACTTTAAAAGGTCGTACTTCGCATCGCTTCAGAGTCGGCTTTAAACGCGTTCTCAAACGCCCGGATATCAATCTGACTATTCTTACTTCGATGGTGATTAATTTATTCAACGACTTTACTTGCCACTTCTCTCCAACTTCTCGGTAATTAACTTCTTGTCAATGACCCGTAAAGGCGTAACCTTAAATGAATCTTTAATTACAGTAGAAATACGAGCTTATCTACGAACGAACTGTGTACCAAAAATTGATGTCTCGAATAACGTGTCGTGGTAGAAAAGTTTTTAATTCACATCCAGCGAGTTTGATGCAAGTTGTTGTTTTTTTTTTTCTTTTATCGTAAAACTTGAATATCTCAACGACTTACGAACCACTCATACCAACTGACACGTTGCGGTGGACTAAATTCGCTCCATTTTCTATCCTACACTACTCACGACGACATCGCGCGCTATGGCCAGTTAGATCGTGTGAACGAAATAGAGCGTAGATCTCCATTGTCTTTCTATTTGCACGGTTGGCTGTCTCAGCGACAATTTCGTGTCATTTTCTACGGCGCAACAATTACACTCGGCGGATGTAAGTGCATGACGGAAAAAAGGAGCAGCACGTTTTACGATTTTCGATATCAAAAAATCTGTAGCATTCGTCGCATGCTTTTCTCAAACTTTCGGTACCCAAAGAGATGGGAGAAACCTTGCCCAATCATCCAAATATCATAATATGCGAAATCGGTGCAATACACATCCAAGTTGCCGAAAAGTCTGTTTCACTTCTCTGAAATGCGTTGTAATTAAAAACATTATGCAATGAAGCAAAAGTATTTCGAGGCCATGCTTGTTGTTGTTGCAAAATTTGTCCGCCGATATACTATACATGGACCACTGCAGTTCTTTCGGTAATGATGTTTTAATTGCACATTATTACCGAGTCAACGAGGTGGAAAATAGTATCGAAGCGAGAGAACGGGATCTTTTCGAATTGCGAGCAACTGTGCAAAACAGGAAAAGAACCGCATCGTAGAACTGCAAGAAGAGATACAAGAGAGTTCGTCGATATTAGCTGAGGAAAATGACGTCGACTCGTGCCTTTTTTCTCAAGATTGCCGCAAGTCGAAAGGTGTGTAAAAACGAAAAGAACGTGGAACTACGCCGCACAGATTTCGTACCTCTAAAAACAGACGGTCGTTATAAAATTACCGGCTAAATCATCAACTTCTCGGACAGTGCTCGGTTCCTGGGACCGTCTTTGTCATCGTTAATAAATATTCTGAATCATCACTTTGTGCAGTGGGGCATATAAATTTGAAAGAGAGTGCAGAGGTCGGATGTGTGTCACTCATTGACTACGCTTGCCGTTGCGTTTTTTGATTCGTCCGATCGCTCAACGCGTCCATTCAAGCTGCGCAACGTCCATCCGTCCTCGGTCCATCACATATCTCCCGGGCAAAGATATTATACCACCTCGGAATTGAAGATGCACTGCATCGGTAGTACCACCAAGAGGGGTCAACTAGTCGGTTTTGTTACGTGCATCAGAGTAAGCTGGTGAGCGTTAAACTGCAACACCAGCTGTGACATCGTTTCGTCGGGTACCATAAACTCCACCCCTGCGGCTTGCCGGGATATTTATTTCCCCCGAGTGGATGAAATTCGTATCCCTTTTGCGATGTCGTTTCGCTCCTTCGCGAAGGGGTAAAAGTAGGATGGATGTAAATGGGCTAGTAGAATTTATGCGCGCGTTTGTATTGTTTCTTCTCACATTGTTCGGTATAAAGTTTGCGAGAGAGAGAGAGAGAGAGGAATTAGAGGAAGCGGCGAACGACTGGATGGTCAAGACAATACCCTGCGCGAGTTTTACGATAATAAAATCAAAGGAACAAAGGTCACCACTCTTTTCAACGCTTTACTCGACTAGACTGCACGGAATGGACCGAACCCGGGATTTCCACACTCAACGGCTTAAGCCTGTAATTCTCGTGCTAGTGTATGTTTCATCTTTATGGCACGCCTTGACGATTTCCAGGAAGCGTTTAAACGCTGTTAGAGCAAGTATCCTGCCAGTTCCCGTTCGCAAACGAACGTTTCTTGCAGTTATTGGGGCCACCGGATGCCGAGGCTTAACCTCAGGTGCCTGTGAGGACTTGAAATGCGACCGACACGGCTCGACTACGTAACGTCGGATGTTAAATAGTTCGTATATTCTCTATTATCTCATCCGATTTCCTCGTTTCTCCGCACCGGGATTAAAGAGGAAATAAAGAAAGAGCCGGAAGAGAGTGAACGGAAAGAAAGTCAGGGTTGCAGCAGCCACCCACCTGCGTTTAGAATTATTTGTTCAGTCCGGTGATTATAAGAATAAATAATATCAGGACCGGATTTTGTAAACTTGTAATTCCAGAAGTCTAGAGAAAAGAATAAGAAGGAGATAGAAAGGAATCCCTTCAAGTCTTAAAGGCGTACATGTACCTTAGATACATATTTAGTTTTTCTCCGCATTTAGGTAAATTATATGTACAACCGCAGTTAGAAAGCTGAACAAGAATTTTTGTGAAATCTCCTAGACGGCAGAAAATCTTGACAGTTTAATACCTGGTTTATATACTCACTCTTCTGGGACGGTCATGTTACCCAAAACTGGCGAGAGAGCAAAGTTTAAACCTTGCAACGTCTGCGGAACGTTAACGAGATCACTGCACTGGATGAACAATGAGAATTAGGCAAAGGACTATTCATCGAGCACATTCACGTATCGAATAAACTCACGCACGCACACACAGAGGCATATAACGATGTGGCGCACTGAATATCACCCTGCCGAAACGTAGGCCTCGAACTCCATTCTCGCTGCATATCCCATGAAACTGCAGGTTCCCAAAGATGAGTAAAAATAAACCAGATGGAGCTACGGTTCACACGCACCTCGTCACCATTGAGAAGAGCTTTCGCCGCAACGATGAGTTTCGAACACCGAAAATAAAAAAACGTTCAATACGATTCGAACGATCGATTAGACTCGATCGTTGAACGTCCGTCGACTCGGTTCTGACCGATACGCTTAAGAAGGGTCGCGGCGAGCAACTGACGCCACGTTCAGGAGCCGGCTTCGTCTGGCTTCGCGTTTCGAAGTGTCGGGCCCAAAGGGACCCCAGAGTGGGGGCGTCTTATGGTTACTGTCAGTTGCGGGCCTTGTTGGTATACGAGCCATTCTCGGCGTCCCCCATTTTCGAACGCCGTGGGCCTCTCGACAGCCGTGGTTTGCTCACGGGGTACTGACACGCTGGAATTTACACACTCACAATCAGCTACTACGGTATGCGTATCCTTCTCTTACCTTCGAGTACGCTACAATATCAGTGCCGCGTTCAGAGGCTCGGGAGCCCTTCGCAAACTGAAAAGACGAGGAGCTGGGCATGATGTGATTATCTTTGGTAAATTTTTTTAAACAACAATTTTCGTGCTCAGTGATACGATGAATTACGGTTAATAATCAAGCTTTCCGAAACTCGTTTTACGTCACGTTGTTACTCATTGATAACTGGTACGTGATAGAAATTACGAACGAGTTACCATTTTTAGCATCGATCATCATCTGTCTGATTCTCGTTATCATCAAGCTTTCCAACACTTGTGTATAATGATAAGAAAAAATTGCGTTTTATATGCAATTCGTCGTCGTTGAAATTTTTTTTACCTCACATCCAGCGTTAATTTATAAATTGCACGAGAATATCATCAATATGTAACATCTGACGTTCATTTTTATCGATTGATTTTTCGTTTAACGTATCCAGGACTGCACTCAACAAAACAAAGGAATTAGCGGTCTGCCCATGAGCGTTTTTTCTCCCCTCTATCATCGACGTTACAGGACACGTACCCTGCCAAGCTACGCCACTGAGTATTGATATAGCTGTGTGGCACCGTGGCATTTTATATACGTGGCAGTGAGACCTGACGAAGTATTCGGCCCTTCGGCCCCGAAGCCTGAAGGCCCAAACCCGGGCCAGGTGCGTTTGACGCTACGCTTTACTGCATGGGAATGACGAATCCATCCTTTTTTGTGTATATGGATATGTTTTTCTAGTTTTTGTCCCTCTCCTTCGAGAATACGTGTTAATAAGAGTTATAATATCGAAATGTCGCTAAGAGAACCGAGAAGTAAACCTGATATTATGTAATCCACTCTGATTAGACGTAAATATAGAATTTTTCTTATATTTTTTACAAAAACTTCGTAGATACCAATTTTTAAACTTTAGTTTGACCCGTTCGGAAATATATATTCTAATTGCGATTATCAACGCAGCAGCGTATACAAGGGTGGAAAAAAAAAGATCGCAGAAATATGCAGCATAGCACATTCTGCAAGCAAGGCCTTCGATTCGTTACTTCCGAAAGAATTGAGATAAAGAAAGGACAAAAAAAAATGAGAAACGATAAAAAAAAAAAAAAATAGTATTACAACGATAAAGATGTAGTGGAGAAAAGTAAACCTCTTGACATACCGACAACTTAAGACAAGGGATCTGCAGCACGGTAAAGGTGCAAGGTATAGTATATGTATACGTTACAGGTAGTTCGTTTAAAAAGTCACGGTGCGAATTTCTCGCCGCATTAAAAAAAAAAAAAAAAAAAAGAATAGCGTTCAAAGAGAGAAAAAGAGTCGAAGAGCAACGGGTACAAAGAATGAGAAAAGAAAAACCGACAAAATGATCCTTAATAAACGAACCCTCGCCAAAGGGTGGTAATACTCTGCATGATAAATGTATGTAAATGTAATAAACTAAAACGGAGATATCAGGGGGACGAAAAATCAGGCCCCCCGTAGAACGGGTAAACATTTTGAAAAGCAGGGTCCATTACTAGTAGTTACCATGCAAAATAGGCCCTTGTGCACAAGTTGGGACCCCTTGTAATTGATATCCGGGTAGGTAGACGATATAACTCACGCACACTCCCGCGGAGTCAAGGGGTTTGATTTTTGTTATTATTAGTGCTGTATAATGCCAGTGTACCTCTTACGCCTATACATACGTGCGTGTGCGTGTTTAACGTGTAATGTATGCATATTCGCAGGCATGATACACGCGCGTGTGGCGGCATGTTAGTCCGGAGTATTTAACGGCCCCCGACAAAGCCCGATTTAAATACGAGTCGCGTATTGAAAAGTAGCATGCAGCGGTCAGCCCCTACAGGCCTGCGGGCAAACAAACGCTGCATGTGCGTACATTGAAATTAGGAATTATTTGACGGCAGGAATTTGAAATTTGAATCAGATCAATTCGGGAATTTTGGTCCAGCGTCCACGCGGAAGGAGGTGATAAGCGCCGTGGATAGAAAAAGAAGAACAGAGACGCGAAAAAACAGGCACGCGTACCTTTCAGACTGAGAAAAATTTCATTTGTCACAGTAACTAGAAAAATTCGTTAAAACAGGTATCGTTAAAAAAATTTTTATGAATATTTTTGAAATTACGAAAAACGAGGTACGCGTAACCATTTTGCGTTATTGTCGATCCTTTTTTGGTAATTGCAACGCAAAATCAGTTTGTTCGATTTACTCTACTTTTTTAGTTAAACAAGGTTTTAACGTCAATTTATTGTTGCACAAGCCTTAAATTTTCGCAACAGTTGCAAGAAAATATAGCAACAGTGATCGTAATGAGAAAGAATGGTAACGGATACTAGACTTTCCGGTAACAGCTAGGAAACTAATTTTCATTTTCTACCTAGAGCTATATTTTTCGACTGTGGAAAAAAATGAAAATATCAAGGACTGAGCGGTAACCGAAAGTAAAAATTTCTCTCGGTGCATACACTCGCCGATTGCATTTTTCCTCTCCACCTTAAAACAATATCTCGCAATACATGTACATTAGGCTAACGAATCCGGCTATACAACGTTGCTAAATATCTTCGGTTGTATCAATAGAGGTGATCGATGGGATCCGCCACCGTAACACAACCGTTGAATCAGATAACCGCAGAGATACGTCGTATTTACGTACAGGCATATCGTATACGCATGGATATGCGCGTACTATAGCTACGGTTACGAGTTTTACTCACTCGCAGTCGGATGTCAATGACTTTCGAAAATTAAGGAAACCTGTTTTCACGACGCGCATTGGGTACAGATCTCCTTAGGCGTGGAACACGCGCAACATATTTTACGTCCTCTCCGAAGCATCGCGAGAGTGAGTGGCTGCTGATCCCTGCACGTTCAGTTTTGCGGAAACTCGTCAATTCTTTCATTCCTCTGACATATATAAAGCGTGAAGAATGGGGACGATACGTCGATATGCGACGGAGTGTGAAATCGTGGAACCGAAAAAGGAGAGGAGAGGAAAGAGAGGAGGAACGCGTATCTGTCACCGCGTTAAAATCGGCTTAAACCTCGTCGCACGTGCGTGGATGCGAGTGCGCGTTGGTTCCATGCTGGATCCTCGTACTATGATAATCGTAAACGGGCGTGGCGGTATGTCAGGAAAACACTCTTCTCACCTACAACGGAATGCCCAGAGCCCGGTTCAGTTATACGTTACGTAACTGTATACTTATATGCCTGTATGCCTACGTATAAACAGACGTCGCGTATTACGCGAATGAAATGCTCGTTTGAATCTGCCAATGGTCGGAATAAAAAATGAGGAAATCATCCCAAGCTGCCGTTAAGGGAAGTCGGGGTCATTTTCCTTTTGTGGTATTTTTTATGCCTCTGTTTCAGGATATGGATGAACGCGGTCTATTCGTACCTGCGGTTTTGAACGCTGCATAAATGCAATGACAATTTCTGTGATTGTAAATTAAGGATGCGCGCGTTAATATCCGTGTGGAATTACGTTACCAATATTATATCGGAACAAACGATACGACGACGGTTTTTAAATTCGTAAATACTGTGATACGCGATTTTTTGAATGAAATTATGAGAAAAAGGGTACACGGTGTACAAGAAATAAGTAGACGATTGTAATTTGACAAGTTGTTTATTTAAATTCGAATTTAAGATGTGGTTTATAGTAGGAATATTATAAAAGTGAAGAAGATTAAGATTCTGTATGTTATGAAATGGTTATTTATACGCTTGAATTTATCAATTTGAATGTAATTTTTTCATTTCTCGAACTATAAATTGGTAACAAAGATAAATTGACTTAAAACCTTGTTTCAAAAATCAAATCTAAATTCACACGAATGAATATAATTCATATCCAAAATCTGATTGATAACCATTCCAACGAAATCGCGGCCGGCGACACGAATAAAACATACAAAAGAAATGATTTTCTTTTCACCCACATCTTTGAAACATTAATTATCCTGAACTGGATCCGAAAATTCCCTCCGCATATCCTACGTCTACCAATCTGATTGGGTTGGAAAATCCTATGGTGTGCTGATGGAAGATCCCGCATATTGTAAGAACGACGCCGCGTCACCGAAGGAAACGAGGGAACGATGTTGATGCTCCCGCGTGACGAAAGAGGGATGATGGAGGATGATACGTCGGGTCCCTAAACCAGGAGGGCTTAAACGATTCTTGATATAGAAATAGTCTAGCCGTCGCGGCGCCGTCAGAGGTGCAAACCCGCGATTTCTACCGATTCGGATCGGTGGCTGATCGAACAACATCTGTCGAACGTTGGAGGAACCCTTCCGTGATCCCTTCGTTGGTTTTTTTTTCTCTTTTTTACTCTCCCTTCATTCGCCACTCTTTCCTCCCTTTTATTCCCACATGGCCCGGTAGATTAGAATCGGAAACGCCAACGCTGTGAAGTCGCGGACCGACGGATACAGGATATAAAAATCGAGCGGTGCGGAGGAACGGCGAAAAAGTATAGGTAAACGAGTGAAAACAACGGTGAGATAAACAATGACGTTGATATTCCACCTTTTGTAAAATACAGCCGAAATTTCCCGTCTCCCTTAGGATCTGCGGCCATGCGATCGTACGATACGAAGTAACACATACCTACGGGGTGGAAAATCGTCCGAAGAGATGAGAAACGGTGCCTACAGGAGCGGATATGAGGATACTTCGGGTGTAATATAAACCCGTTAAAAACTTTCCTCGTATCCGTAAACCATCTACGAGAATTTCGTTCAGGTTGTTTCAGAGGTTGAAACTTTCGAGTTTTCTACTTTGCAAGTTTCTAGAATATAGGTGTACGTATAACATAGACAAGCAACGATGTTACAGATCTGGATTAAAAATATTTGGAATACGGGTGAATTTTTGTGTATACAGGTTTTCGATTCCTAGAAGCTCAAATTTGAAGTCATTTTTGAGTTGCATCACCGGCGTTTCGAGAAACCAGCAAATTGTTACCTTTTTAGCATTTTCCTCGAAAACTGCTATCGATAGATGAAGAATCACTTGATCATCGTGTAGAGCGGAAAATTTCACATCAAATTATGTCTTCACACGTAGGAAACAGAGTCGCATTGACCAATTAATAAAAAGGAATTATTTCACAAAAATTTCTTTTTTCTTACTTTGTTAATCCGATTCCGTGTCCAACTTATAAGTACATAATTCGATGTAGAATTTTCCGCTCTACGCGATGGTCAGGTCATATTTTATCCACCGATGGCAGTTTTTGAGACACACGATAATACAGCCATATCCCGAATATTTTTAATTCAGACCAATTTTTATCGGAATGTATATTACCAAAAATTTCGCAAATGAGTTATCGAACGCAACAAGGTTCGTCGATAAGAAGATTTTACTGTTACACGCACAACTACAGGAAGGAACACGCAGCGTGTATACACTTAATTACGCACACGAACGTACATCGGGCAGTTATAATCATCAGCGTCATCAAATACGGCGCAGACTGCGTTTAATCGTTAGCATTACCCGAGCTTGTTCTTAGTGTTGGTATACCGTCAAGCGTTGATGAGAAGCTGGAATGCTAGCACTACGTACGTATCAGAATCCTCAGCTCGGAGGAGCATCCAACCAACTAGCGAATCCAGCGCAGCTAAGTTATCCCGCAAGATCTTATTTCCCCGGCTGTACATAAGCGGCGGAATCGCGAGAGAAACAAGCTGCACAATGCGCTCTTGGCAAACGGGATTAGACATTACGAGTCTCGAGAATGACGCTGCGCACCGCGCCTAGACACAATTGAATGAGCTCTTGATTTTCCCCGTAATTTTCTAATTAGCAAACAGGCAGGATAAACTGATACCGTTAATCGGCTGAATTACAAACAACATCTGTGGGGACGTTTTGCCATTTATTTTTATTTATTTTTTTTTTTTTTATGTGGCGTGAAGTCGCATGGGACGAATGAATGATTTGATGATGATTTTCACATTCGTTAATCCAACGACAGATCACACCTACAAATAAAAGGAAAACACTTTTAAGACTATAATGTGACCAGTTACAATCCGCAAGAGAAACTTTAATCTGACGATGAATCGTTAATCTGACCGACATATTTGCTAAGAAATTAATCCTAACGCACAAATTTAAAAAAGCAGACAATGATAGTGCATAAGAAAATGGTTGTAGGATAGTTATTTAAACAATTGGAAATGACTCTTGTATATTCAAGTCTACGGTAAATAAATTCATTCATATTATTGCGTTTCATTCATTTCCTAACTATATTTTTCATCTTTATCGAGCAGCATTGGAAGCTACGAAAGGAATCACTCCGACTGCAATTAAAAGAATAAAATAAAGTGTATCAGAGCCATGGAACACCATCGATTCCAATCATCTGCGACGATATACGCGAATTGAAAAAACGAACTGTATCAATGAAAAAATGTTTGCCTACATAGATTCTCGGTTAAAATTGAAAAAGTTGTCAGCATATAATACGGGGGCGGTAAAGATGTACGGAAAACTTTTCTTCACAGACAATTTAAAAAACAATATCGCGGGGATCATGTGCCTAGCTGGTTCGTTTCCCACTGTCTTGATGGTGTTACCTGTCTGCGTACAGGTACGATATTAACCTGATATCGATTCGCCCGATGAAAGGATCAACGCGGGATGTTCCCGGCGGTGCCAGCCTCGAATTCACCGTTCGCAGGCACCCTCGGTGACCTGGACGTGGTGGTGCTGGTCTGAGTGGGTATCACGACGACCCCGAAACGCAGAGACACCATTCCTCGACGGTCCCATATTTTATTGATCGTCGTACTGTTGTTATTAAAACTTTTTTGCGCACTCGTCGTTGAAGAAGAAATAAACTTGGTACCTAGTCGTTGGTTGATCGACCAGCTGTTGCTCAAACTGGCAAAGACAGCCATCGATCAATCAATCAATCGATCTGATACATGTCGGAATAAAACGAATGGAGGAAGAGGGAGGGAGAAGAAGAAGTAACGAAAATACGTATAAATATAGTTATACACTACGCAGGCATTTTACGCATGCGGGATATTCGCACACACCCCACGCTATGGGAATATATTGACAAAATCAGTTCGTCGCGCGCGAATCGCCCCTCGTGAAACCGTGAAATATATATTTCTCAGCCAAGAAAATTTGGACCCTTCAAATCCCGTATAGGATCGATTTTCACCCCAGTTCACATCGGGCTGCAGAACGGTGGTGCAAGAAATTCGGATCCGATAATGTTACAATGTTCCCAACTGTAACTTCTTTCACATACATGTCTAAGATATACGGTTACGTCAGCCGATAGACGATACCGATCGCGTCCCATCCTTTCTGTCGCTAATGTTAGGTCACGTTGCTACGATTGTGCGAATCAATCGGCTATCGAAACTTGCGGAGTTGTTTTCGTAATGAAATCCGCAACTCAGTTAAAACGGATGATGTCCAGTTCCACTTGATTCGGTTGAAATATTATGTGCAATTGCGATAAGCAGCGCAAAATAAAGAGCAGTTGGTTTCGGGAAGATTTTATACGATAACAATAATCAGAGGCGTTTCAGGCTGCCCGCTGAGTGACTACTGGGCAAAATTTTGCGATCCGAATGAAGAAGGGAAGGAAGAAAGCGATACAGAGAGCGAGGGAGCGAGAGAGAGAGACAGAGAGAGAGAGAGAGAAATAGGACGAAAAAAGTGTACAATGGGCGGTATACCGGGCAACAATGAGCCTCGTATTATCATAAATAATGCATTTCCGGTCCGAAGAAAAGGGGTACGATGCCACAAGCGAACCGCAGATGCTGGACGGTAACAGTTAGCCACCGACTTGTTCCCCGGGTGGCCGATACAACGGGAGGTTCTGCGCACACCTTGGACATGGTGCCCCACCATGACACAACCATTGAGGGAATCCAAATTAGATAAACGGGTAAAGAGAGGGACGAGAGAGATTCAGTGATGGATTGCAATTGTGAACAAGGCTTCGTTCCTTGGACCAATGACTGTGTAATCGAGAGAAAATCGTGACTGCGAGATGAACGAATTAATAAAGAGATCCACAACTTTTTTATTTTCATATCGAGGTCATACGGTTTCGCTTAGCGTTCTATGTTGGGTATCTGTGATAATTCACCGACACGCACGCGTACTGTTAACTTTTTTTCTATCATAGCTCACATGCCTCCACACAACATATTTACGAGTGTTTTCGTCGCACCTCATCATCGCGTTAAGTCGTTGAACGAATGTCTCAAGGCGACGAAGAGGGTCGATTGAATCTAAAACAAACAATTTGTGGAAAAAGAAAAACAACGAAAATTCAATTATAGAGTTAACCTTGCCACGGAGCAACGCCATATCGCCGGAAATATTAAGATAAGGATAAATATAGGGCAGGTTGGATCTCGGTTCTCGGTTTACGTTCATCGCCAAGAATGCAGACCCACGTTACGGTTAATGCATTCCTCCGAAATAACTCGCGGTCATCGCTTATCGCCGTATATAACCCCCACGTGACAAACTACCGCGATGATACGCGCCTTCCGAGTATCGCTCGCATTTTTAAATTGTTTTTTCTTTGAACGTTCGAAGCTACTTTCAAACTCTCAAATCCCTCATATTTTCCGATACAATCGCGGTTTTGCACGCGTTTCAACACTCAACCCCGACTCGTCTTCTCAAACGTGATTTATGATAGGAATGAGACGACAAAGTGTGACCACTCGACCATGGATGAGCATTGAGCATCTATGCTATAGTAAAAGGAAGAGGGTTGCTTGCAAAAGGGGACGTTGATATCAAGCGTAGAAAATGAAATTTGATGCCATGGTTTAACGTGTTTTCTCATCGAACCTTAATAAGGCGATGAAAGGCAAAGAACGTGAATTTGATGGCCTGCATTTTCCATCCCATTTGTTGGATTTCCGAATCCTGCGTAACATGTTTCTACGAATCGACGGATCATTGACATGGTTGATTCATCGTCCAACAATAAGTGTAGATTATTTCCGTCTATACTTGCAGCATGCGTGCATGTAGGTACACAATGCGAGTTGTTATCAGGTGACTGACATCCATTTTCAGGCGTATCTTCTTTCCACCAACGATCACGACAAGTTGTGGAGACCACGACGCGTGACTTCGTAGGTCGTTAAACGAGCCGCATATGTCGGAGCCCGGAGGCCGAAGAAGAGGAGAATTTATCTTTTGAAGATGATCCTCAACGGTTATATTATATACATACATGAACTGTATGCGGGTGAATTTTTGGTAACATAAGAACGACGTAACAGGACCGAGGAAGATGAACAGAAAAAGAAGAAGAAAGTACTTGAAAAAATTTCAAGTGCTCTTCTTCTCTTCGTGGGACGATGGTGAAGACAAACGCGCGTTGGTGAAAGAAAAATAAAAGTAGAAATACGAGACCTCCCTGCGGAGACATTCCAGTTAGTATACTTGTCAGGCTAGCTTATAACACATATACGAGTACATATCACAACGTGTATTTCCCGATTAAAAAAAAGTCGCCGTAAGCACTATATTAAGACATCGCACGCGTCACTCGAGAGACGTGGAAAGCCGTTCATCTTATAAAATGCATTATGATTACATTCGAGATGGAAACGCGTGCGGTGAAAATGACAACGAGGAGATGAATTCCGGTAAAAAGTAGAATAAAAAACAGCAGAATGTCACGTAGTTATCGCCAATGACAAGACTTGCGATTCCTGCCATCTGTTCAGCGAAGTGACTCCATACGCGACTCTCCTTTCAACTTTACCGCCTGCTCAAAAAACCACATGGCTAATAAGTAATCGCAATCTGAACTAATTGGTCCTCCAGATGCCGCCGCAACGCACCGATCTCAACGGTTTCAATCCATGCACCGACTAAAGGACCCTTGCGTACTTTCACCCTGACAAATCCATCTATACCTGCATCACACGGGGTGCAAGGCCTGAAAGCCTCGGAAGGCTTATGATTACACTTCTCATTACACACGAGGCTGTGCATGTCCGGATGTAAGGATGGAAGGATGGAAGGATGAAAGGAAGGCGAGACGCCCTCGCCGCAATGGGACTGTTGCAAAGTCCAATTATACTGCAGAGACTACGCGAAGTTTGCAGTCGCTGTAACCTACATTCGATGGTAAATTTGGTTACGGAGTGTCATCGGCACGTCGTTGAAGTGTTGGTACAAGAGCGTAGTCTCAAAGGATCAGACGCCGACTAGATGGTACCTACTTTGCGCTAGTTTGCACACCCCGTCCCAAGGTGAAGCCCCGTCTCTACGAATCTTCCAAGTTTCGAATTAACGCGCGAGATCTCGCCTACTCGGAATTCGAATCGCGAGTTGATCTCAAGCCATGCACGACGCGGTTCGAGACATTTCTATAAACTGTGTACCCTCGTTATCGCGTTGCGATCTTAACCCCTTAATAGTCAAACCACGAATCGGAGTAAATAGGTAGACTAGTGCATTGACGGTATGGAATAGTTTTTCGAATTATCTTCAACAAGTGTACCCGAATGATAAGAAACTTACTGATCCGATGGTAGATTGCAATAATCATACGTTCCCGAAAAACTTTCACCTCAATTTCTTATTTATATATATATTATATATATATACTCTGAAAGTTTCAACCCGATTTCTAACAATCATTTCAAATGTCCTACGCTGAAATGATTAAAATAATGACATTGTTGTTCACTTGTAGAGCGTATATTACAACGGTGCATAACGATAAGCCCAAATATAAAATGAATCAAGAACCAGAAACAATTGCGCGACACCGAAATACTGTTCAATACGAAATGGACGGTACGATTTCGAGAGGGGAGGAGGAATAGGTGCGGAAGTGCGGCTGAAAGAACTGAGTAAGCGTCGAGGAGAAGTATGGATGGCATTCGAATAGGTATTTGAGCAGACTCGTGGGTAACTATTAACTATTCAAAGATAGGCGTTCGTATTCTTCCCGTAAACCGTAACGCGGCCATAAACTACACGAGTCCTGGGAATCGATTCGACGCACTGTTTAATCGTCCCTTTTTGGTCTTCGGCAACCCCTATTTTCGCTCGGATATCGGCTTTTATACAATTTAAGCGACGGACATATATAATATGTATACATATATATATATATATATATATACGCCTACGCAGTATCCGGGATTCTTCAGTGATTTGGGATAATTGAAGGTTATTGGAAATCGGTAGGTATATATACGTATTGTTCTCTTTAAATTCACAAATTCAATCCACCGCCAACGAGTAGCGTTAATACGTATAAATTGATTTACGGCCGTTTCAAATTTTGATAATAGAAATAGGTACGCCGGCCGGTCGGTCCATTTGGACAGTGAAATACGTTCTGCGATCAGTTTTTCCATTAAAGCACGTTTTCAGAAGCACCGGGCGACACCGATCGGTAAATGAATTAAAATTTCACAGCACATCTCGGATCATTTGAATGAACCATAACTAATTCAAACGATCAATTAACGACTCGGTTATTCTCATACAGCGTTAATCAGTCGAGACCAATCTGTTAGGCGGCACAAATAATCTAGCGACTATAACAAATTTGATGTATTAATATAACGAAGCGTGAAGCTTGTTATCCGTGCACGACTTTAAATTGCCAAGAAGGGGGGCGAGAAATTCAACGGTAATGATCGTCGTTATTATACCTCGACAGTCTCAATCGTAACTCTTTGAACAGCGTCAATTTTTCGTTCATAATAATATTTCGTCCTGCTTATAATTTCCGACAATTTCCTGTCTCACTCGTCCAGCTTCACGTCCATAGCACGTACAAATCACTATGGTTCGCTATCTTAGGCTAAAACTGGAACACCATTATGCGATTACGCAGCAATTAAAATGTAACACAAGCAGTATCGTGTATGCAAGAAATAGCGAATTGCGGCACAATTATCACTATCTAAACAGTCGCGCGATACGTGAAAGGGAAATCGCACTTTTTCCTTGATAAGTGTGACTTTTTATTTTCGGAACAGCAAACGTGCGAAGGAAACGGATGCGAAGATAAGTTCGAACGGACGGTAAATATCAGGACCGCGATGCGAAACCGCAGGCTAACACGCGGCAACTGATATATCCGAGGTCGTCTAAATTGCCGTTACACACCAGGGTCCATAGTCGATTATGTATACCAACCATGGACCAACGAATTGGCAATTTATTGAAACCGTTTTTCCACTCTTCTTTCTAATATGTAAGAACAAGTGTAGGCTGAAGAATTTTTAAGAATATCGTTCGATTAATTGATATCAATTGTTACGGTCATTGTGGGTATAACGTAGGTACGTGTGTAATACATAGGTATAAGTAAAAGATTCTTTCATTCCAACGGAGTAAAAAACTATGCACTCCTCATTCAACGGCGAACGTTCTATCCTTAGAATTAATAAACGTGGGATTAATAGAGCTGGTTCATATACTAATTCGGACAATTGAGTCGGTCGAGTTACATCAAACGCGTGAATGACGGAACGGGTTATACGCGCATTAACGTGGTGAATAGGTACTACGTACGTTCCGTGAAGAAGACCGATTCGATTCAGAACGTAGTGCCGCGTTCTGCGCACGTACGTAACGTGCATACGTAGTGCGAAAAATGCAAATGATCCACTTTGCTGGAATTGGTGCGAATTAGCGAGTTATACTCCGTTGCGGGAACTTAACCCAGATATCTATGTATGAGTTCCTTTTACCGATGTATGTACACGGAAAAAAAAAAATGTCACGTTCACTTTGCATCTGCGCGAAGAATACACGAACGGAACTTTTTCGGAGTCAAATCTAGATCAGTAGATCTACCTGAACACGTTGCAACTATTACCATCGAATTTTTAAATCTTGCCACAATTGCTGTAAATTTAAATCGAAAAAAGTGCTGTCCGTACATTCCCGACAGGGGATGTAAAATTTACAATACATTTCTTTCCGTGTACAACGTATCGTGCATGCGCGACGATGCTGCGTGAGATGGATGATAATTCTTATTTTTTAATACCACCCGCCACCCTAACGCGAATTACAGGATAGAGCAGGATGAATGTTCCTGCCTCTGAAACCCCCGAGATTTAAAACTGCAACCACGGGAGCGGTGGATAAACAAGCTCGTAAAAATGATATTGTTATAATTACCGCCAACTTCAGCGAGCGTTTACGGAGTGAGTTCTTAATAACTCTGTTATGCTGAAATTGATAAAGTTTTTATTTTCACCTCCTGTAATTATTGCGTTATGTATGCAGCGACGTGCAGTCCGGACTTCTCGAGGTATACTACATTAAACGATTGAAATTTTTTTTATCGCAAATCGTTGCGATAGGTACTTCATTCCCAATTGCGCAACTTGTACAACAGTTCTTTGTTATGTGTTTGCATAACTTCGCGTATACATATAATATAAGATATTGGCGAAGTTAAAATATGTTCTTACTGCAGCCTGCATAATTAGATATTACACTGTGTAGAATTTTGTAATGTTTTTTCGTTTTTTTTTTTTTTTTTTTTTGCTAAATTTCTTAGAATAAAAATGATCTGTTGGAGAATTTGAAATTCATACGAATCAATGAACCGTGCGAATTTTTTTTCAGTACTTACACATAAAATTCAGTTCAGGTGTATTAGTAATTAGTAATTTCACAGAATTGCAATGTATCACGTGAAAAAGGACGGATATTTTTTATAACATACGGGACATGGTATCTATGTGAAAAGTTTTCGGCAATTAGGGGATTCCCGGTGGCCTAGATAAGTACAAAACATGCCGATACAGCAGTTTGTGTCATACATGGGGTAAGAACGAAGTGTAAAGTGTAAATAGGTAGTTATATAATTAAAAGCTAGTGTGAATATATCGCCCAAGTCTTGCGCGTGCTTCGAAGAATCGATGTAACACCCTTATACACCGTGTCTGTTGAAATGTCGGTCGAAAAAAATCCCCGCAGATTCTTTCCCGCCTAAAACTGATTTATTAAATTGATTGACGATCGATTGGCAATTAAAATCGTAACAGATGATCTAAAGGTTGATAAATTTTCGATTGAAAAAGCTCTTCAAATAAATCAATAGATGCATCACCTAATGTAAGGATAAACTACAAAATTCCAGAAATCACGACGGATTCACCGAGCTTTGACCAGCTGATTTAAATTCCGCTGTAAAGTCTATATTGTTTGCATCCCGATCCGTATTTATTTCGTTGAAAATATCCCAGTGCGAATTGCGGCAGAATTTTGCAAAATTATACCATGCGTGAAAAGCTCGCTGTGCAGAATGCGGAAGTACAAATGCAAAATATGACAACAAGAGAATATTGAAAAGTTAAAGAAGAAGAGAAGGGGGGAGGAGGGGGAGGAGGAGAGAGAGAAAGAAGAAATTACCGGAGGTCAGAAGAAGCCCCGGAAATGCAACGCTAGGTCACTCCGGCTTCCCTGCGCAGCAGCGAGTAGCTGCTAAACTGGGAAGAAATTCATTTATTAAAGTTACTAGAAAATTCTATGATGGTAAAATGGGTGTGGTTACAACAACGATTCCAACGATGATAAAATTGAAAAAAGAAACCATATTATAAGTAACTGCAGATCAGTGTAGTGATAGTTGTCGATATAACATTTTCCGATTATTTCAACGTTGAATCTGATTGTTTAGTTTACTAAATTTTTTCAATTAAAAGACGTCGTATCAATTTATTGTGGCACCAATATCAAGCTGTCGCAACGAGTGAAACATACATACTATGATAATAAATTTTCTAATTACCGTGGGTATGAGACTAATTTTTATTTTTTTTAACTATTTCAATACTCGGAACTGTTATATTTTTCAGTTAACGTAACAATTTGTGCGGTCAAGTGATTTACAGTAACCGTACAACTGGACATTTTTCACGAATGCATGTAAACACACACCTGCGTTAGAGAATGTACTTTTGTACCGCATATATTGGTGAGATACTCGACGCATGTTTCGTGTGCCGAAATTCACCCTCGATCGAAGGAAGAGGGCAGATCCGATTTTACGGTCCCTACGGCTTTACGGGCTCTTCGATCCGGGGCAATTCCTTATTCCGGACAAGTTCCCTCGGTAAAGCTGTCAACTTTTGGATGGAGATTATGTAAGGAAGCCCCCGAAGCTATGGCTGCGCGAATTCCTCGCTCTATTATCGGTCCAGCGAGACGCAACGAGGCGCCAGTTACGAGTGACGGGATTATCGTAAGGGACGAGGTTGAAATTACAAATTTGAAAAGATCCGACGGCGTCAAATTTCCAATTTTTTGGTGGCGAAACTGGAAGTAATAAAAATCAATCTTTGCGTCGAATGGTCGGAAGCCCGACATTCGAAGTTCCGAAAGAAAAAAAGATCCGAGGATAAAAGCCAGAAGGGCACAACTTCGACAAGTCTCGAGTTCCGAAAGTGAGAAAATGAGAAAATTTAAAAATCTGATACATCGAAATTCCGAATGATCGAAAATTTTCAGTTCTGTGAATTTCTGGCTCGGTGAAATTTAAACTACTTCGATCTTCTCACGTTTTGGATTTTCTATTTAGTAATTCTGATTTTTCACACTCACTCGTTGAGTATCTAACCCTATCGAAACTATACTTTTCGAAACGTTGCTCTATCGTAACTCGAGTTTTCGGAATCTTGCATTTCGCAACTTTGATCCGTCGGCTTTCCGACCATTCGAAACTCCGATGTTTCTTCAAAGTTTGATTTCTTTACTTCAAGTTTCGCTACCAAATAATTCGGAATTAGACGCTTTCAAAGCTTTTCAAATTCGGAACTTCAACCCCGCAAGGGGCCTGGTCCGGTACTTTTTCTTCGGAAACTTACGATTAGTTTACGAGGCATGCGACATACGGTGATTCATAACGAGCCTTATCATCTGCCTGCGCGAAAAAAGTATCGGACCGAGTCACCCGGTACATAACCTACGATTTGGCTGATCGTAGAACGTTATTGCTATACCTCGATTCGCCGCAAATCCCCCGACGATGATGCTCGTGGCAGGTAGTGCCGAGACCTTCGTCGAATCCGTCAAATACCGACGTTTATATAGGTAATTCCGTGCCAACTAGACCGAGGCGTAACCCTGACCATAGCCGATTTTATTCACCGTGTGTTTTACTTTCACTTTTTCAACTCTGAAATGAACGCAGGTTTTCTCTCACTTGTTTTGATCTATTCAATCCGCTACAGGAAAATGTAGAAGCTTTTTTGAAACTTTTAAATCTGATAAAACAAGTCAAATTTTTCTTCAACGCGGCAGTGAAATTAATTTTTTTTAATTTTAATTCTAGTTTTATCGCCACTCTGGCTTTTCCAAAATTATAATTAATTCTTGTTCGATTTGTTCAGACGGTTTCAAGAATTTTTATTCAATAGCTAAACGCACAACAAATTTTCGATATTCAGTGTATTTTCTAACGAATAAGTGAAAAAACAAATCGAATCAGTTTACTTAAAAATTCTCAATTCGATTCTGTTTGTTAATTATTATTATACGATACTTTAGAAAAAGTGACGAACAAGAGTTGAATCGGTGTTGTAATGCTTCGTACGAACGACACACTGTAGATATATCCCGAGTCTATTTTTACTTTTGCTCGAACAGTCCAAACGTCGACTTATTATCTAGAAAATTATTGTACCCTTGGAGCAGCATGCGATCATTTACGTTCCTACAGTTCGTTTCTCATTCTCGTCGACGTCGTCAATTCAATTCCAGGACATTGTACCAGCTACTCGTTGTTCTAAGGTCGATTGAATTTGAAATAAATCAGATGAATTAATAGACAAACAAGTATGGAATTATGAATTTCGCGGACGAATTGAAAAAAAAAAAAAAAAAAAAACAGTTACTATCTGCTGCGTTCACGAATGAAGGTTCAAGATTCCTGAGATCCTTATCGTCTTAAGAATTGCCGATACGTTTAATTCGATTTTTATTTCGCGTTCCATAATTTGTCAGTTTAGTCTTAACGGGTGTTTTCAATTAATTTTTTCCGCATGGAATTATTTTGATCCTATGTACTACGAATAAACAGGTTTTTGTTGTCGCCATTATGATTATCACGTCAAGAAAAGTCAAAGGATATTTTTATCCGGGCTTATTGCAAAGCTTAAACACGACGGTAATGTCGCTCTTTTCATTTACACACAGTTACAAAAAAAAAAAAAGCGTTAAGGAAAGAAGAAAAGATAGAAAAAAGAAGGAGAGTAAGAATAATGGAAACGAAACCGCACTTTTGCTAGCAGAGTTTAAACCTATTCGTCATATCTCAGGCGAGGAAAAACTTTTCATTTTATACCGGACAGGTGGAAAGTTGTTATCACATTCTATATTTTTCTTTTCATTCCATTTCTCTTCTCTTCATTTCCTTCATATTCTTTTCTTTTCTTTACTCTCTTAGCTTTTACTTTCGCACTTTTAGAGATTTTCTCGTTCCCGCGTTGGAAACAAAAATGTAATTTCTCAAACCAACCCTGAATTACTAAACTTACGGACTCTGATTGTCAAAGTGTAGCATTCTCTAAACGAGTCTATCGTCATATAGGCGTGTGAAATAATTTTCCAAATCGCGGATGATCAATGAAGATAGAATTTAATACAATAAGTGATAGCTATGTTTTAAAAGAAAAATATGCATGATTTATGTCCGTTACATCAAAGAGGCTGGTGAGAGAGGAATAAATACTTTTTCTCTCCACTCTTATTACTATGAAAATAACAATTTTTTGTTACGACGCTGCAGATATCATTAAATATTTGATTTTTCAAGACCGCGGTAAGATTGATTTTAATCAATCATCGGTAGCAATATTGATTTAACTAAAAAAATTAAAACCCCGTTCCAATTGGTAACAGATAGTTTTTCGAACAAAAGGATCCACCGTGGGTTGAAGTTGGACAAGTGTATGAACACATTTTTTTTTTGTCAACATTTTTAAATGGTTCGAAATAAACCATCAACGCGTTTAAGCTCCTAATTACCATTTCAGTATTTTGATTTTTTTAATCTTTTTGTGGAAACCATCCGCGTATCTCACAAATGCGTATAATTTGACGAACACTGAATGGGTCGTCACCGTCTCATGCTAAAATCAACAGTCTTAATTTCCAATTCACACCCCTCAACCACAAAGATTGCTTCGAAATCCGTATTTAATGACCCTGCACGCTTCAAGGGCTGTTAATGAAAAGCATCTTAATTAATACCTCGCACGAAGGGATCACCGCGGGAAATAAGGAAAAAAGGATAAAGCGAAAGAGGGAAAGAGGCAGAGGTAGGTAGTTGGTTTCAACCCTCTGCAACGCGTAAGCATGACGTCTACCAAGGCTGCATTGCTTCAGCTCTGCCACATGACAGACAGAAATGTGTGCGTGTGTGGGTTATCAGCATTAATAACGTGTATGTTATACCTATTAACGAACGGTTACATAACCCTTATTTAGGATATAATTATTACAACGCCAAGCTAATATAGAACCTTCTGTCTCTGCAGTGTTAAATGGTTGTTTATTATTCTTAACGAGACATTTCCTGCTTACTGTTGTATGCACTTGTATAAATGTATGATTATGACGAAGGTACGTCGAACTGAACAAAGGGGTGAAACCGTTGCTGCAGAAATAATTCGCAATTGTTTTTTCGAATCATCTTCAAAACGTGTCTTTCGTAAATTCAGCCGGAAAAAATTCATCACTTTTTCATTTCCAAAACAAAAATTGTGTATGAAAATTGTCAGATTTGCAATGAAATAGAATCGAAAAAATCTGAAACAAACCTTCCGCAGTGTAAAATTGTAATAAATGGAATTCAGAACCGACGTACCTGTAATATTTAACCGGCAAGGGTGTTGATTCGTCACAATCTGAGAGTGCTATGCACGCAATGTGGGTACGTACATACATAGGTATGATAAATTACATGTATAGTGAAAAAAACTAATTTTCCCTGGGTAATGAATGCCACAGAAACCGAGTTACGACTATTGTAAAATGGAGGATCCTAGTCGGGTAATTTACTCGCAAAACAATTGACTCTGGAGTTTAATGCACCGGATTGAAAATGAACATACCCGGATCTCTACCCAAGCAGACTTTTACCTCTCAATTTTTCCCCTACTTTCGACGTTATTTTCTTCTTTTTTTTTCTTGCTTCACTGTTTTTTTCAACGATGCCATGCGTGTGCAGCTTGATTATTAATATGCCTATGTATAGATAATAATTCGATTCTTACACTTCCCTTCCGTCAGGATTACCATTGAATTTATTTGTTTTGTTTCCTAGTTTTATTTTCCTTCCACATTCATCCTCGTCAATTAATTAACTGCTTTCATTTTTCCGTTCACCGTTGCTCCCGATTAGGTAAAAAAAAAAAAAAGCACGTATCTCTTTACAACCGCCTACAACACGACGGTTTAATGACAGTGGCGGATAATTCGTGCGGGTCAATGCTACCCAGTATTTTATAAAGTATACCCAACCCGATTGACCTCGACGGTTTAACACCAATTGACCGCGTGGTCTTCGCCACTATAATCGTCACGTGTTTGCCTTGATCGATAACTTCACATCTGCAGGTACTTATATATATATATATATATATATATACACAGTACATTACATTATATCCATGTATATAATGGGTTAAAAAATTTTCAACCCCCAATCACTTAATTGCAGACGATCGTTAGACGAAAGTTTAGCTTCAAGAAATATCATCCGATTTTCGGGCACAATCTCGAACCAGCCATAGGCTGAACTGTCGCGACATTTTGTTCTGTTATTGTATCGTAAAAAATTATATACGAACGAACGAAAGTAATGAAATAGGAGAAAAAACCTGCCACTCAGCTTTTCACTTATACTTTTACCGGTTTTACACGACAGAAACCCGTGTTCGTTGGTGGTACGTTAGACGAAGCATTACAGGATAGGACGCGTTGTGAAAACCCTACCTTCCTCTAGAATTACCCATTGTTTCACGTATGTCGACCCTTCCAGGCATCATCATCGCCATCGTCATCAAGAAACTGGTGGGTACAAGGTGTAAGGTACAAACCACCAACACCACGTCACGTATGTATGCACGTATGAATATACCCGCCGTTTACGATCGCCTGTAAACCGATCGCGTCTCTCTTTTCACGTCACTAATGACAAAAGACAATTGAAGATGAAAGACGAAATACGAAGGAGCTAAAAGACAATGCAGCATGCAACGCGTGTATGTTACGCCTGGAACAACAACGCGTGAAACGCCTGAACATAACGAATCTAGGAAGGATTTATCCTTGCCTGTTTTGTCCTTTGTTGCAAATAAATCTGCTCCAAGCCCCGAGCTCAACAATTTTCTCAGTCTTTTTTTTTACAAGATTTCTTTATACGTAATAAAGAAACGCCGAGCTGAACTGTCGGATGTTCACAACCAGACGGTAGAATAACATAAACCGTGGAATATTCTAATGCAATAATAATAAAGCAACAAAAGTAATTATCACGCAAAAAATACACATCATCAAATCCGCGACACGTATTTGCTTAACCGAAATCATTGTGAGAGTCGTTAGATGGAAGTGGCTAATTTTCGTACACGTCATTTGGGTTTCGGCAGAAGGTATATGTATATATAATGCCTGCCATGCATGCGTCATGTTCGACGGTCATTAAATCGCGGGAGAAGAGCAGTCGGCCCTGCATCACCATAAAAATAAGACGTCGCGAATTAGCGAGAGAATTGCGTCTTTACATTGAGAGGAAATGAGCCGGGCTTTGACCTAATTGCAAGGCTTGTACCGTGTGTAGGTACATAATATGTGGCGCGGTATAAGCGGAGAACAATTCGCGCAAAGTACAGAGAGTAGGTAGTAGGTACTCGTTCAAAGTATATAGCTCGGAATACGACATTTGAAATAATTCGACAGACTGCGAACGATCGGGTAAGTGTTGCAATATTGCTGTAAAGTGTGCAGTTAATTTCGGTACAAGATGAAAAATTGTGTAAAATTCCTTTGCAATAAATATCAACGTTCAAGTTTAGAGTATGGTTGTACTTTTAATATATGCTATGGAATGAAATGATAGTTGGAAACAAAGAAAAGAAAAAAGTTTCATCGAGCACTTTACAATAGTATAAATTATATATTCGTGTATATGTGTAAACGTGAAAATGTTTTTTGATACAAGCTTCGGAAGTACCAATTTTCGTTCACCCTGTTTTTATTTTTACGTATATGGATGTAAAAAAAAATTAACCGAAGCAGCAAAGGAATTTATCGTACGGAATATGCCTGGAGCGTATCAGCAATATACGACAGAGTTACTAAACAGTGAAATGGACTTCTTTCCTCAAAGCGAAATACAAGCGGGAGAAAAAAAAAGTATGCAGAATTGAAAATATATTTCGCAAGGAATGGGGGGGGGGGGGGTCCTTTTACGAGCAAACCGTTCTTCAAGGAGTATTGAAAATTCGACAAATTCTATTGAAGATGGACGAAATGAAAAGAGGGTATAAAACAAGAAGAGGATGCAATGCCGCAAGAGCGATCGTTCAGTGACGAAAAACATCGAGTAGACAAGAATTCTATTGACCCTCTGAAAACGTGACCCATATTTGCGGGGATATATTACTAAATTTGGAAATTTTCGAGATGGAGTTGAAATTTCGAATTTGAAAAGTTCCGAAAACGCCAAATGCTGAATTTTTTAGCGGCGCAAATTGAAGTAAAAAAATTAAAACTTTGACCAAACGTCAAACATTCGAATGGTCGGAAAACCGGCGCTCAAAGTTCCGAAAGTGCGAAAACGAGAAAACTTGTAAATCTGAAACATCAAAATTCTGAATGATCGAAGATTTTCTGTTAATCTCCGACTTGGTGAAATTTCACCTCTTTGATCTTTCTTTGTTTTGAATTTCAGATATTTGAGTAAAACTACACTGTGCGAGTACATTTCAACATTTGGAATTTTATTCTACCGTAACTTGAATTTTCGGATTGTTTGTCGTTTCGTCAAAGTTAGATTTTTATTCTTGATTTCTTAAATTCTCTTTTCTTGATATCGAATCGACCGAGGTGACGTTACTCCAAAAAATGTCTCGGTCAACGTCCTCGGACGATCGAATTCGGTGTTCATTTACCTGCACAATATTACGGAACAGCACGGACGCACGTAAAGAAGCCAAAAACGAAGGGACGCGAACCGCCGGGAAGAAGGGGAGGCAGGAATGAGAAAACTGCAGCAGCTTAGGTAGGCTGCAGGTTGTACGTATAAGCATACACGGACAGAGATGAGAAAGAAGGAGGAACCATCGCACGAGAGAAAAGCGAGAGTGTGGTCGGCGACGAGTGCCTTGGTCCATTATGCCCTGGATGGATAGAGTATCCTCCTGGCATACCTGCGTGTGATTCACACGCACACGCGAATACGCGTAAGAACGCGCGGATACCGGGTGGCGGAAAGAAGGGTCTTCGTTGCACGATGCACAGGGTGTGTGGCAAGTCGGGAAATTGACGAGGTTGAATTTCTTGTCGATGACGCGACGAAGCCAAGGACGGTACGATATTTTGTTGCGAAAAGTTGTGTTGTTATTTCGTAGCTTTGAGATTGCCTTGAATCCGTCGCAAAACATGACAAATTGAATTGCACTCGAGATTACACTTTCGCATACATTTTACAAATTCAAGTTTGTTTAAAGTCGCAATAAGATTTTTCTTTCACAATCAATGCTTTGTTACTTTGACCTCACCGATTTGTTCACTTGAACAAAAATTACGAAATTAACACTGAATAAGTGTAAAGTGAGATTAATGAAATCGAATTGGTTCAAAATAACACGGTTGATACTCGTGACGTCGATGGTTCAATGCATCTGTCGAAAACTTGTCGGTAAACCGTAATAAAGCAAAACATGCACTCGTATTTTGGGAACTCGACTTATTAAAAATTATATCAAAATAACGTGATAGCAATTTTATTTTGTAAATGCTTCGTTGTTGTATATTAACATAAAAAATTTCAATGCCTCATTCTAAATGAATGTATGTGAACTAGCTAGAAATCGCCGGAACTTAAATTATTTCGCTTTTCACCTGACTGAAAAAAAACTCGCATAAAATCGATACCGGTTGAATATATAATACAATTAACTACTGTTTTACGTCAGAATATATTAATCGCATCGAAAACCCCTCTCAGGTGATTTGTGCAGAATTCATTCACGGACAAATTGCATCGAACGTTATTTCTTGAGATTATAGACAGATAATAAGGAATTCAAAATTAAAAAAAAGTGCAAAACAATTTAAGCCTTCTCAGATTAATAATGATTGAACCATGTTTATCAAAACTCATGGGTATTTTAGTTTAATAAATACACACGGTATAGTTTCCTGATAAAATTTATCGAAACTGATTGTCAGTTAATAGATCGACTGATAACATTGCACACATGGATTAATTTTTATTGTTGTAAGATACAATTTCCATACTGCGAAAAAATTAAGATATCGTCTGCGATATATGTACGTGTTGCACAGAACTGTGATAAAAATTGAGACGTCGTATGTGAAACGTGAAATTCCCCTAAATTTCTTCGTCAAAGGTTCAATTTCTTAAAACATAAGAAGTTAATTTCCTGTTGTTTTTACAACATAATAAACCGACCGATTGAGAAAGAGCGCGTTTTATCTTGAAATGAGCATAATTCCCTGACAATTGCCAATTTTCCGGCGTAAATCCCGAAAATGTTTCAATGTAAGATTAAAAAAAGGACACCCCGTGTAAAACGTTCTCGGCACACGCTATACGGGCTCGGGTAAAGTATAACACATAAAAGTACATCCACCGCACACAGTTTTGCAGGGTGTTCGTACCACCCGGAGAAGCAGAAGAATAAGAAGAAGATGAAGAAGAATAAGAAGTAGAGAAGGCCTTACATTATTCAAGGTAGCCCTTAGAACAACTCCTCAAAGCCACGCTAGGACAATGCCAAGCTGGACGATAGAAGTTCATAGAAAAATCACACACCAGTCACTAGCCCCACCATCGTACATAATATAAGAAGTAGGAAAGAGACGAGATTGTGCCCGCTATACGCGATGTACGCTTGAGAAAACAGAGTCTTGAAGAGGCAGGTAAATAACAATAAAAATAAAAATAAAAATATCCCCTGCCGAGTTTTAGCTGCAAAAGAAAAACTTTATTGTGTTCCAGGTCAACGTACAGATAGCTGAGAAAAATACAGTAGATTGTTCGTTACTTATAATACACATGACAAATTGCACAAGAGTTGTGCTTGTTATTTATCCCCCCCCCCCTCGAGCGATCTCATTTTTCAGGAACAGTAATTTCCCTACCGTAAAACAAAATTCTGAGGAAAAAAAGATGTCCACTAGCCAATAACGATTGAATATAGATAATAGCACCCGATTTCACAAGCTATTTCAAAAAAGTAAACAGCAACCTCACATACAACGTTGAATGTATCATGGCCTGGCAGAAGGGTAAGAGAAGAATTTACACGTAATATTTTCAAAGTTTGAATAGGGTAGGTAAAAGCTGGCATATAGACGCTACGAAATGAGCCCAAGTGTACGAGGCTGAAGTTAGCAGCTAGAATCAGCAGACAAACGTTCTAATGTTCATTCCCATAAGGTGGTGAAATGCGAAAATAAAAATTTAGTGAAATACCTAGAACCCCTGATACTTTTACAGAATTATGAGGATGAAACTGAACTCCATTTTTTTAATTCCAAAAAGTTCAAAAGGTTTAGCCGCTAACTTCGCCTGCTATTTTCAGCTTCATCTCAAGTGGTAGGTGGAGAAAAGTAAAACGTGACGCTCTGAAGCCTGATGGATAGCAACACATCGTTGATGGTGAAGTCTGCGGAACGAACTTCAAAAATTGACGAAACTATCGAGACTGCCGGGTATGGGCCATGTGCTCTTCGAGAGGCGCGTTCACAACGCTTGGCTTGCGTTGCAGGGTCAAACAAAAACACGAGGTCCAGGCTCATAGGGTTGAATCCTCTTCTAAAATGCTCGGGCTCCTCACGCCGAATAGATGCAGTCATGACTCCCCCCAATTCCGTCGCAGCATGGACTCGATTCCTCGAATCCTACGGGGTTGGTTTCGCACCATTACCCCGAACGTTTTCAAAAAATACCTACATCCTGGGTTTTCTCTTGGATTTGCCGGCACAAAGATGGCCAACTGTTAGAATGCGGTGGAATTTTGCGATTTCGCGTAGATAACGCTGCGTTTCGGTGATCATCAACCCTTTGGAAACAATTGGGTACGCATGCTTTAGGGTCTGGGCAAAAATTTTAGTTGACACTGGTGCTAATTGTAATCAGTGCAAAGAGGAGAAAAATTCGTAAGAGTAAAAAAAACGGGTTCGCAAAGTGTGCATTGAAAAGGACGAAATGAGGTTCGATGTGCTGATGTTGGTGACTTTGGTGACCAACCGTTCTAACAAGGACCATCGGTTTGGTGTCCCTCTCCGATTTTGTTCCACTTCATATACGCTGTGTAACATTGAAGACTAAAAGACACGTATTGTTTTTTATCGGCGGAAAAACGGTTCAATGGGGTGAAAATGACCCCCAGAGATGGGCACCCGCAGGGTGATTCCTCAGTTTCGGATATAAGCGCTTCGTGTATTTAAGTGAAACCAACGCTGAAATGTTTCATTCGTCAATAGAAACATCTCAGCGTTGGTTTCATTCAAATACGTCAAGGGCATCAAGAAATAAGGCCATTCGATTATCATTTTTGGGGGTCATTTTCACCCTGTTGTACCATTCCTTACCGATTGAAAAAAAAAAAAATGTGCCTTTTAGTTTTCAATGTTCTGCAATATACACGAATTGCAACAAATTCAAAGGGAGACACCTAAAAGGTGTTCCTTGTAAGATTAAAGTCTTCTTGAATACGCCAGTCGACTAATATTGGGTTACCAACTTGAGCTGACTTAATGCCTGCCTGAAACTTCCTGGTTTTGAAGAACATTTACAGAGTTCAGAATTCTTCCAACTTTGAACAGACTGTGTCACCCTGCACGTCTCATTCGCGATAAAGAGAAAAAGAAAATGAAAGCTGTTTCGAAAGCATGCGATGTTGGAATTTTTATCGACCGATCTGACCCAACGATGGAACTTTTATCCCTGTGATATTAAAATCATTCCAACCCTATTACTAATCGATGCCGAGTGTCACTTAGTGTACAGCGAATTATTAAAAAAAGTCTATTTCGTCTATTCAATATGTATACTTCGAAAGGAGAAGAGACCATACCTTTTCCATCAGGTATGTCTCGATTGTCAGCCGTTGACAGCATCGAGCTTTATTGTACACGCATAAATTCCAGCCTGGTTCTAGGTACATACGTACTTATAAAAATTCTTTTATTTCTGGCAAACATCTCTCGGATTCTCAGCTGGCAAACAAGAAACGGTTCACCAACCGAAAACTCCTCAATGCCAGTTCCATTGTGATTTTAATTCTTATATTAATACGCGTATATGTGAAGGTAGGATATACGTGTAACCCGTGCACGTATGCTAAGATGAGTAACTATAATGCCTGCGTATGCCTACCTATCCGACTCTCCCCGTTTCTTCGCCGCCGCATCATCTCTTTTATTACAGCACGGCTAATTCTAAATCCAGTTATGCACGCGCATTTTTTTCATTTTTTTTCATTTTTTTTTTTTTAATTTTCTCGTTCTTTTCTTCAAATGTATATTTATACAGTTATACGTATAGTTGCGTTACGCGCAAACCAGAAACGCGTACAATTTCGCGCATCACATCCAGGCGAAGAGAATTGCGCCTGTGTACACGTATAATTGTATACCTATACCAACGTACACTCGTAACGAATAAGGTTCGCCCAAAGCGAGCGCGAACAACGCGTTAGATTATAACGCGCCTCGCGTAAAAGCGAGATAAGGCCATGAATTTTTACAACCTGCTGGCATAGGTATTTTTCTCCTTCACGCGAAATTAGAAACAATACGCGCACGATTCGGAAATCCAATCTCGGAAGTAGTAAAGTTACCGACAATCGTGCGTTGTGCGAGTATGATGAAAATAAATAAATAAATAAATAAATAAATAAATAAAAAACGAATTCCACGGACTGCGCCGCTGTTTTATACAGCGATGAAAACTACTCAAATTCTAACTACAAGTTGTTGGCAATTGATGCAGAAAGAATCTGTGAAAGCTTTGATACAGAGAATAAAGGTAATAATTGTTCTCATATAATTTGGTGGGTATTAACAATTGCGTTACGTTACTACGGAATCCTTTTTGATGGTTATAATTTTTACCAAGAACAAAAAGGAAACGTTTAAAACTAAAGAAACAGATTCCTATTCCCATCTGATTGTGAGCTGGTTGATAAAAATTCATAGTTGGTATTCGCGATTCGGAGTAAACTGGCTACCAAAGAATAAAATTCCAACTCTGATTCTATCTCCTCTACATTATACATATATGTATGTATATATGTATATATCTATATATAACGCACACCCATTGCATTACATATGTACGACTATGTACATATATACGTACATATACCCGAAGCCTCGAGCAAAATCGTCGACGATTCTTCGTGTGAGGGAACTATTTATTCTTGAATCGATTATAAAAGAGTTCAGAAAGAGATTGTAAAGAGGGTGAAACACTTGTCTTGAAACGGTTGGAGTTGGAGAGAGGGAGAGCAAGTTTCAAGTACCGCGTCGCTATAACACGAGCTTAACTTGTCCGGTAACTTTGAATTGCCTCGGGTTCAAAACGGCGTGATTTCAAGAACGTTTAGCCACTCATGACGCTGCTCCTTGTACACTTCCTATATAGTTGTGTATAACATACCTCCTTATCTATACAAACCAAATTTATAACGCGGTGATGCAATTAGTCAAGCAGTTTTTTTTTTTTGGGGGGGGGGGGTTACGAGCTAACGGTTTGACATAATTATTTTCAAGAAAATTCTAACTCTGCAAATGATATCTGTAAGAATTTATATCGATGATCAGTAGATTCGCGATGTGGTGTGAATGACAGTTTACAAAATACAAATAAAAAAAAAAATACAAAAAAAAAAAACAACAACTAGCGTACTCTCATAATCTCTTCTCTTCTTCAAACTGTTCATTCTGCAGGTATCTCCTTCCCCTGCAAAAGGGTAGCTCGATCTCAATATTAATATCAACGTAACGTTTTCCCGAACAGTGTGTCTCTTTTATCAACTTACTACTACGGTCTATCAATTTTTTGCCCGCGTCGGCGAGTTTTCACAGAGAGAAGTTCCCGATTAGCATCCCTCTCGATATGTAACCCCTGATTTGTTCCCGGTGGGAATTTTTCGTTGCCAAAGCGAGCGGTTGCGGAGTGTTTAACTGATATTTTTATCCGTCGCATGCAGGCAGGTCCAACACGCGAGTGTACGAATATCCGAGGATGTATGTGTGGCACCGTGTCACTTGGTGAGGGAGGGGGGGAAGAGAGGGTGCTACGAGAGCATGCCGTTATCCGCGTGTTTAACAAACGAGATAACGCCTCGCAAGCATTTCGTTCCGGTGTTGCTGTTGCAGAGATTCTAGCTCGCCGCATTTGCCGCTTCTAACGATGAGCTAAACTCGATACCTGCACCATGCGTTTAATAAATTTATTTTTGTTCCGGTTCATTCCTTCAGCACGATATTATAACAATGCTTTTTTTCTTTCACGATATTATTATTTCCTCCTTTTCCCATAAATCTTTGGCCCCGACTCGCGGTTTTGGACTGATTATTTTTTCATTTCATTTTGTTTTTCGTTTTTATCAAAGTGCGTTGTTCGTTATTAGTTCAGGCCGATTTTACGCCACCTTTAACTCGGTTGCGTTTTTGCAACCAAATTCCAAGCTGCAAGTTATACACTTGAGGAGCTTTTTTTTTTTTTTTAATATGTATTGCAATATCGTTGCGACGACGAGCTTAGTGTATCTAAGAATTTGCACGACGTCCTATCGCATCGCGATTTTTATTTCATCTGCACAGAACTCGCGAGGTATTTCAAACTTCGTGTCTAAGTATACCGACTCATCCGGTCTCGTTAATTAATCATGAAATCAGGGCAAAGCGTTTTTGTACGCGATCTTCAGTTTATAAGTATGCTAAAAACAATCGCGAATCAAAGTGGAATAAAATCGTTCCTCATCGGTATCTATTTTCCTGTAAATAAACCGTCGTATGCCGAGTATCTAATTCAATGAAACGATCATCGTCTTCTCTTCGAAATCTTCAACGCATGGCTCTGTACAATGATAAATGAAATTCAATGTAAAACATAACGGACTGACGATTCTTCGTTTCCCTCCAAAGTAACATGTGAATACCGTAACGTATGCGCAATATGTACAATACGTGCTTGACCAATGAACGAAGAAACGAAACGTGTCATCGCTTGGACAGGCAGCGAGGCGTGAGTCGCTGTCAACAACACGAAAACGAGGGTATGCATGTACGTACGTCATGTCTTACAGTACCTACATATACAGGTATAACAAGAAAGGATAAGTTGGCAAAACCAGATTGAGAAAAATGACAGTAACATTGCGTATAAAGGGTGTAAGAAAAGGGGTGTGTAAAACAGAAGGAAAGATAGTTGGAATAAATGAATGGTGAAAAAAACGGACACCCGTACGTGCTCATACCTATATGCGAGGGAATCGATAAAAGGCAAACGTTCCTGACTACGAGTCCTGCATACGCACGCGGTGCAATGTGCATAATCACATAGGTGTTGGTTACACACCATGTGACGTATAATAATGAAATTCTTAGCACTTCGTAGTTTGGATTGTTCGGCGCCTAAGGCCCTGAAGGTAAAGGGTGCAGTATACGTACTGTGTACCTAAAAAAATGCATTATGCCCCGCGTGTTTCGGCCGAGCAGCTCTTCGATTCGTCCAACCGTACATGCGTGCGTGACCCTTTATTCACCGTGGAGTCGTAACCTGCCGCGCAGGTTTGTCAAAAATCCTGGTACCGTGCCGACGACGTCATTCGCGACAGGGGCAAATAGGGGTGCGAATGATATTTTAACAAGACAAGCCCCCTCCCCTATCCAAGAGTGGGTAATAATATTCAAAGAAAGAAAACGAGTAGCCGGCTATAAGCGAAGCCGCGCATGGTGCACCGAATCAGCTAATAATTCTTCGATTATGATCGATGGCTTTTCAACCGCTACTGCTGTACTCGCTCCCAAGGTGAAACCTGCAAGCGGTTTTATTAAATAGTGTTTCGTTAACAGCCGCGGGCTGCACCAATTAAAAATTTCTATTCAAAATCTATTAAAACTTCATTGAGTCTGCAAGGTCTGGATTAATCGAAACAATTTACGTATTTTCAACTATTTTTTATGAAAAAAAAAAAAACTAGGGAAAATTTGTCCAGATTTTTGTTTTTTTCTCTTTCATTGTGACACATGGTTTGAAAAGGCAATTTTATTGCGATAAAAATGAAGATCTGTACAAAGACGGATGTATATCGTATTCGGTAAGATCAGACTTTTTCACACCGAAAACACGTTGGGTAAAGTTTTTTTTTTGTTTTTACTTTGCAGACAGGTATGACGGTGCTAATGATATGAGAGCAAATATTCGATCAAAAAAACTAATCAAGAATAAAATGGTCTGTGATTTAATAGCATTATAATCAATCAACATTTTTCAAGTCAAGGAAATTGCTTCGGGGCTTGCGGTGCATTCATACCAAATAAGCTTGTATCATACCATATGTGGAAACCTTTGAGCGGAACGGTGAAATATATGCTACCAGAACAAAACACTTTACGTCACCAATTATAAATTAGGTAGCAGTAGTTTTTGGCCGAGTCAGCTGAATCAACAGATCCGTGATTTTACACGTAATAAGGAATATTTCATCAATTTCTGTTTTTCGTTTCCCGGTATTATTACTCTTAGCCTGAACTTGGAGCATATTATTATTCGAAGTACGTAATAATACAGCGAAAACTTTTATCGAGGCTGTTTTGAAATTGCTCCAAACGGTCATCTAATTCTCCAAAAACTCTAGGCCGCATGTTCCTAATGTTCTTTGAATTCCTTCGTGTCAAATTTTCCCATAATCAGTCGAAATTCGGCTCAGAGTTTCGCGATCCTCTTTCCCTGCATCTACCAGCCGTTGGATAATTTCGATACCGCTTTTTGAAGGGACAACATATCTGTATCTCGGTATCGGTGACAGGGAGAAGGGAGGGGGGGCAGCGAAGAAGGTTTACCCAGAAGTAATTCAAACTATTTCACCCTTTCCTCCTGTCGGAGATTCTCCCGACACGGCAGCTTGGGATCCATCCATTGTTTTGTCCAAGGGTCAAGTTACGCTGAAACTGTGACCGTCGTTGGTCTGATTGGGTGTTTGCGGAGGATGATGCAGAGTAAGCGTACCGCGGTCAAGAGATACCGTAGCTTTATACATCGCACTCTCCCTGGGCGCTTTACATATACATATTACACATATACGTATGCATAAACACAAACAAGCGCGTTTTTGCACCACTAACGCGTTACGTAACAAATGGCACCAGCAGGAGCGAGAATCGAGAGGTGCAATTATCCTTGCGCAAGAAACGTTTTTTACCGAGAGGCTATTCGCTTTGATATCAAACGGATGATTCCAATTAAATGAAATTCATTTCGAGTGATTCTTATATTATTGATTCGTGTAACTTATCATGTAAATTTTTATTTTTTTCATTTCCTATGATCAAAACGATTTCCACTAATTTTTCAACAACGTCTTGGCTTGCCAACGGTTTCCTAGCAGCGTCCTAGGCAATATTCGGTGATACTGGATTGAATGTGGTAACCGCAGAAGATCACTGGAATTTATCTAGAATGTTGGCAAATCATCGGAAATCAATGGAAATAGCTCGATAAATTTGAAATCAATGAGAGGACTTTATAATGTAGTAATCGGTATGAATTTTTAACGAATTCAAACAATTTTCATACGTCGACCCAAAGCCGTAAAACGATTTCCATTATTCCCAACACTTGCCACGAGATTTATTCAACGCTGTTGTGCGATTCGTGCGATTACCAATTATCTCAATTATCTCGATTGATCCCTCGTTATTTAAAATAACACTTCAGTCGCTCGAATTCCTTCGAAATAAAATTTCATTTCCAACTGTTAAATGCATGACATCTTTGCGTGAATGGCCCCGCATTTTTTATTCCATAAATTCATTCGTTTCTCGAAGAGAATCGTTAGAACAGCGTCATGTCACGGAAAATCTAAAAATCACCAAAGGTAAAAAAATCTAAATCCGCACTTAGGTTTTCACACAATACCCACACGATATATATATATATATATATATACATATTCAATATTCAATGGACTTTGTACAACATACGCTCACGTTTTTACATGGTGGAAAAAACTGGATGAATAGCCGCAGGCTTTACTCGAAGCCAGCCCGCTGCTTCGCGAGTATAGACGTCTACCTGTAGGTATAAAGCAGGGTTATATACCGCAGAGACTTCCCAAATTCAAGTGTACTACCGTACGCACGGTGTATTTGTGCGTATATATGGGCCATTCCCTGTCAACGTCTCGACCAACGTTCAATTCCTCATCTCTGATCTGGACCCCGTTTTTTACACACTTGTCTGTAATATCCGAAGTAACGCGCCGACATTGTACTGGATTTTTCATTTTACACGCGGTTATTTATTTATTGTTATGTTTTTATTACACACCATGAATTTCGAAAAACTTTGTTTAGAATTATGCAGGTATACGTGACACCTTCACACAAAACACATTCGATTTACTTAATTCCAAAATTCGCAATCGTGAGAAGACAGTCTTCTTTTTTAGCTTCAGGGGTATTCTCAGTCTCTTTTCTTACACGTGATTAGGATGCTATATTATATTTACTATCCAGACTTTTTCAAAATCAGTTATAAATAAACTGGACAGAATACATTCCGGTTTTAAAAAATTGGAGCAATAAGAAACGTCATTTAAACGCGTTTTGTCAAGAGCGAGAATAAAAATACGCATTAACACATATTTTCACGATTTGAAAAAGAAATCAGCGAGCGTGTTTCAAAGTGGGAAAAAATCTCGACATTATACAACTTCACAATGATGTGAGACTTGGAGTTCGGTAGGGTTGAAGTTCCGAATTTGGAAAGTTCCAAAAGCGTCTAATTCCGAATTATTTAGTGGCGAAACTTAAAGTAAAGATATAACACTTTTACGAAACAACAAAGTCTTGAATGGTCGGAAATCCGACGGCTCAAAGTTCCGACATACAAAATTCCAAAAAATTCAAGTTACGATAGAGCAAAAATTCGAAACTCAAAATATACCTACACAGCGTAGTTTACCCAACGAGCGGGTGTATCAACGATCCAGAAATTCACAGACATAAAAATCTTCGATAATTCAGAATTTCGATGTAACAGATTTAAATATTTTTAAATTTTCTCATTTTCGGAATTTAGACTTGTCGGAGTTACGCGCTTCCGGAATTTTGTCCTTTCGGCATTTCGCCCATTCGGAACTTTGCACTTTTAGAAGTTTGAGCATCCGGTTCTTGACTATCCGAAACATTGATGTTTCGTCAAAGTTTGACTTATTTACTTCAAGTTTCGCCACCAGATAATTCGGAATTCGGCACTTTCGCAACTTTTCAAATTCGGAATTTCAACTCCACCCCGTTAACGTTACAGCTGAGTTTAGTCGATTCCCCATGGAATGTCCCGTATGCGTATAAACGTAGATAGTCATCGAGCACGTTATTCTGCGAGTCCAGTTCTATCGAACTTTGTTGCAATGTGCATACGCCGTACCGACCTCACTTCAGCGTAGTACCACCACAAGAACAAACAATTACGAGAGATCCAGCAAGTCCTTACATGTATAAACGTATTACAGTACGTATCTCCTCCTTTCCCGGCGCATAGGTACCAGATGGTCAATACACAACTTCGGTCAATGGCAGTCAGCCGGTTGCTGTTCCTCTCCGATTGAACAGAAAAGAAAGTAAAGGGAGCGAGGCCAAAGCGCGTAAATTCTTCCATGGCTACTTTAGAGAAGGCTTGATAGATAGGCACCGTATACGGCAATTGCTATGGCGAATAAACAATAATTCTCTCCGAAGAATTTGAGGTTGGCGTTAATTTTTACTACTTTTTTTTCGCAACGGCGGGGGAAAAAAAACTAGACATATTTTTCACGGTTTTTAATGTTTTCCCGATTCGTAGGTAATAAAATTTCGAGAAGTGTTAACAAGATTAAACCAACGGTTAATATCAAAGAAACGAGATACGAAATTCAACACTGAAATCTGTTTGATAAATCGTAACCACTCGTGGGATTGAATCAAATTCTTTCAAGAGGAATATATTTCTTACGTCTTAAAGGTATTTCTTCTTGTAGAAAAATGACTATTAGTTCGGTATGACAACAAAAGGAAAAAAAGAAAAAAAAAAAAAATCAACCGCCTTCCAGGGTAATTCATAACTTCTGAAAACTCTACTTTATAACGTCTTATACGATACTCACGTCCTTTCGAATGTATTTCAAGTGGATTTTCATTCCGTTGCATCTAATACAATTAGACCAATATTAAAACATAGTCAATTCCTATTAACCTCCTGTTTTTCTTTCACATACTTTCAACAAATACGGAATATAAGTTCAAGATAATTATCAATTTATCGACGAGAAAGACGATAATCGGACAAAACGAATATTGTAACCTCTGCGGAAGCGTACAAACGTGAAAAATATCCAATGCCTGGTATTAAAAATAAGGGAAAACCGGGTGGTCGGCATCGAAGAGGGAAAGTAAACTAGCAGACTTCTAGTCCGACAGAGCGAAGCGATAACTGAGAATAAGGAAAGCGTCGAGATGGTCGAGAAGGAACAGAGAAGTCGACGTTGTTACTGCGTTTCGAGAAAATCGGCAGAGAGAAGGAGGAGAAAAAAGAGAAAAGAGAAGAGAGAGGAAGACGAGAGAGGGATGGTGAAAAGGAACTGAAAAAAATAACGCGAGCCCTGCATCGCAGGACATAACACGAGACGACGAGACGACGCAACAGAAGGAATCAGGGTAACGGAATCGTTAGCACAAAGGCAGTCTTAGAGCCGGAACCTAAGTAGAATAGACTGTGTCTACTACGTGTCGTGCCTACGTTCACGCCGGTTGTCTGTCGGGCCGAATGCAGTTGGAGAGCAGAAAGGCGCCTAAGTTTGCCAATTTGGAAATTGAAAAAAAGCCTAGTCCCGACCTCTGGTTTCAAAGCTCGTGGTGGCCACTAAATCTCTATCGCAAAATTCTCTGACTTTTCCAGGTTTTTTAGACAAAAATTTTATCATTTACCTAACTATTCGAGAATTTCAGAATTCCATGACATTTTCAGGTTTTCCAGAACTCCCTAACCAGTGACCACCCCGATTCTCTGTATATTTATATTGTTTAATGGGTTTTGAGAATTCATGTAATAATATTTTCAAACACTTCTCCGACCATGAGCCATGAGAAAGCCATCAATTTTTGCTATTTGTTTTTTCATTTTGAGAAAGGACTCTTTAACATCACGAAGCTGAAGCTAGCAGCCACGATTGTCAGCCAGACTTGTTAATCTTTTTGAAAATAGAAAAATGCAGTTCAGTTTCATTCTCGTATTTCCATAAAAGCATTGAGGATTCAAGATATTTCGCAAAACTTTAATTCTCGTACATCGCAACGTAATTCGCAAGAACATTAGAACATTTGCCTACTAATTCTAGCTGTAGCTTAAATCTTGTTTCAACTTCTGCACAACTTTCAAGTAATAATTTGTATACAACCGCGAATTATCACCCTAATAAGGACAGCGTGACAGATAACAAACCTGCGGAAAGAAACACGACACTAATTGTAACTATAATGAATCGACTATGGCAGAGAAGCAAAAGCACCGAATCGCGTTCATCAGCAGGCGGTTCTTTCGCGAATTGCTCTGTTCCTCGAAATGTTGCGAGATGCTGAGGCAGTCGTAGAGCGGAGAATCTTAACGTCGGCACAGCCGGGAGCAGAATGGAAGCGGTACAAAGTACGGACTTGCAATACGAAGAAACAAAGAGCGCGAGGGAGGGAGGGGGGGGGGCGTTTATTCGCCCTGGGACAAGTCCTCTCGTCCTCTTAAAAAAAAAAAAAAAAAATAATTTATAAGCTAAATAGCAAAGAAACAACAAAATTAAAATTAGCAGTGACCTAGGTAAATAAAAATAAATAAATATCGAAATATAGGAATGTAAAAAATAAATACAAATACATATATATATATATAATTTAGAAATAAAAGAAGAGATATGAATAGATAAATAAAAATATACATTAAAACATTACAACAAGATATTAATATAAAAGTACGAGTAAAATCAACCCAATAGTAAAAAAAAAAAAGAGAGAGAGAGAGAGTATCTGCGGGTATTATATACCTATAATTGGCGGAATCGTAGGTACAGCAGCAGCGAAGGTTGAGAGTTTAATACCGTGCGTCGAAGTAAGCGTAGGTACAGGTATGCATGTACAATGTACATATACGAGTAAGTGAGACGAGGAGAACGCGTGCATGGTGAGCCATGAGCCATGAGCCGTGAGCGTGCCGCACGCCTTGGCCAGGAGAAGTTGTAAGGTAGCCTCGGGGAATACTAATGCCCTTGGCATCCGGCGACAACCCGAATACCAAGGCCCTCGATGCGCCTCGATGAGGGGGGAGGAGGTCTTACTTGACGCGGGTCCATCCGAGATGCAGCCTCGATGACGCCTCGAGATTCTCTGACAAGCCGTCATTAGCGAGCGACGACTTAAAAGAGTGCGTTTCAATTTTTCTTACTCTTTATCTCGTGCGATATGCAGGGAGTATTTTTTCGAAAAACTCATCGTTACGCGTGTATTTTTCGAATTACCCACACGCGCGATAAGACATTTTCATTCTTATATACGTATAAACATTTGACGCGGAAAAAAAACTATGCACGTATCGTGGGGAAAACGACAGGATCTGGATGATGCGATTCTATGATGATCTTTTCATCAGAGTTACGAAAAATAAGATACGATAACTGATATTTCACATTGCACGGTATGAATACTGAATATGTAATAAATACCAGTTTGCGTGAAATTGTACGACTTTTTCCAGAGTTTTTGCACGTTTTTTTCAGGATTGCGATAACTTTGTCGTCTGAACACACAGTCATTATTTTCAGTTTTCTCGATTTAAGTAAAATTAATACAGGCATTCAAATAGAATGTGCGAGAGAAGTTGAAAGAAGTATGAATCACATATCTTATCTTCATACTTGAATTTTGCGACTGTTGGGAATTGCTAAATTTGGCCTTTATAATATTTTATAGCCGATCGATTAATTTGATTTGAATTCAATTGGAACCAATTCGACCAACAATGTATCTCTTTTTTGGAAATTACTACAATAGAATTACCTTTTCACAGTCTTCGCGACACGATACTCAAATAATTATAATGATCGTAAGATGAATTTTATCCTAAAGACATATTACATGCTGGCAAAGATCATATCGCAAATAGATTGAATCAAATTGCTTCTCTATTTTCATAATTATCGATTAATCAGGACTCTGTCCTCAAAATATCGGAGATACGATTTGCAGGTTATTTTGTGCATCTTAAACCTGCGCGCGAAAAATTTTAAAGAATCGTATCCTATCAAGACGCCTTTAAAACTACACAGAACGTGTGAAAAAAAGGAAGATGTTAAATTTTCATTGCGAAGAAATATAAATTAGAAGCATACTATATTACACCTATTAAGAATTGAGACAATTTTAAGAATATCTCAATACGTTTTTAACTGTGGTATTTCCGGCCTTTTTTTCTCTTCAGATTTGTTCCATGAGTTTAACCTTTCCATTCATTCTCATAATCTATTCTCGATTCACGAAATTCGAATTTTCGACATCATCCAACGACCACACGGGAATATTTCAAGCAGCACCCGAGCTTGATTTTTTCCACTACTAGTACAGCCAAACCGTGCATTATTACAACCTAGAAAAGACTTCGTATATACATTCGGCAAGAATAATGATAAAGAGTTGCCTAAAAAAGGGCGCGCGTGCCAGATATCAGGGTTCTATTGACAGTGGCAAGACGCGATAATACGCTTGTGATTACACCGTCAGACGTGTTTGATAAAAAATTACAGGTATGTATATAACACACGGCAGCGTACAGGTAGGAATATATATTACGTATACTATAGAAGATTTGACGACGCGACGATGTCGTATACCAATACATAGGTGTATATGTATATACGGAGGAAATATTATTACACCTACATCCCTCCCGATTTACGACGTCCTCAAACACGCCTGCACGGTGTACCGATGTTACAATATTCCCTTAAACGATACACCTATAGTTACATAGCACAAAATACAGCTGTGTGAACTTAGACTGTATACTACGTGTAATGAAAATTACGCTTGCATCTCAAGGTGCAATATATTATCACACCGTTGTTATTAAAACCACAGATTAGAATGGAAAGTTAGGTAATTAAACATATATTTATTCTGTTTGTCTCCGATAACCAGCCTTCTTCGTTGTTGTGAGACGCGAGCTTCTGTTACGACTATGGCGCGATACGATCGTAACAATTATTTAAAATAATCGCGAAAAATTTCTATCTTCAATTTCAGAGAATGAGAAATACATCAAAATAAAAAAAAAAAAAAAAAAGAAAACGAAATCAAGTATTACAGAAAAATGATCGGAAGTGGAAATGACTTATGATAACTTTTATCGATGCAATTGCGATTGGCAGCTTGTTAGTTAAAAGATATCCCGTATAAATCGCGATCCGATCAACGTATATATATATATAATATATACTCGTATATATATACAACTAATCGTACGTACAATAGGTCGAAACTTTACCGATGTCTGATCGTAGCGCCTGGTCCACCTTGCGACGTCTGTTCCCTGGGTTGTTCATTTTTTAATTATTGCAAAGAAAGTACATATTCTGTAATAACGAATACATATAAATATATAAGGTACAAGATAGATGTGCGCATACCTATTTACGTACGCATGAGTTTATTGGAGATAATATACGTTGTAGATACGCGTATGTATACAATATACATAAAAAAATATACGCGCGAATCAGAGAGATAACATTGATCGTGCGCAGTCATCGGCGATTTTATTAATAAATATATACGTGTAACGCTGTACAAATTATTATACGTGTATATATATATAAATTAATGCGTCCTCGATAACGAGGGGAGAATAATAAACGTTCGATGCCATGGTTTACGGCTTCTCGCGTTACTCGAGCATCGTTTTGCCCCATGCTAAAAGACAGTGAGGGGCGATGGGGGGGGGGGGGGGGGGGGGGGGGGAGGGGAGGTATACACAATGCATGTGAAAAAAAAAAAAAAAATAAAAAAATATTGAATTAAATCAAAGAAGAAACGAAACGAAACCACGCGGCAGACCGATGAGCATGCGGAATATCGCCGTCGTCAATGTTCAACAAGAGTTTCAGTTTACAACATTCGAGGTGATGGCTCGAGTGGCTTTGTTATCATCATCGGTGGGCGGTCCCCCTGCAGAAAACAGGCTACGGCCCACTGACTAACTATTTGTTCATCGCCAAGGTATGTCTTTATCTCCCATTTCTCGCTTATGTGCTCAGTTTTACACACACGATGATCAATGCGGCGATAAGAACACCACCCGTACGGCAATTTTCTATCGTAAACAATTATTGTTGTAATACTATATGCGCGACAGTCTTTTATATTATTTCGATTAAATTTTTATTTCACCTATAGATGTGTATATATATATATATATATATATATATATATATATATATATATATATAACAATACAGATTTGTATTCCGATCATTGTTGTAAGGTGATCTTTAATTTTTTCGATTCCTCTAGATGGCACATATATGTATGTATAATGTATATACATACATCCTGCATATTTTCATGCGGACAAACAGGTCCGAAATAACTGTTCTTATCTTTTCATACTTTTTATTCCTCCACAACGCGATTCATCAATTGAAATTTAAACCGCGACTCGCGGTTGTAGAGTATATTACGCCGCGAATTCTCTGCAATATATACCTATATATAATGCTCTTTCATTTCCTCCACAATCACTCAACACAGGTTATAATATCTACACAACAAAAACGTTTCGTTTCAATAGAATATCATAAAACTATTTAAAATGAAAAAAAAAAAAAAAAAATTACTCGTATCGACATGGATTTCAAATGATGTTATTGATAATAAAAAAAAAAAAAAAATACCACCATGATAGCAGAGTAAGTTTTGTATACTCGGTTTAAACGAAATGAAAAGTATTTTCTTCGACCGTAGAAGGGATCCTCGCGATATGTATTTTTTTATTCTTCGTTTCTTTTTGTAATTTACTTTTCACGCATATACATATAATATGCATAATATACATTTCGATGTTGTTCGAAAATAAACTTGTATATTATATTCTGTTTTTACTTCTGATGCATTTTCCGACGGCGATCTCCCTCGTGTTTGAAATTGTATCGATGAGAAGAAGCTACGTTGTACCGGCACCAATTATTCACAATACTTCTACGAGAAAGTGAACGATCATTTTTAATCGTCAGGGATGATATTATCATCGACGTGCAAGCTCAAAGGAATTACGGTTGGGGTTTTCAGGGCGACTCTTCGAACGGGCATCGATCGATTGGGTCTGTTGATTCCTGCGGAAAATCGAGCTGCAGCAGCTGCAGGCGAGAGGAATAAAGTCTTGCGTTGTAGAAATGCAACAAAAACGCATCTCACGCAAGCTATCTAACATACTCGTAGGTATAGATATTTATACTATGATGCCCGTGCCAATAGAATGCGTTTGCGCCTCTGTGTAATGCGAAATCAACCCAGCAGCTATCACGGAACTCGTTGCTACCAATGCTACCGCACTGTGGGAAAATATTGCTCCCTGTAGATATTGTATAGATATATGTATAGTAACTGCGAGTCACGTGCATCGGTTAAACTTCAACGGTACCTGTTCATAATAATTTTAAGAGGTGTCGGAGCAGAAGAAAATGGTAAGAAAATTAATTAGTAGTATATAATACCGATTTGTTTTCAACGGCAAAGCTTGAAAGTCATTATTTCTCACACGTGAATGACAGAGAATAATTGGCTCGACAATTATTTCATCAATCGTTTTCCACCAAACACGTCGAACGAAAAGCGAAAATATAGGTATCTCACGTTTGAGAATTTGAATTTTAGCAACAAAAATCCCAAAGCGTTACGTACACCAAACTCTAGAAAAGCTGAGCGTCTCTTAAAACGAGGCTGAAGTTAGTAACGTTAAGATAATGAAACATCAGGGAAAAATCGTTACTGTGCAATTTTTGAATGGCATTCGAGAAGTTGTCTATTAAACATACGAGTACGATTTTTTTATCATCGTTTACCAAATTTCAAACGCTCGTCAAAATGCGCAGTAACGTGAATAACTTCATTCTCACCTCATCTTAAAACACCTGCAGGTCATCTACCTGACAGAGTAATTTTTCCTGTGGATCGTAATGGGGGGAGCAAAAACTGGCTCAATTTTTAACGAGCGGCGATTCATCTACTATTTATGTACACCTCGACTTGTGTAACTTTGCAAAGTATTACTTCCGTTCTACAATACACCATAATTTTGCCTACCTGCCGGTCTGCCTGTATATCTGAAACTTGCGTGACAATCTTGACTTGCTCCACAGCCCGATAAAAAGCGAAGATAATACAAATGTAAAGACGACGTTACATTCTGTTGACAATGACTGGTCGTTACTCTTTTTTTTAACTGTATGACATTTTCCTTGACGTAGTATGTATTCACACGACGGTTAAGCGACCACCCGACCGGAAAATCGGTGAAAAGTTGTAAATTTGACGTGATTTTTTCTTTCCTACAAGCCGGAAATTATCAATCTTTTGATTATACGGTGATACAAGAAGAACTTTCTGTATTTCACCGTACAATTTTCACACGTGTATTAGCACGAGGCTGAAGTTAGCAGCCATAGGTTTCAATATTCATTCGAATAAGGTAATGAAGTCAGAAAATCAAAATTTTCAGAAATATCTTCGACCCTCGATACTTTTATAGAATAACGAGGATAATATTCAACTGCATTTTTTTTATTCCAAAAGGTTTAACACGTTCGGTCACTAATTTTAACTACTGGCATCAACTTCATGTATATTGGCTAATAATGAATTTCAGTTTCAAAATGTTTGACAAAATGCGTAAGAAAAAAAAAAAAACGAGGTTAAAGTTAGTAACGTTATCGTAACCAAACATCGGGAGAAACAAACCATTATTTTCTTATTTTTACAATTATTTCGAAGTAATCAGGATTGCAAAATATAAGTATGCTTTGTTTTGCAACGATTAACTGAATTTCAAACATTTTCAAAATTACTAAATAACGCTTTTTCCTCAGCATAAATCGTTGCTACACCAACGTCACTAACTAACTTCAACATAATGAAAACAACCCCTGCCCGACATTGATTTCAATACATATTTTTTCTATCTCGTATATAATAAAACGAGCCAATCGACTTACACAACGGTATACATAATTGTAAAAAATTAGCGAATGTCAAGTTTCCGGAGGATGCCGCGTATAAGGCTATAAAAACGACCGTGGGGACAAAAAAAAACAACTTAAAAAAGAAAAAGAAGCAAAAAAACCAACAAGAAACCAGGAGAGAAAAAAGAAAAAACATGCGCGCGTACCGCGTAGGCGAGGAAGAGGCTGCAGGCCACCAGTTCTGTCGTACATACATAGAAAGGTACAAGGTAAGGTAATACCTGTGTGTCGATGAACAGCAGCTCACAAACGGCTGTGTTTCTAACTTATCAAGAGTTTGACAGAAGAGAACAGCATAAGGCCTACCACTGGTAGCTGGTAGTAAATGGCATGTTAGCGAAGGTGGGAGAATCGGGTTTGTACAAGCATGCGTAAACGACTGCATACTGGATTTGCCCGAGATACGGTATAATAAAATCATTTAAAAACGACGATCTCCACGCCGTTGACGAAACAATTATTTCAATACCGACCTACGTATACGGAGTTAACGTAATAAAGCCATGATATACATCGAGGTATGCGCGATATCGCTGACCACGGCTATTTGTAACATCGGATCGGCAAATTTACGCAACTCTTGATCAACAATTACGTACTGCTTGACACAATGAACAAACAGGCTCTGCTGGGCATCCCGTTGATTCGCACTATCAAATTCGTTGTTGATAATTGTGGGAGGAAAAGTTTTAGAGACGGTTCGATTCTACCGATGCATATACATCCGAGGCCTGTTTTTCAACTGGCAGCGATCAGCGGGAAGAACGAATGATTCGATATACCTGTTGTGTTATTTGCAATAACTGAGTCGTGAGTCACGATTCGCGGACAACCGTTCCCTGTGTTCGCAATACGCGTGCAGCGAGCGACGGACGATTAAAATCTGGAAAAATCGACCGATCGCTAGATTGCCGTGTGTCGAAGCGAATTCGCCTCGTGAAATCCGAATGGGAAGCCGAGCTACGATCAGCCTAAACGGGACGGGATAAAAAGAAGTCCGGGTAAGAGTTGGGGAAAACATCAACAGGTTCGACTATATGCTGGCAGAGTAGAGGTAGGTAAGATACCTTGTCTTGTGTTTTTCGTTTTTTTCTTCTTCGTTTGCGTTGTTGTTGATGTTGTTGTTTTCTTTTTTTCCCCCGTAGTTTCAGGTAACAGGCTCTCCGAGATTTCTCCTTGTGTATCACCGCCGCTTCATGGTTGTAATTCACTAATTGCAGAAGGGGGAGTAGAAAGAAACTAACGATAACTATAAGTAGGCAACTGAATCAACACACTTTTCGCACGCTCGTATACGCGTAACGAACAAAACCTCTGCGCAGCACTTGAAAAAAGAACACACTTCGGCACTAAACTTTTTCAACAATATCGTTAACCGCGGATCACGGCGTCCCCAGACTCGACAACCACGCATTCAAGGTGCGCGTCACTACTAAAGCCTTCGGTTGAGCCACCGCCGACAACCACCGACTTTCTGCGCATGCGCACGCCGACATTCCGACTAACAAACTTTTCAATGTAGAGAGCCTGGAGACATCGCTCGACGCTTATAATCGAACCGACGAACGAACGATCGGGATTCAAATCCAAACGACAAATTTTTTCTACCTTTCGCCTAAGCGATATGATCTATCGATTTAATCAGAACTGTTATTTTATACGTTATATTACACCAGCAATCTTCATTGCCCCCTATCGCATCTCGATGAAGTCTTTGACGGAATATTTTGTAGCAATCATTTTATACGTTTGCAGATTTTTGATTTCCTGCACTGTTTGGCGAAGACGAAAATAGTATTCGGTGACTTGAATAACCCGCGTCACGTCACATTGCGCAATAACGATTGAGGAGCTAATCTTTTAACAATTTTTAACAATTACTCTACTTTGTTTTACAATAAATGAACAAACTTTTAAGTTCGAATTTCTCTATACAAGAATTTTTTTAACCCACTTCATAGAATATCTTATGATTTTCCATGTTTATAATTTCAGATACTAGGCTTGTTTAGAAAATGCAAAAAAAAAAAATAGTACAGGAGGTTTAACACGCTTCTATATTTTTGTTTCTTTTTCTCGTTCGGTTCTTTAATTGAATTTTGTTTGCAGTAAAACGTAATAATTGACGGTGGAAAAAAACAAACCAATCATACCTTCGGATCAGCCTCGATTGTTAACTGGTAAAAACATCATTCTTTTTGTCAGACGAGCAATTTTGGAATTTTTTTGCAAATCAAAATAACGCGTTGTTATTTTAACTCCTACGGCTTATTTGCCGCCAAATGCAAGGTGCGCCGCAGAGTCACGAAAGTATAGTAAAGCAGATGGTCAACAGCTGAGTTTTCCTCGCGTGATGTTTCGTGCTTGACTGTCAAATTTTGCATAACGGAAAGCATCGAGTTGAAGAATGGAAGACGAGATTGACATTTACGCAGATTTGCCTAGTTTTAACTTAGGCGATAGCGAAAACGTAAGCACTGCGTAAATATCTCGCGCCCGTTTGAGGTTATGTTATGTTTTCGCCTTCGATTTGATCGCGATAAAATATTTTTCTACTGTTGTTTTTTTAGCCCATAGAAGCGAATAAGGAGATTTCCGAGAAATGTGCCACGTTAGAAAAGCAAGTTGCCGATTTAACTCAGGCCCTAGAGTCTCTTCGAAAAGTAAACAAAACTTTGGAGGTTAACATTTCATCGTTACTTCAGACAGCAAGAGCAGAAATCGCCAGAAAGGATAGAATGATTAATGAGATCAGACGAGAGTACGTCTAATATGTTTATAAAACATTTATATCATCCAAATCATGGTGTAACATCAAGTAACAGATGATTCAAAGTTTCATCCATAATTATACCATTACATTAAATTATACTTGACATTTCTTTGTCAGGAATAGCAACGTGCTGCTATCAATTTTAAGTTAACGAAGATTGCCAGTAAGATTATTTTTGTTATCAGTTCTTATTCGATTAAATACATCGATCAATTTTTGCAGGTTGGACTCTATGCGGTTTCGACGAGGCCAATACAGCAGACCTACGATACAGGATAACCGGAGTCCCTCGAGAAGCCGAAAAAGAGAAAAAAGTTCTCAAGAAGAGAAACACGTCCAAGTCCAAGAAGTGACAGAAACAATTGACCCGAACAATGTGGCTGAAGTGACAAGCAGTGATCTTCCACCAAATAGCAACGATGACAGTGGTGACAGTTTCAATAAGACACAGCAATTTGCTGCTATGAGCACGGTATTTGGCAGGCGACTGCACAAGAAAATTTTGGAATCTCAAGAGGAAGGACGAAAACAGAAAGATCAGTCAAAATCAAAACGAGAAGAAGACAAGAATAAAAATTCTAACAGTGACGACCAGATTAGCCAGCAAAAATCACAATCCGAACCAGGCAGCCTTAAACTATATTCTAAAACCGATAAATTAGTAGCTCGGTTACCAAGCAACGGAACAAACTTTGATTCAGCTAATAATTCTGCTGTTGACAATCATCGCGACAGAAAACGTTGCTTAGAAGATCATTTTGATGGAAATAATCAAAAAAGAATGAAAACTGGCGAGACGAGAAGCAACTATCGAGGCAGCAGTCATCACGGTCATAAAATACTTTGTTGCACACCGAAAATTGAGGTGAAAAACAGAATTGATGACAGACGATTGGAAGAAACTAATATAGCAAAGGGTCAGTATCACATTGTAGACGAGTATTCTGTACCTGTCGAGGATGGCTCAGTTATTGATGATCAAAGTGAAGATAGACACAATAGAGTTGCAATGAGATTAATGCTCCTGTCAGAAGGCATCGACCCTGATCTAGAATGGAACAACTGCACTGACAGTGATGCAAATAAAATGAATGAAAAGAAAAATAAGGCGACTAGTAGAAGTCGGTCCAAAAGCAGAGACCGTGATAGTCGTAATTCAAAAACAAGGCGGTATAATTATACGTCTCGGAGTAGATCGCCAGATGAGTATCACAAAAGTAGAAGACAGAGTAGGCACCGAGATAAAAGGCGGAGCAGGGACAGTAGGGATAGATTTGAAAGACGAAAGGAAATGAAGAACAAGGATGGTGATAACCTCAGCGAATTTAGTAGAGAAATTCATGATTTAAGGGAAACGATTGAGCATCGGATCGATGAGCGATTTAGTGATCGCAGTGATAAAGGTAGAAGCTTCAATAAATATAAACGAAACGATGAAAGAGTTTACAGAAATTGCAGATCTAGAACTCCGGACAGTAGCAGAAGTTGTAGCAAAGAGAGAATGGTACGCCAATACCAAGCTGATAAGCATTCTAGAAGATCAAGGTCACGAGAAAGGTATAAAAGTCGACACAGAAAAGAACGATACCCCAACGTTGACAATGTTTCCAATAAAATTTCTAGTGTCAAGTCTAAAGTGTCAACACCAGAAATACCAGAGAACATTGCAGATGGGACTTTAAAAAAGCAAAGTGATCCAGAAACAAAAAGTTTGGTCTCATTGGAGGAAGGAGAAATTGTTGACAGTGTAGAATGTAGTCCTGTAAAGCTGTCTAATCCAACTGAAATTTCTACCAAAAATATTAAACCTTCCAACCTCTGTTTATCAGACTTGGATGAGCTAGAATCAAAAATATTTGACGTAAAATCTCCACTATCATTGAAGGAAAATGGAAATACTCAAAACAATCATAAGCAATTGCTGTTCGAAAATATAGAATTATCTTTTCCCGAATCCAATCCATCTGTTGCCTTAAACGATTCTTTGAATTTATCCAAAGAAGAGAGAATTGAAAATATTGCAAACTTCATTGCTAATTTTAGCTCAAAACGGAACTGCGATTTGTCAGACAATAAAATAGGGGAGAGTTCTTCTGATGGTAAAATTACAGAAATTAACCCCTGTGTGGAAAAAACATGTCTCATAGAAGAACCCCAGAATGAGTTGCATACTGTGTTCCAATCTTCGTTAAAAGATACTTCTCCGGTGTTACCGCTAACAGAAGCAGATACCGTTATAGTTGATGTTGAAAATAAAGTCAGTGATAATAATTGCGGTAATGATTGGTGTTTAATCGCGATCGATAGTCCGGTGAAGAATTTTGAAGAAAATAGAAAAACCCGTATGATGGCTGTGAACCTGCTGACAACGGTAAATTTAGAACCTCCAAATGGTGTTTCGTGTGATCCACCATTGCCAAAGAATTCGCCAAACACATCCGAAACTTCTGGGGAATTACAAGAAAAGATTGTTTCACCGTGTGCAGAGATCATTCCTCAAGACAGGGCTACATCTCCGGTTCACAAATCCAAGAATAGTATTTCAAAACCAACAGGAACAACAACGTTCAATTCGAGTAATCACAACTGTGGAAAAAGAGAGATTATACTATCGCATACAAATTCTGAACATAGTATAAAAATTCCGCCGCCTCAGTCATTGAATCCTGTTTCCCAATGTCAGGACAAACTTGAAGCAACTCACCAGAATATAAATAATGATATGAGCAAAACTATAGATTCGGAACATATGAGCGAATGTCATTCATCTATGAATCTCATTCCGATGCAAATTGATAACAGTAGTGAAAGTGGAAAGAATGAAGATTTGAAAGACCTCTGTGATGATCAAGATAAGGTTAAAAACGTTGACAATAATGAGCAAATTGAGACAGATGCCAGACCAACCATTACCAGCCTCAAAAAAGTCGAACCTCCAAGCATTAATGAAATTGTTAATGATAATGACAAGAAGAGTGAAAAATCTAGGGCCAGCAATAGCGGTAAGTTGCGTAAGGAAACACCTATAAAGAACGTTGGCACTGTGAAGCCTCAACGTCGAAACAGCGCAGCTAACAATAAGGAATCTAAAAGCAAACAAGCGACGTCCTGCAAAGCGGACTTACTTAAGAGTATTAGCTTGAAAAATAAATCGGGAAATAAAATGGCCAAAACCGACGAAACTGAGAAATTAAATTGTAAAGAAGGTCAAGAAAATAGTGATGAACCGGCGAAGCCTGTGCCGAAGTCAAAAGTTGTGGGAAATAATGCTAAGGTGAAGAAAGAATCCCCAAAATTAATCATCTATACTAGACGAAGAAGACCAGTTCAGCTGGAAGATTGTTCAATGCCGTTAAGCATTCTTGGAAACTCAGAGTTAGTCACCGATACAGTGAGCACAGTCCAGAAAAGTGTAACCGATGAAGTAGAAAATTCAGCTCCTTTGGACACGAATATCATGGTATTAAGTGAAACGAAGGCAAATGATGTATCAGCGATTGATCAAAAATCCGAGTTAAATAGTGACAAGTGTAACGAAGCTTCAGAAACTAGAGAAGATTGTAGAGCTTCATTTGACTGACAGTGTTTTGCATGATGTCAGGGAATAGATGCAACCCCTTCTGATTGATTTATTGTTTACATTCATCATGTATTTTATGAAGTTAGCGTAAACCGTTAAACAAATTATATTTTCGCAATCGTACTGTTCCAAATATTGTTTGTATCTTGCTTGAGTACCAGTTTAGCGACAATGTTGATTACATTTTTTTCTAAATGGTTTCATTCAAGAAGCATGACGTGAGAAAATATACCTTTCGTTTCAAACAGACTTGTGATTCGGAACCTTTGATAATAAAAGGTTGTTGCATACTGTTTTCAGACACATGTGTATATGCTTATTGTACATACATAAAGCGTTCTTCGCAACTTTTATATAGTACGAGTGTAAAGCGTATAAGCTTTGTTATAGCTGACTGAAAAATTATGCCTTGTGATTCTGTACAGACCGTCGTTTGATTATTACCTCTTTATAAGATATTTTTCGACGAGAATTGTTTAATAATCGAAGTATAGAGTCAGCCAATGTTGCGATGAAATTTATATTTCTGAATTTGAATGAATTATGAACTTGTCATTCTTCGAAAAAACATAAATACAAGCATTGGAACAATGCAATGGCGGGAAATTTTGTCTATTTGGAATATTAAATGCTTCAAAAGTACAATATTTGCCGGAGGTATAATTCGAACGATGCTCGTGATGTAAATAAACTATTGTTGAACGATACGTCTTCCGTGTGAAACTTGAATTGACCCGCTCCCATTGCGCACGCATCTAATGATTTTTCGAATTAAAATCCCGCAACGCGACGGCGTAGGTCCAAAAGCGTCGCCTGTCAGGGGCCAGGGCGTCGCGTGACGTCACGAGACGTCGACGGTAACCGCGATGTGCGCCGTCGCCGACGAAACATGGACGGTTATCAATAGTCCAAGCTCTCCCAAATAATTTCGACCAAATAATTATATTAAAAAAATGATACGTATTTAAAAATCGTTTAAACAAATAAATGCACGATTGAATAGTATATAAACGTTAATAATAATAAACACAATTAGTGCCTTGTGCAGATTCGCGTAAAATAATCTTTATTCGCTATTCAATTGGAACAAATTTTAAGCGTCGTTTGCAGGAAAATGGGTTCGATAGTGCTGAAGTCCTTATCCGTGCTTTTGGGAATATTCTTTGTATTCGTCGGTACGATGAAACTGACGTCGCACATCAGTAAAGATCTCCACAAAGATCTGGTGAGTAATTTTCCATATTATTTCTGTAGCCCATATTTATTTCAAATTCAATTTAAGTTATATAATATCCGGTGAAAAATTTGCAGTAGAAAGAAGTTTTTCACTGCCGCGAAATTTAGCTCCTAGATGCAGAGTACCCGTGTTACATAAGGGCCGCGTGGGATGCGTCTTATATGACGCGGGAAAATCCTCATCCATCTGGAATCAAACTGGCGTTGAAATCCCATCGAAAGCAAATCAACGGGTCAATTGATCTCGAATCGTTTAATCGGCGCTCAAATTCACAAGAAACTCTTAAGATCAGTTCCTTGCTTCATACGAAATCCGTCTATTTGTTTATCCGGTCAGAAGTAACGCTTTCATGCCTAATCGTATAAGACGTCGAGTAATGACATCAGGAAACATTATGCCTCCCGTGGGATAAGACGGAAAATTTATTTACATGTCCGAATGGCTGGTCAACTTGAGGTCTGGATGTGTATCTAATAAATACGATAAGATTTGCCCGCGCCTTAGCACAGGCTCGCAGCTATTTCGGTTTCTCATTGCCACAGTCGAGTTTACAACAGCTGACGGCTGACCAGTCAAATTGGAATATGGCCAATTCTATACGTATGTTGCGATTAAGAAACTTCTTTCAGAGGAAGGAGTACGTCAAGTATGCCAAGGTTTTTCCCTTATCGGAGACGCTCGACTTCAAAGTACCGAGTAAATGGTACCGAAGGGTTGTCGGATCTCTTGAAATCGTCTGCGGTCTGGCCATGGCGTTGGTTCCCAGCCGTACGTTATGTTATTTCAAAAAATTTAATCGAGCAATTCATGTTCCGCAGGTTGCACCGTGTTTTCATCGAGCAAAGATTTCCTTGCTTGGAAAACGAGAACACGTACATATTATCTGATCGCAGTTTTGTTGAGTTGAAAACAATAAACGCGCGATCCATTTGTTTGTTTATTCATCGCCGGTTAATGATTCAACGAGTCTATACAGATCTCACGCGTATTTCTTTCAACCGTTGCACTAAGTTTGGCTATACGGTACGTCGGCGATAATGAAGATATACTCATTCTAATTCTTTCCCTTAATCTAGACAACGTGAAAAACGCCTCCAACTTCGTACTTTTACTCCTTATGCTCATGGCCGTTTATTCCCACTACATGGTCAACGATAAATTCGAGCGAATCGCACCGGCATTGGTGAGTGTACGACAGAATATACCACCTTAAATGCGAGATATTTTTACCGGAGTATCAGGCAGTCGAGTATATCAATGACAGTCATTAGCAGCTGTCAATACACCTGCCGTATGCCATGAATCACGAATAAAAAAAGAAAAACTTTGTTTTCAGGTATTTTTCTTCATGCTAACCGGTCGATTGGTTATTGATTGGCAATTGAGACGTCAAGACGGTCAGCCGATCACCGCGAATGGGATTGACGACAGATCTAAAAAGCAAGACTGAACTAACTCGCAAAATATGCGCAGAAATTTTTTCTTACACAAAATTATGAGTAGCTCGATTACAGCTACGATCAAATCGCTGTTGCACACAGCACTCGATTTTCATTCTTAGCATTTTTCGTTTGTTTGTTTTCTAGATATCGTTTTTTTTTATCTAGCCAATCGTTTACTTTGAAATTATTTTAAACTTCGAAGCGCAGACAATATCATCCGACGTCATTATAAGTATTTGTAATTGTATAAAATTCATTTATTTTTGATTTTTAAATAAAAACGCACACCATCATCACCACCTACGATCATCTATTTCACAGATTACCACTTAATGTATGTAAGCTGCATATAAGATTACGCGTCATTTTTTTATACTCCTCCTTTCGCTCTGCAACGAAAAGAGTAAGACAGATATAATTCTTGTGCGATGTATAAAATAACATCATGAGTAAGAGTCGTTTATAAAAGTTGCATCTATTATTATCCGCCGTTGATATTGCAAAATAAAAATCATGCAAGAATTACATACGCGCTGGAGATCGTTAAATCGATTAAATCGAAAAATATTACCGATGCTATTTAGAGACATCCAATAATTTGTCATGATTAATACATAATATACAGTTTCCAAATCATATTATCTCTAGTTTTAATACTGAGACCAGTAAAGCTCAATTTCTAACGCTGCACCTCTGTTATTCCGAGCTACTTTACACGAGAATGCTGTGCCAGAACACATCTCTATTTCATAATCAAATCCACTCTTTTGCGATAAAAACTATTAATAGACAATTCTTGGGTTTGCTTCATCCTTGCTGTGTATGAAATACTAACTCAAGAGAAATTCTCTACATTTCGCATTTTATTAGGAATCCCTTGAGATGAATATACCTACCAAGTTTCGCATATGCACTCCTCATATAATCAATCCTATTTCATTTTAAACTTACCAATTAAAGATACTTTTACGTACAACTGATGAAGACATTTACTTATGATTAAATTAAATCTTGAAAATGTTGTATATACGCTCCAAGTTTTTAGTGTTAGACTTTTGAGTTGCCACGTTGAATTTAATGCCGTAACAATTTCATCGGCCTGTTTCTATCTAAATTGAGCTTGATTAATCGCAGCTCTTTTGGAAATCGCTGGCGCATATAATTTGAACTTTGGGAAGGAGATTGTGTTAGATGCACATTACAGTTAAAATGAAAACGTACTAACTGCCATTGAAAAATTAATGTGTTCTCACGAATATCATAATAATATAAATATTTAGTAAATATTGTAATACACTGGAGAAAATTTGATACGCAAGAAACGTAATATTGCGCACCGTTCTATCATTATTGACTATCCCGTAGTCGTGAAAATACGTGTAAAAATACTTAATCGATAAAGAAACTAATTTAATATTGTACGTAACGTACAAGATAGGAATGTTAATTTCTCAATTTAGACGTGATTTAGGTAAGAACGCATATTACGTATAGATGCATTGGTGAACTATCAGATAATACATAAGAATTGGAAATTGAAACAACCAAGTATTTCGTAATCGTAGTCGGCTGCATGGATACACTAAATGCCTTCATAAAATGATCACTGAATCATCTGACACGTATCTGGTGCACTTAATATTCGAACAAACTTAGTGTGTATTTTTTTTCAGGTTTTAATAGAGTTAATCGAACTTATTAACAAAGCCCAATGTGATACATGTATGCCTCTGAGTTATCCACCGCACGACAGTAGACCGAAAACAAAAGTATATGTATATACATATATGAGAAATCACTGAGTTATACTATGATAATGAATTTTTATGAACAAAGAGAAGTAAAAAATGTAAAAAATACACACACCTGTCTGATTTGATGTCGAATAATGTCCTTCGAAAATATAAAGTGCTGTGAAATCCGAAATTAAACCTGGCCTTTTCTTCATCATTGGTACCCAAGTATGTTTATGGTATCCTTGTTCAACGACTGCGGGATTGATAAGGTGTACTCGAGTTGGATAAGATCTTCTTTTATTAACATGAGTTTATCTTTGTTAAACGTAGCTGGTATCCAGTGAATACGTATTAACTGTATTATTTACAAATTGTTAGATCGAGATATATATATATAGTTTATCTTACTTTACGCATATAAATGTGTGTGCGTGTGAAATAAGAAAAATACACTAACTTTACCGCACGTATCTACTCTTTAGGCAAATAGTTATTTTCTGATTATTTAGTACTGGTTATACTTCCTTGCGAGCTTAACCATTCCTACGTTATATCTTTAGCAGGCAGATCCGTGACTATATTTTACAATGAAATAACAATTCGGAATAAGCATTTTTCAAAATACTGGGAAAAATGCAGTGCTCACCACTTAACGAAACTTACAGCAAAATTTTACTCAACTCATTAAAAGGAAAAAAGAATCGTATTCGATGTTAGCCATGGATAGTAACGGAGAAGTTCACGTTTATTTTCTATTTATTATCGTATATTAGTTTTAAGGGCTTGTGTTAATTTGTAATAAAAGCTTGCCAACTACTGATACTGGACAACTTAACTTGACACTATGTTTATTCAAGCACTGGCTGGCACCATATATTTTATAGAGGAATAACGGAATGAAACGGGTCACTGATGTTACAAAAAGTGAAATACACAATACGAACAAGAAGTGATTCAAATTTATCACAGTTAAGAATAACAATTTATTCTATAGATTTTTTCCCGTTCGATTAAGCAAGTATTGTGATAAAAGACCACCAGGTATGAAAATAAGGTTGTGGAAAGAATGTGTGTCAAGTGATGCGTTTCTTGCCAGTTTACGGAGTGGACAAATAGGTATGTATGTGCATAAATGCAACAATTTGTTTTGACAACTAAGCAGGGTCCTGGCCGGTAGTCAAAAGCTGTAACGCTTTTCTCAGATTCTCAACTGCTGTCGACACATCGTCATAATTTAATGCACTTCCAGCCCATTTAACGTATTTTTGTGCCTTGTTCATCTGTTCTATGTCCAAAGAAACTCCACCTAAATGTAATTAATAGTTACATTTCACAAAATAATATAGAATCAGTTTTCCGAAATGTAATCTTACGCCAAAATTCAATCTCACCCTCCGCAGTTGGTGTAATTTTGTAGTCTTCAGCCGATGGTTGGCTCGGCGTTACGTTAGTGGGGGTGGGAGTGGGAGCCGGTGTTGGATTGTAAGGAGTTGGACTCATCGGGGTGCTATTGAAACCAGGTAAATTTGGGTAAGGCAGATTACCTTGACTCGGATTACTGGGTGGTACTGGGAAATTATGTGCTGAACTCTGAGGAACTGACGGAAAACCGAAGGCATCTGTGCCAGATGGTGGTCCAGGCTGTGAGATTCCCCCTGAAAATAAATTTATTTTGTTCTATAAATGCAGTTGCAGAAGAAAACGTTCAGCAATGATTTTATGATAAGTATGTGAAAGGTACACGTAAAGCCAACAGTTTAAATATCCCTGAATTTGATACGATCTTTTGAAAAGATAAAAATACTAGAGAATAAAAGGCAAATAATAAACTGCTATTGACATCACATAATATTCGATTGAAGCTCCTGTAAATGTAATGATAATAATTTAATTAATAAATTGTCACCTCAACCCTGTTTGAACCTGATACGTGATGAATTTACAAGCTGTGCGTACCTGTTTTTTCATATTTGCGTAATGATCAGGGTGTAGATGAATGCAGTTAGTGAATATTAACTGGACATTATGCTATTAGCAAAATTTTTCGCATACTTGGTTGTGTTATGAACTTAAAATTACAATAATATTTGGAGCGGTGTCAAAGTTCCGAATTCGAAAAGTTCCGAAAGCGCAGAATCCCAAATGTTTTCGTGGCGAAACTTAAAGTAAAGAAATAAAACTTTGACGAAACATCAAACTTTCGAAAGGTCGAAAATCCGACGCTCAAAGTTCCAAAAGTGCAAAGTTCCGAAAACGCGGAATTCCGACAGGACAAAATCCCGAAAAGACAAAATTCCGAAAGTGCGAAAAGAATAAGGAGTATAAAATGAGCCATCGTAAGACTGTTTTCATGCAGACCATTCTGATTTTTGGTTTTTTTGATTTTTTACCCGCACTCGACAAAAATGTCGTAACAATAGATTTTGTGGATGATAAAATTTCCTATAACTTGTATTAGAAACTTTTTTCTGTATAATGTATAGGTTTTTATTTATAGCGCATCAAACTTTCTTTAACATGGTTATTGCTAAATATATAGTTAATGGTTAATGAAACATTAAAAACGGTGTGAACCAAATTTGTAGTACATAAAATTTTGAATAAATTTTGTTTCAAGTTTTTTGTTCTATTGGAATTTTTGCTTTTCGGAACTTTGCTCTATCGGGACTTTACTTTTCGGAATCTTGCATTTCGGAACTTTGAGCCGTTGGTTTTCTGGCCATTCGTAATTTTAATGATTACTCGAAGTTTTGTTTCTTTACTTTAAGTTTCGTCACCAAAAAGTTCGGAATTCTGCGCCTTCGGAACTTTTCAAATTCGGAACTTTGACACCGCCCCTAATATTTACCATTGGTCATTGTTAGTTCGGAATTAGTAAATGCATTTGGAACCAATTTTGAAAAGCACATGTATTTTACATAATCTATAGGTGTACCTTCATCGTCATTTTCCTGGTTCTCCTCAGCTGAAGATTATAAAATAAAAATGGTAAATATCACGCACAAATCTATCATATTTCTTGTAGCTATTTACCTGAGTCATTTTCTGGTTCTGTCCCAGGATCATCAGCTGATAAACGATAATTACAAATCAAAAAATAGAATGTCAAGTTTTTGTTGTTAGTCTGTTAATTAAAACTAATTCTCTTATACCTGGCTCTGAAACCTCATATTCAGGAGGGTCGTCGGTTTCAGATTTCAGTTCACCTGCCTGATCAGCTGCTAAATTGATTTACGTTTACAAATTGATGTTAGATAAAAGAAATTAAACGTAAATTACAAAACATCTATTTCTTATACCTGGGATTGAATCAGATTCTCTTTGTTCAGGCTGATCAGGCGCCTCTCCTGCATAAATCAATTACAAGATATATGTATGGATATCAAAACTTAATAATCGAATCAGTTTCATATCAAATACACGAGAACTGTAATGTTGATTATTACCACTATTTCCATCAGCATCTTGAGAGCATAAAAATATACCTACATTATTAGGCAGAATAAAAAATAAATATTTTCAAGTACATTACGCATTAGAGAAAAGATTGTTATAAAGAAATTGTGCCCTATAGTGGATTGCTATCGTACCTTATGATGTATTCATTTCATTTTATCGTACACTTTTCTGGTATGCTTTTTACTTATGGAACATTGCCCATTCAGAATAAATTCATTCAGTCTTTAGTCTCATAAAATTTTTAAAGCATACATATTGTCTTTGCAAGAAAATATTACACGAAATTTTAGAACAATTTTCCAAAATGAACACCCATTGACCAATTTCCCTAGTAATCATTTTGGAACTACAACTTCTCGAATATACTGCTGGTGTAAATATATACGTTGAAAATTGAAGCGAGAATACCAAAATCAGCTCTTTCAAAAAATTCGTACCTAATTATTTAAGAGCGTTGTTCAACGAATAATACTCGTAAATAACATTATTACATAAAGTTTTTTAACGAGTAGTATGGGGCCTGTACTATTTGATTAGGGTATGCAACTAGAACCTAAAGAGCATTTAATTATGCTACAACTCATAGTTGGTTATGCGATCATGGCTCGGCTAATATTATCCAAGTAGCAATTGCGACTCATGCACTACAAAATACAGAAACTTCAACAACAGTAACAAATTTTTGTTGAAATCACGTATCTCGAGGATAAAAAACAAGAACTTTAAGTAAACTGGCAAGGCATTTGATTTGACACATCACGTTGGAAACTCGTTCTCATCTCAATTAAGCTCACCTAAGCCAGAAGTTGAAGGTATGTTTCCGGGTGGTCCGGAAGCAGCATCGGCATCTGCATCCTCGTTTTCTTCGCCTTCACCTTTCATTGGGCCAGGGACAGGGGTCTCGCCATTCTTCAAGCAATTATGTATGTACGCAGCCCTCCACTTGGCGTACTTTCTGTTTTGAGCAGCTTCCTCGCTAAGCTCACCAAACGTCGTCAACACGTCGTATATTACGCCAGAGCTATAGAACGCCTTGATAACATTTTTTCCAAAATTTGAAGCTCTATCATTGCTGTCTGCATACATGAACAATTTATGTGCATAATTCTCCAAATGAGCCTGAGCAGCAACCTCATTTGTTATCGCTTCGTTTTCATGCTGGGTTTTTTTTGTCTGCTCCAACCAGTCCATCAATTTTAATAGAAACCCAGTTTCCTCTGACGTTTTGGTCGACAGTTTTAAGCCCGTTTGTAAAGCGTGTAGGCGACCTGAAATAACAGTGACTAGTAAAGCTAATTGATAAGGTATTAGGCATCCAACGATTTTCTCAAAAAGTCAATCAACAACGAAGTAGTGACGAAAATAACTTCGCAGTTGAAATATATTCGCTCATTACAGTCTAACAATAAGAAGAATAAAATATTAACGGATATTCTCATAATTCGATCGTACCTGATCATGTGTCTAAAATAACACACCTTCGTAAACGTCAAACTACTGTACTTACACCAATAACTGATAACAGGATCCCGCTGATCATGTTCTGTGGCAGCCTTCAGAAAGTGTTGAATGCTCTTTAAAGGAGTTGGACACTCCGGGAGGTTCAACGTCGGCATTTTTGTAATATTTGTTCGTCAATGGGATATTACATTCGCAAGTCTGTTGAAACTTCGCACAAGTTTACGAAAGTAACGTCGCACTGCGGCTTTGCGGGCACGCTGAAGTTAACTAATAACGAAATGATGTCATTCAAGATGCATGCAACCTAGCCTGAGATTATGCCGCGGCGACAGGATTAAGAATCTCTTCGACTCGCAGTATTCGCTATGTCGGTAACCAACATTTGTTAGCATGAAGAAAGCAGTCGATAATTCAGAGCGTATACATCAGTGTATAACACACCGAACTGTAAGTGTGGTTGAGAATGATCAAATTACAAATATTGTCTAATAAGGTTACTTTGATAAATTTGCTAACGTTTGTAATGTTTGCGAACCAACGAGCCGCTAGGCAGAGAAAGATTCAATGGATCTATCGTGACGTTATAATCAAGCTGCTGCATTCATGACCGATGCACATGAGATCACACCCCATCATTTTTCAAATTACTCACGAACAATAGTGTGAAATTGCTTTCTTTCATGTGCTTAACGATTACGAGATTAAAGTTACGATTGAGAAGAGAATATTATCAATATCGAAATATTTTACTGCCATTGTTCATGAATCTGACGACCCAGAGCGATAAACTGCATATTCCATTTACTACTGGCATTAGCACCGACTTGACTAGGAAAGTTCGAGCTGTTTATAATTCTGAACACAATATGGAAAACTTACACATTAATTCTGGCTGAATTTGAGCAAGAATAAAATTAACAGAACTAGAAAAATATACAAACTATTGCGTTATTGCTATCACGCAGGTGTCAGACAAGATGGATACCAAGGAAAAACGCCTGCTTCAAATTACACTAATCAACACGATTCATGTGACTGCTTAATGCATGGTTTTCATTCAATTTCCATTACCTCAAAATAAAGAAAGTCATTATGATACTTCAAAAACTTAGTTTTTGTGATCAGAAGAGAAATATTTTCGACTATAGTCAGGTTTATTCTTGACGAATGTACACAAAATCAGCCACCTCTGATACACAGTTAAAACAGTACAGTTTTATTCTTCATTCGCGATTATCTATCGAATTACTTATTCTGTATTAGCGTAATATTTATATTCTTGGAATTACACGACTCTGCGCTGCTCAAAAGCAACTGATACCCCGTGAGCCTCGTTGCTCGCGGGCAAATTTCGATTGTTTCGATTGGTCAGTGCGAGCTGCGCACAGCGGCTACGCACGAAGCTAGCCAGTGTTTACCGAATTGCTGTCGCACACGGCGTCAGGCGTAATGTTCTGAAGCTGGTGAGAGCGAGATGAGAGCGTGGAAATAATTGCAGTGTCCTGACATCGTAGTATACGGAGTGACAGAGACGCGGTTACCGATATACCTTCACCATCGATAATTGGGTTCAAAAATTTGTTTTGTGTCGGAAGAGGCTGATACCCCAAACGCATAAAACAAGCAAGCGTGGCTCTTCTCTGAAGATGGCCAAATGACAGATTTCTGTTTCCATTCGAGTTTCGAGATTTTTGTATTTGCCACGCGGGTAAGACCAGTCGACCTTACCTGCTGACGTTGCACGTCTAGAAACTGGACGCGATCTTTCTAACTGATGATCTATGTACGTCGGTAAGTTAACGGCGTGATCAGGCTACTCGGTACTCGGAATGGTTCCGATATTTATTCTTGTTCGATCAATTGATAGATCACGATCCATATTTCCAATTGCAAGCGAACTAGAAATGTACGCCATTTCCGTGCAAAATGCAATACATTGAATAGTTATTTTCAAACAAGAGTATACTAATGAATTATTTTTACACATAAGAGTAATTTTCAATGACTTTTTAATAGATTCAAGAATTATCCTGCTGTCCTTTTCTCTAAAAATTCTGAAGCTAATACGTTTGGTTTGATCTGCACTGTGGATAACATCTATCCTGTTAGCGTTGCCTTCAGTCGCAAAAATTTGAGAAAACTCTGTGGGAAGTCTTTCTATAGAATCAATACAGAGTTTTCTGACAGAAACTTTTTGCCACCTAACAACAGATTTATGCAACGCTTAGAATAATGCAGATTCTGATGTCAGACCTGCAGTTAAATATGGAAGTAGACACATCATGTCTGCTGTTGCAGCTTATTATAGGCAGATTTACCTCAGAACGCTACTAGGGTAAGTTTACAAAAGAAATTACATCATTATATGACCACAGGTAATCATACTGTACAAAAACGTACACATACAGAAAGAAGATGCTTCCCACCCTACCGATACCGAATTTGGGAATCATTAGACTTGCGTTGAAAATTTTTATAGTCTACGATGAAAAGTCCAGCATTTTATGTAAATATAATAATCTGATTCTGCTAAGAAGAAATTAGAAGTATTTCCTCCGTACTAGTATATAGTAAATAATTCATTGTTGGTGAGTGCTTATAATTTCATGTTCGAAATTGTAGTTTCCTGATATGACAGTAATTTTATTAGAGTGTAAAGTGGAATATCGTTCACTCGAGAATAGTATAACTCATAAAGCTCCGGCAGGAGTTTTTTGTTTTCTTTTATCACTACTCAATATTTTGATCGTACAGATAGTCATGATGGGTGTACACAGATGATGCGTGGAGTTTGTACTTTGTAAAATTATTTACTGATGAATAACTTACTGAATCATAATATAGGCATACAATATGTACGTATATCTACATACCCCCAAGATATAAGATGAATGCGAATGGTTACAGGATTGTGTGCATCACAATCCTAGGCAAAAGCGCATTATGCTGTAATAAATAATTGCAGTATTTTTTCTGATTCAATCACCGAGTAGTTGATAGCGTTACCGCAACTGGAAGGTACTCGATTAGCAACTGCCTTGTACGAATCTGTCAAGCACGGAAATGCGCCCAGTACGGACCGCATATCTACCATATTTCACGGCTGCTCAATGCCTGTTTGTTGCCTGACATAACGCCGAGTAAATGACACCGATAGTGCAACAAGTCAAGGAATAACTGCTACTTGCTACATCGAATAACATGAATGGTAATTAGTGTTGTAGAAATTGCAAGCTCGAAGCGATATAGCGTACATTGGTACTTATAACATCTATTGCTTGCGTAACTGGAGAGAGAGCCTCCCAAATAACATTAAACTATTTTACGTACCGCGCGCACATGAATAAGAAACAAAAATCATATATAAATCTGAAGTGCCTGCAGTCACGTATAGAATTCATTGCTCTTGACAAGATTCACTTTTGTTGCATCGTGGACCAGACGAAGATCCTCCCAACAGGTTGTCATGACGCTCAGTTCGAATCTTATAATAGAATTTACCTGTCATGTTCGATATTGGAGCTACGCTCTACTGAAAGTGATCGAAAAAGTATCTTTTGTTCCAACCGGATCAATTTTAGTCAAAAACTTGACGTGATAGAAAGTTTCCGTCAACACATATAATTCCAGAATAAAAAAAAAAAAAGAAAAGTAGACGCCACGACGTTTCGATTTACTATGCGAGAATACAATCGATCTTTATCGAGGATTGAATCACTACATTCGTACTTACGCTTTAATTCGGTGGTCATGCAGGCAACGACACATGAGTATATTATAGCTTCATGTGCGTATAAATCCCCCGCCGTGCGATGACGTTTGAAATTAGTTATTGTCAGCTATATGGGTGATAAATAGCCAATGAGGTATTGAGATAGGTTTTATCAATCAACTTTCGAAGATTTCTCATCGCGATAAATAAATGAATGGACCAGACACGTGTAGCTGGGTTATAGAGCCCAATCTGAACACCATTACGCTGAAGAAATATGTACCCACAGCCGGACTTACGCAGCTGACAATGCTCACAAAATCCTCTATGATTTTTACAGCAATACATCACTAGATTCGTACATTAATTACACGTAGGTATCGAGAGAAATTTTTCCAGTATAAAATGATGGATCGGTGGCATTGGCGGCAACGTTAGCCTACTTCCTCCCTACTCGCGAAGACCAGATGCTAAGCCATGTTGCCCTATTCGTTTTACGGTGTTTCCATTGTCAGGTTTATGGTGCTGATTGACGACCCTATAACTTGCTATGTAGGGTGTCCCACCTCAGCCCCTCCAGCTATAACTCGCTATGGGGTACCGCTCCAGGAGCTTCCTAATCCATCCTGGTACCCTGATCCCTTTATAGTCCTGTTTTTGTACGCCCACTGGAGGGGCACAACGAACAAATTTCAGTGGCACCCAACGTCGCCGTCGCGGTGCGAGCAGAAGGTTGTCATCGCGATCCGATTATCGTCAACGTCACCAAGTCCCATCTTACATACTACGAATACACAGGGGGACTTTAATTTTGGATTGATCAAGCATCCTACAGCTGTATAAAGATAGAGAGAATTCCAACGAACTGCGCATTTTAATTCAAGTTCATATCAGACTGCAGAATTTAGTGCCATGCGCAGTTTCGCAATTATGTGAATTTGTAACGCAATAACTGCGGTCATATTGTATTACTGGATCGCTAATGAGTGACTCATCTTCCGAAATTGTGCCGCGGTTTTATTAGATAAGTCAAGTCTCTACTCGGCGAAGCGTCGAGTATTATACTGGTCAACTGCAGTCAGTAGCCAACAATTCGTTGCCACCAAACTGGACAAAACTTGATATTCGAAGAGAGTTTCACGCGCTAACCGCAATAATGGGCAACATCATACGTGAGTGTAGTACAGCATTGTGTTTTTTCCCGTGATTTTTATCGGAACAATTGTTTTTTGCTGTTTTTTCCTTCGTTACATTCATTGGCGTATGTATAAAATAATGTATACCGGATATCGACGAGTTTCCGTCATTGTGTGATAATGTATAACTACCGACGACACTTTAAAACCGTTATTACGACGATATTCGATACTTAATTGCAACTTTCGAAAGATATGCGGAAGCTGATTTGTCATACGAAAATTGAAAACTGTCGTCAAACATACCCAGGATCAAAATTAAGCGTGTCTGTTGACTCCGTCAGACTTTATTCATAGAAATAATATTCACCACAGGCCATCCTGGAATGATACACGCTCCGCCTGGATCGTCACCAGGAACAGTACACACAGTGATTCAACCTTCGCCACCGAATTATTTCCAGCAGAGCAGGATCGTTATAATTACTGCAATAGTAATATTGGTTGTCTTGTGGATAATAACCGTACTACATTACATTCGTTGAAGTATAAAAAATAAAGCGTTTCGTCATCGTAGATGCGAAGTTTAATTTCGTCTATCTCGTTTTTTCGTCCCTTTGATAAATTGAAAAAAAAGGCTACGACAGCTGATCGTCGCGTATTCGGCAGCAGGTATTGGATGTATGCAAATACAGAAGTGGTTATTTTAATTATGTGTTACCCGAAGTTTTTGCCTCTGTCACCGTTGACGAGTGTAATGTTATACTATGAAGTCAGATCGATTGATAAATAGACATAGATAAGTATACGAGCACGTATATGCTATGGGAGTTGGTTAATATTTAAACTGGTTCCTTCACTTTGTTGTTGGTGTTTATTGCCGCTTCAATATTTCAGCGGTAGGTAGACGCCAGTCAATGATTATCCTACAAGAAAAGCTTAGACGATAGAACGCATATAATATCCTTGTAATTAACGGTGAACACGAATTTTGGGTTTGGGTTCCAGAAGTAAAATTTTGATTTTTTCCACGTAACTAATGAAAGAAAAAATGGTTTTATTAAATAAAGTTTGCTTTTGTAGATACGAGAACGATATTTCGGATTTTAAGTAAAATTACCTATTTTTTCAAACATTTATTGTAACTAACAAACCCCGACAAGCAAAGAGGGTAAAATCTCCCCCCCCCCCCCCCCCCAAATCTTGTACTTTTGGAGCAGGCTGTAAAGATTGAACCCTTTCAGCGGTCATTTGTATCGGTGTAGTTCAACTTGCTTTCATAATACAAACATTTTCTGCGTGATTGTTCGAACTTTGATTTTTTTTTAAATTCTCGCTGGCTTTATCAGAAGCTAAGATAGTTGAAATTAATTTGCACTAGGTATTTTTTACACTCATTGCCACGAGAGATATACGGTTTGGCAAACAAACTTCAGTTTCGCATTTCAATTACTTTTATTCAAACATAATATTTAATAATCAACTCCAAATGTCAAAGAATCGATAAACAACGTTGAAAAATTAATATTTTTCGTACTTCTTCTATGTTTGTCTGAACTTTCTCGTGTCGAACCCAAATCGTAATCTCCCACGATGTTCTCATTACACTGCCTCTGATAAAGTCGTTCGAGGTCGTCACATCTTGGTAAAAACATTCTCCTTGTTTTCCCCAATAGGCACCCATATTATAATCACCGCAAGAATAACGAAAGCAAACTTTATAAGCAATAAATGAATATTTTGGTTATTATTCGATGCATGGAATCAAAATTTATTTATTCAAATATAAAGTAAAAAAAAAAAAAAAAAATTTCTCGTCGCCCTGTGAATAATTGCTCATTCATTCGTGAAACTTGGTTATAAGTGTTTGCGATTATCAGTCACGCCGAATGTTTATCAATGGTTAATGAGGTTCACCCGGTTGACCCGAAAAAATTTATACAGTTCATATCTAGCTTATCAAAGAAGCTTCGATATCATCCGTTCGTACTGATCGGAGATGTACAAGCGAGAAGACGCAATGAACGAGAAAGAAGAAACAAATTAGAAAATCATCAGTTACTTACAGACGGATTATGGAATGTATTTCCCATGTAATTTTCACACCGGGATGTAACGATGTCTTTTCGGTTGAGAGAGCTCTTTAAATATTTATCGAACCTTCCAAAACTGGATAATATTGTTTGTATTGTGGAAGTTTTAATGAAGATAGTACTGAATAAATAACCTGTTTAATGAGAGTGTGCCTTTCCTTACGATTGGTATTCACGCTGAGTTTCTGGCATAAGAGAAATGTGGGATAGGTATACGCGTAAGGTAATTATTAGCTCGACGTGTATGTTAATCTTTTAATTATTCCGAATGCGTGATTACGTTTGGCTTCTTTACGCTCAAGTGTAGACAACTTGTTCTACAGCCTACCGGGCAACACGAATTAATTTTTATATCTACATCTTCCGCGCAATTTCGATCTGCTTGACACAAAAATTTGTCACAAAGTTTATAGGATTTAATGTTAACTGCATGAATTCATGAAACAACAGTCATTTATCCGCGAAAATAGGTATTTTAATTAATTTTTTTTTTAAATTTTTAATAGGTCATTCTTAAACGCCCTGTTGTTAATGTAACGATCATGCAATATCGAGCTTCCACTTGTGAGGAATATTTTAATGTCACGATGCAACCATCTGACTCTTTTGTGTTTCTACTGCTTCCACTTCGCTTACCAATAGCTGCATTTTGTGCTCTTTTAGTTCCTCCTCCTTCTTATGCCTTAGCGCGCCCTTGGAAGTCATGCATTTGAAACAGTTCACTGGTCTCTGTAAGAGCTGCTAATTTGCAACGAGTCCACAATCCAATGAGATTTGCATTTTTCGTGTTTGCACACCGAAAGGTATAAATTACACAGTAACCCCGACTGGGCGAGTCAAAGGAAACCAACTGAATTGCTGAAACAGTCGATGTTACGTAACAGGGATTCGTGGGGAATGCATCGACGTGCACTCGCAGCTTCTTGCCTATGTTTACACCGAGTCCTGGAATCACTATAATCGAATCCAATCACGCGTTTTGCAGTTCACTTTCCCCGTTCCACTTGCATTTCTATAAGTATACATCGGTCGACTCGTCGTTCAAATTTTACCGCTTGGATGAAATTGTTATAATACCTACTGGCAAAACGGCAAATAAATGAGTGGTGTCAAAGACTTTGCTGCTTTTGTCAAAAATTATCTTTCAAAATCCGTGCTTAAAGCTCACACGTGAGCATATATGACGCGTTGTAGCCGAGCGATTCGATCTGGAACATGATGCAGGTACACACCTGATACGAATAGGTGATAGGTATGTAATTATTGCTGGAAAAAAGGAGTGAAAAGAAATAATAAGATGTCAAAAAACGAAGTAGCCGGTTGATAGTTTGTTAGATTGCGACAGGTCAGGCTGGAACATTAGTCGCGGGTTACGGGCTGCATGGCCCCGAAATATTGATTGACTTGAAGGAGTTGAAGTCGCATTAAACCTGTAGGCTTAAGTGCTTTCGAGCATCGTATGCTAATGAGCTTCGTTCTCGATATTGCGGTATGAATAAATCCTTTGCGAGGTAGGCGAGGTGACTTTATTCGTCTAATTACTCCCCGCTGCATATAGGCTGAAGTTCGTGAAATTTCTCCGCGACTCGTTGAGAAAATTCTGAAAAAAATGCGTGAACGATTTGAACGAAAGTTAACAAATAAAATGTACGTAAATAATTGAATGCTAATAGAATCGACAAGTCGGTATGGATATCAAACGGTGGGCTTATATGTGTGTGGTATATATATGTATACATGTAATATGTAACATAACGACTGTCGATTAGGATTGGAATAATATTAGGTGACTTTGAAGTGACGCAAGCGTGATTCAGTTTGACTTGTGACTTTTATTTTATTCTTCGCTATTTGCATTTGGGATTTCCGAGGCGGATACAGATAATCCTCAGACCGTGAAATCTGACACGTCTCCAGGGTGCGTGTGATGCGATGAGTGTAAAAGCGCGTAACTGATAAATGCGCCAAGATAGCGCAGCACGTGCCGCGGAGTGGTCTGTACAAAAATAAATGGTAATGCCACTAACAAAGATCATGATCGAAGTATCAATAATAATAGCAAAGGTGGGTCCATTAAGAGCTAAAGAAATTGTCGCATACTCTAACTTGGTTCGACAAATTTATTTCTTATACATTGCGTTATTATACAGTGAGAAAAAATTCATTTCCTATAGTAACTAGAAACATTCAATTTTCGCAACAGTTGCAAGAAAATATAGCAACACTGATCGTAATGAGAAAGAATAGTAACGGATACTAGACTTTCTGGTAACGGCTAGAAAACTAATTTTCATTTTCTACCTAGAACTATATTTTTCGATTGTGGTAAAAAATGAAAATACTTAAGGACTGAGCGGTAACCGGAGCTAAAAATTTCTCTCAGTGTACCTATAGTAACGATTGGATCTCGATTCGATACTAAAAATTGGTGATACTGAGATCCTACTTTTGAACCGAGGCGTTTATGGTCTTTTTTCTGCATGCTAAGCGAACAATAATAATTAATGGAAGGTAAAAAAGATTATTACAACTTCTCAAATCGTATCCTCTTATTTAGAAAATACCTTTTTCCTTTGTTCCGAGAATCGATGTCGCCTTCGTTTATTCGAATGCGCAGAGAATCAATAATTTCACAGTGGTCGAGTTCTTTCAAAGAAATGGAAAAATTACATGCGGTATGATTATATACGCCGTATATGCCGTTGCAATAATTATAGCGATACCGCAAATCCGGGTACGGAATAACGACTGTAGCGTTGGATCGAAGCGAAATATAGCCTAAAGGAAAAGAACGCTCTAGGATTCTAGTTTCGCACCGTTGGAAGTGATTTTTATAATAATATGGATGATAAATTTTGTTCCTTGCGCCAAAATTGACATATTTTTCAAGTTACAGATGCACATTTCGTATTGCCGTAAATGCCGTTGTTTCGAATATTGGTTTTCTAGATGTTCAACGGTAATTCGACAGAAATTAGAAAATGTAAACGAAATTAAAAGAGTGTCGACGAGTACTTGTCGACATTGAAGAACGTGAGATTTCTGTGACTTTTAAGTCAAGTGCTACAAAATGATAGTTTAAATTAATGGTACGATAATTTTTCGCTAGGTTAACACCGATGCTCATCGCTTTCACGAATAGCTGCTGGGAATTATAATACTTACGGAACTGTGTCAGACGCACAAATCGTTTAATAATTAAGTTTTGTTTTTTCTTCTAATTTCTATTTACGTTTGTTTTTGCAAGTGATAACTTGACCTATGATATTTCGTCGCCGTTGAAGGATACCCCGATGGAAATAAGGTAAATGAGAATCGGTTGGATGTATAGTCGGTCGATGACGCAATATATGGTTTTTCAAGAGAACCGTTCAAACAGTGGGTAGTTAGCCTATCGTATTTTATTCCGAGATTTCAAATATCTCCAGATTATTTGTTCTATCCAAGTGTGCTTACGCTTCGGTTTGAAATCCTTTTTTTGAGCACGAGCTGGCATCACGCTTACAACATTATATATACCTACATATTGTATTGAGGTTCTTTTCTAACTCTCGATTTTTTTTCTGCCCAACTCTGATGGCACGAAAGAGTTATAGTTCAATGAATATTGGCTGTACTCACCAAATGTCATTTGGTTGATATTCTCTGTATTATAATTCTCTATGTGCTTTCTGTCCATCATATATCGCTTACTTCACACTTTGAAGAAAAATTTAAACATAAATTAAGTAGGACTTTTAAATTATCATAAAAACTTTCACGTTTAGCTTAATATTATCATCTACACATTTGTTTCACGTATCGAGCTTATAAAAATTGGACATGTGGCTAACCTCACCTAAGACGTTAAGTTTAAAAGTTATTATTGATATCGTTTACGTATCCTTGTTTTCGAAAGTGTCCAGTCAGAGCTCCTCGTAACATCTTCGACGTATTTAGATTCCAAAATTTCTAAAGTACGGATACGTATAAGAGGATGAAAAAGCATCTCCCTTGAGGCGATTGATTCGATTAGCCTAAAATATTTTCGAGGTGAAATCAGTGCATTCAAATGATGTAGAAAAGGATAGTAAATTGATCAATGATAAGACAAGTGTCAGGGACAAGCAGGACGATATTGAATATCGAATTCATACGGCTGTATAAGAAACTGCGTTAATCTCCGTATTGCAGAATGGTTTTCTGGACGGTTTATTTGAGTTCGTTTTATTGGTACTTTAAGTTATTCTCAAGAGCAGAAGCTTCGCGGGATAAGCATCATCTCGTTCGGAGATGGTTCGTTGGTTGGTTGCAGTGGCTGTTCGTCGCAATTAAAAAAGTACCGAGGCCAAGAGGGTCAGTTCGCACAGCCCCGTAAAGCCTGCGCTTAAGAAATATCGCTTCGTGTGCTGTTGAGACTTACGTTCTCTGCTCTTGGTCGTTCATTTTCTTTCATTTCTTCCCACTTTTTTCCCCACCATATACGTGTTTACTTAAGCATACACACATGCACACATACGTTATGTACGCACTATCTACGGAGGATCACCGTCGTACTCACCTTCGATGACAAATTATGGGAAGAAATTTGAATTTCTGTGAGTACAATCCACAAGAGCTTCATTACTTTATAGCCGCGGGCATAAATGTTCAATATATTAAGATCCATGCTAGGCTGCGGCAGCTGCTCGAGTGGACTTAGAAATTCGGACGTTAAAATTTTGCATGATTCAACTCAGGCAGCCACTGTACATTTTGAGTATAATCGGGTCATGATCGGTAAACTTATTTCTGTACCACAGTGACAAACATGACTGGTATCAATTATTACCACTGGATTTTAAACACAGTCACCATGCGAACGGAGCCGTTACTTAGCTCAGGGTAAGTCAGGCATAAATCGAAATAATAGAAAAAATGAATCTTTACAGCAGTGAAACGTACTTATAGTGCGCGCAGTGACGACCTCCGATCACTTATGGGAGATGGCAAGACTTTTAAGGCCTTACCTGCAAGGAATATGGAAAGATGCAGAATAGAATTGTGTAGAGACTTATGTTAGAGTTGATATAGAAAAAAAACATCCAATAACCTAAGTTCGCCTATTGCGATTCCTTGTGATGGATCAAATTCACAATTGAATGACCCATTGGGTTTTTAACGGAAACGTGATTAAAGCCAACTTCTTTTCACGTTTTACTTTCAGGGAACAATAGCAGTTGCATAATACTTTGTTTCCGTGAATTTCGACGATTATTCTGCGTACAAACCAAGCCTTTCACCAAGCCATATGTAATTCCCCGTGATAAGTTAAGGAGATGATAAATTCGATGAAGGCTGTTTGATTCCGGTGTCTCAGGAAAGAAAGGGTAAAAGAATATGTGAATAGAAAAATACCAGGGTATGGCCGCAAGCTACAGGAAATGAAAATAATAATTTTTTACCTAGAAATGAAGGTATTCGTTGTTTCGAAGTTATTATTCATCGATTTTCAATAATTAAGATCGAATAATGAATCGACCCTGAGGCTGAGATTGTCGATGAAAAAATTTGACCACAGATTGATCCCGAGTTTCTTCGACTCTGTCCTGTAGCAATTTGAAATAATCAAGGCTTTCATGTCGCACGAAGATAAGGCCCATTTTTAAGAGATTTTTTTCGCAACCAGGATACAGCCAAAAATATCCGTTCCAGCTTCCAATAAATCACGCAAGTCGAAGATTAAATCGTGGAACCGACTAATGTACAGATGTGAGTTTTAAAAATGTTAAAAGCATACTCCGGAATATAACAAGATACTATACTGTCTCGGCGAACTTCTGGTTCGTCATAGTTAATGCACTTTTTATCTAAATGGACTTTACAGACGCCCTCGATACACGCGCGTGTTTACCCATACACACGTATTTACATACGCTCTACACTCTTACTTTCCACCGGCAGGTATAACTTGTCACTATAAATCATTTCACCTGCGTCTATATACGTAAATATTCAATTGGCAATTGTTACCTGGAAGTCTCCGAAAGGTTACGGGATTAGCCATAAATTCCGCGTATTTTAATTGATTCAAGTTTCTCGAATCACAGTTAGCCAGGAATTTTTGCTTCGGGCTCATTAAATTTTGGAAATAGTAACTTGAAGCGCGAAAAACAAAAATCTTTCTTTCTCAAATCTAATTCCGAAAGATAGATCGCCCAGAAGTTAAGCTGATTTGCTGTTCGAAACTAAATCTGTCACTGTGAACCTTCTTGGAAAAATATCTTGCTGCTTCAATATTTGAAAAAATCTCGAAACCCATTGTATTAATGAGATAAAAATTTTCCTCACATTGTTTCTTGTAATATTCATCGAAATTTGTTATTTTCATCGTAAGATTGAAATAGAGAAATGATTTGATACACTAGATCGTTTGAGATCGCAATGAGTTTGGTTGGAAATCACACCGGAAATTTCAGGAAACCAGGTTAAACTCAGATAAAACGATCCGATTGTTTTTAAGAATTCTGACTTCATTTCAAACGAATTGGAACACTTACACTGAAATGCGTTGAATAACAAACTGAAAGAAATGAGCATCGATAAGCTTAACGAACATCTCAAAATTGATTTAATTTTCGAATTCCGAAATACTGCTCGTTGACACGAATCACGTCAAACTCACATTTACGTCAACACACGAAGCGGTTTGTACGAATAGCAAGTTTCACACGCGGGATAATCAAACTCGCAGTTTTGTCAATATAAATCCTACGCAAGGCAAGTAAAATAGTAAATCCCGGCTAAATCGACGATATAAGCAGATGTGCAAACAAGTTGTAGAGAAGCATGAGTACGGGTGATGTACCGCCTGTGGATTTCTCAGCACGAGACCAATATGGAGTCGTGGAATTTGCATAAATTTAGCGTGCAAACCGCAAGCGGTGGGAGGTCCAACCGCGTGTAAACTTCGTGCCTGAGGTTATTCGATGCGGGTGTAATAAAGGGCAAAGTTCGCCAGTCGACTCGTTAAAGTCTTCAGCGATCTGGAACAAAACTGCGGTATATATATATATATATGTATATATACGTATATAATGTACGTGCCAGCTCGAGTCGAATACCTACAGAAATTCTCGGGGAAAGGTGGTAGGTATATGCCTGCAATTTCCACAACTTCACTGGAAACATGAAGTGAAATAAGTAAGTTCGTTCTCCGGAAACTAGTTAATCCCATGTTCACCGTACCGTGGTAATTGATTCGTGAGATTTTATTTAATCTATGATTATTATTTCTCTTCTCATCGGAGTTTGATTTCGTTGCAGGAGCGATCTCAACGCGCGAATTTCGCAAGAGATCAATGAAATATAAATGAATTTAATCGCGAAACAAGGCCAACTGCATCTCTGTAACCTCGAGACGACCGCATGGTGTAATCCATCAAAAGCTTCGGTCGAACGGAGCCGTCCAGTCCTGTTCTCGGTGGTCCGGGGCTTGTCATAACTTTAAGGAACCAGCGTCTTTCCTCGCATACAGAACCGGAGAAGAAAAGCCGGGTTCAGACGGATAAATATTACGTTACTTGCGAGTGGAAGTGAAATCTTTAACGGCACGTGAGCGCAGCAGGGACGCTGCAACGCCGGCGGTTTGGATCCTGCTGCATATTACTCCAGGTATATTCATTTATTTACCAGGCAAAAGGTAGGCAACAGGCGCGGCGTTACTTCGCGTATAATTAACCGCCCGATTAATTGCATGGCCGAGTTCGGACGGCGTGTTGCGTCATTTGCGGTTTCAACGAGCTATTCGCTGTTCTGCAATGAGAATAATATCACGTGATGAATACCAGCAGCAGCCGGTTGTTCTTCGCCTCTTCGGCTCCTTTCTTTTCAACATCACGCACACGCGTCGGCTATCGCTAATTGGTAACTGGGCCGTCGAGTTACACGCGAATAAAAAATATTCCCGTGACATGCGTTTTTGCCCCGCAGACGCATTGCATTTGACCGTCAATTTTTCGACCTTGGACGACATTTCGAGGTCATCCGGGTCGCGATCAGAGACGAATATTAAATGCGAGACTGTCTTTGTAATTGCACTTTTTACCTGCATTACCCTCACCGGCTTGGCGCGGTGCATAACATTTCTTTGCATAAAATTATACTTTGGAAAGACAGCGGACGCTCCGACTTCGCTGCCATTGATTAACTGCGGAAAGAGCACCAGTTAGGTCGTTGAATCAAAAATTCCATTAGATACGTCAGATAAAACGTCGCAAAAATTGAAACGCATTATTATTATTTTTTTTTTTCAATCCAATGTTCCTTAACAATGATAAAGCAGTTTGAAATTGACGCGTGACTTCACAATGTGCATAAATATAGTTATACTACAATGTGAACGTTATGACGTCACGCAAATTCAACTGGCTGTATCTTTGTGAATAAACATTGATTTAAAAAAAGAAAAAATACGTGTCAATTATTTTTCGTCGCTCTATGTGACGGACCTAGTGAAATTTAAAAAAAAATGTTCATTCAACGACCAAATCATGCGCTTCGGTGTGTCTAGCCACGGTTGGTTGTGCATCGTCTACACTTAGCAAGAAGTTGGAGAAGCGATAAATCCTCCGAAGATTACCTTCGTCCGAAGAGATTGCCATGAAATTTTGAAACGTATCCTACGTTAATGCGTATCGGCGATCTTGCACTGTGCGGTGCATGTGGCAAGTAGATACCAAAGAAATTACCTTCGAGTAGATGGCCTTCGAATGCTGCGGTATCAAGCAGTAAAATTCTGAAATAGACGCGGATGAAATGAGAACCAGTCGAGGTAACGCTTCGAGGGTGCGAATAACTCGAGCATAAATTCACTAGGACAATATGAGCCTCGAGTTGGTGTCTCGGAGAGACGTTATACGGCGTTTCCAGAACATTCGTTTGGTCCCTTAGTTTATTTTTTTTTCAATCACGGTATCAACTTCGAGAGTATCCGCCTATCTTCTTTGACGGAAAACACACGGTTCACAGATTAGTCTACCGATTAGAAACTTGATCGGTGTTATCTTATTGATGAGTTGTGTGTGAAGTTGAATTTATTTATTGTATCTAATCGATGATTTGAAGGTGTAATCTAGCGCGTCACGTTACGCAACTGAGCGACGGTATGTACGTGTTTGCGATTATTGCATTGGCCATCTTCATTCAATAACGATAGTAGTTACAGCGCAGAGGAGAGCATGTTTCAAGCCGGTTTACCACATTTCGCAGTTGGCCCAATAGTGAAAGGCTTCGGCCGAGGTTCCAGAGAATTAAGAATCCCAACAGGTTAACGTATTATTCGAAACTGTTCACGTAACGTCCGATCTTCCATCTTCTAATTTTATAGCTTTACTTGCATATTATACTTGAAGCACCGCGTTGCGGGTGTAATTCTTCTGTCAGGTACGATTTGATTTAGTGCACGTTCGTTCTAATACAAAAGAAGATAAATCGCGTAGAAAATGTGCACTTCGAGAACCAACGTTGTGGATAGCATGAAATGGCTAGCCGGAAGTGTTCTTCTTATGTGTTAAATAACGGTGGAAAATAAGTTCGTGAGAATGCTTAAATCTGTTAAATTATCAACAGCAAACTATCCGGACGAAGTAGTGCAAAATTTGCCTAAGGAAATTGCCACCGGTGTCTATTGCGGATTCGCATCTGTCAATAAGGAGGAAGTTCATAAGATGGTGATGAGCATAGGCTGGAATCCTTTTTACGAAAATAGTCAGAAGACGATGGTACGTATGGGGTGTATCTGAACTTATGCGACTACGAGTTCTTTGCAATGCGGAAATTATAAACCGAAGTTTACGTTTGTGCTGTCATCGTGATAAATTGATGTTCCGTTAATCCGTATTGATCGTACTGCCGTATCTGATTCGCGTCTTTATCCTCCGATAATCGGGTACAGGGATACAAAATTATTTAAACCTTTGTCCGACGATCGTGATTAATCAAAATTCGAAAAGCTTCGTTCTTGCCGCGTGTAAGAGGAATAATTTTGTTTCTGTTGGCTACTTAGGCACGATCCGATTTGGACCTCTGTCAAAATATCGTTGTCTCATCAGCGGATACTTTCGACTAGCCTGCGGCTGTATTCGAATGAAAGTATCTGACCTTCTTCAACTCAACATCAAAATTTTTTCTCATCAACGATCTGCAGACAGTACCGTTGACCCTAATTATTTTCTGTATTCGTGTTTGGATCATGACAATTCTCGGACCAAATTACGATATATCATTTATTTCTAAAGATGAGAAACACGTGAGTTTGCGATGGGTAAATTGCGGCGTGTTGTATCGGACAATTACTGAAACGATCTAACCAAATGATTACCGTTCATGATTATTTTTTTCACCATTTGATTGTGGCAAATGAAAGTGCATCTTTTTTTCTTGTCGCTATTTTCTTTCTGTAAACAATATCGTACAAGATTTTTACTATAATTGTAATAATTCAGCTCTAATGGACTGCATTTATAAAAATTTCTTCCTATGTCTCTACATTTTTGTTTTTTCAGGAGACACATATAATGCACAATTTTCAAGATGACTTTTACGGAGCAGAATTAAGAGTTGTAATGCTTGGTTATCTGAGGCCCGAAAAAAAATTTGACTCTGTTGGTAAATGCACCAAATTTTTCCCTTATTCAGAAACGCTAACGTTTTACAACGCTTCCAAGCTAACGATTCTGAAAATGAACAGTGGCAAAAATCTAGAATAATATCATTCTTTGTAGATGATCTAATTGCGGAAATACGAGCGGATATTGACGCTGCTGACGCACTCCTTAACGAATCAAAATTTTCGGTTTATCGAACCAACTGTTTTTTCACCGAAGACGACAATGACCAACAAAAAAGTACAGAGGGTGTTCAAAAAACAAGACGAAGAGGACTTTGTAATCATGTCGAAAGTTGCATACTTTCGTAAAAACAAACAACGAGTTGAAATGGAAAACTAAAGTCAATACCGATTCCCACACATTCTGTTATAATTCACGTATTTTAAAAACAAAACAAAAAAACAAAATGCTGATACTGAGATATGTCAATAAACATTAAATGTATTTTGGAAAGTAGCGATTCTTTGCATTCCTGGTCCAAGTCTTAAATCAATTGATCGAAAACTGAATTTTTTTTCGAATTGAGAATAAGAGAAAGATGCACGGATAAGAAACGTAGAAATAAATAAACAGCCTAACAAAGCGTCACCGCCTTCATTCGGTTGAGTTCCCCGACTCGCTACGGCCGGTCATAAATCAGCTGGTGCAGAACGCATCGCGAGGTTACCAGGAGAATATAACCAGCGACAGGTATGAAAGAAACAAGAGGGAGTATATACGTACGTACACAAATGCCGTTTGCCGCGGTTAATAATTATCCCGTAAAGACAAATTGTACACGCCCACGCGGCTGCGTCACTAGCATCGTAAACGTAGCAGGACTGCATCCCATTGAGCAGATGTTGAAACGTGACCTCACGCGCATAGAATGACGTTGAAATCGTCAGGGTCCGGATGAATCCCCGAGTGACGACACTTTCTTATGATGCCCTAGGCGCTTGGCGTGCCGGTCGTCGTTTCCGGGCGCATCCGTTTGCCTCGAACATACTTGTGGCCGATGCCTTTGTGGACATTATGATCGCCTATTGAACCGTGAGATAACTTCCTCAAACACTCTGCTTTCGCACTTTTCCTTTTCTCATCCACCTGCTTCTACCTCCTGAAGCCCTTTCGCTTTGCACGTCGTTTCTCTTTTGTACCCGGTCAATCCCAACTGATTCATGAGAGTCATTCGTTCGTCCAAAGATCAGACCGTTTACCCAGGGGATTAGGAACGGAATAGGAATGCGAAAAAGGTGAACAGGGTAGCAGAATAAACGAGAAATTAATTTTTTAGTAGCAAAAATGGCGTTATCCTCTGTCCTTGTCTAATCTGGGTCGTGAAAACCTTGCAAAAGGATCTAATTCAAAGAAAATCTAATCGGTGGGTAATATCACTAACCTCTCAAGATTCCGATAATTTTACACGAACAGATTTATTCTATCATTTGTCGCTGGTGAACTCCTTGTACCGACTTGCTTCTGCGATCAAACGCCTAGCACCCAATTTGCTGATAGAGGAGCCGAGCTGGCTGTCTTGTCAATCAACCCGTCGATCTTGACAAAGGTGACTCTGTTGACTGTACTAGGCTAGTATCAGCAAGATGGGGGGTTGCAGCGAGGATAGCTGACGGTCAATACTCTGCACGACGCGGATTGGTCCAGCAGGCGTTTTAGAGAGCAGGAGGTCGTCAAGAGTGTAGTCACATCACTCAGTCACTAATCAAGTTGTCAGAAAGAACAATAGAAACTCCATAATCTTGACTAGGGTAGCATCATCTAGCACGGGGTGACAATATATACAGGCTCGCGAACGAATTTGCGAATTTCACACGCGGCAGAATTAGAAATAGTGTTCCTCTGCTTCTACTTGCAGCAGTATTTGGCAACCCTAAGGATTTCACTGATGATTAGGTGATGAATAGAAAAAAACGATACTTGAATCAAAAACACCTCCACCCCTATGAGGCTAGTGTGCGAATATGGGCAGGGCAAAGATTCCAACAGCCGAAAAAGCCTACCGTGACACAGATAAAGAAAGTCCTGTTCAGATACGAGGACTGTATCCAGGTTACAAAGTCCCTCACGAAACTGTTAGGACGGACAAAATAAACTTTGCCAACTGTATTAGGGTAGCATCGAATGGTAGTTGAAAGTTCCAAGGGTACTTGGCCGATAGTAACGAAACAGGGGACCAAGCTGTGGGTAGGCGGAGCTGTAAACAGTGGCAAAACACCCCCTGAGCTTATATAAGCCCGTCTAATCGAACATCTCGTCACACAAAAGGAAACCCATAAAGGTTACTGGGCTAGTAGCAGTGATCGGGGATGCCGATCCCGACTCTTCTGCACTTCGGATATGACGATCGTGACGGAGTCGTGGAACTGGCACAGTGACGGTGCTTGACGCACAAATAAGAGTCTGCTGGGCGTCATTAAAGCCAGATTCATCGGGGGTTGGAAGGATTCCGAAGTTCGTTTGAATACGTAGGGAGGAACTGACGAATAGGGTGGAACAAAATGGTCGTCAGAGTGGAGTAGTTTTACTAAAAGGATCACTAAAATGCTGGTTAAACCGAATAAGGTGGCTACCAAAATATACAACTCTTGACTCCTTCAGTATCAAAAGGCCAAACCAAAGAAATCTGAAGCGTTACTTGATGTAAGGCCTTGCTCTATTAACGTCAAATGCATTCCCTAAAATTCCGGGTTCTCGGATCCTTTGTCTGCTACAAGTTGTTCTCAATCAGTGTAAATGATTTATTCCCAACAAGAAAATTCCCCTCTAATCACTCTGATACATACCCGGCAGAACTCCAATGTCGCGAGTATGGTGACATATGTATATGCGAGCAATAGAATCACGTGGATATCTCAATCATTTCGTCCTTCTGCAGTCCGGAACACGACGAAGCTTACAGAAGGCACAAGCACGCTTATAGCTGGGCATACAGTCGTTGGGGCAGTCACGCGGACAGGATAAATCATTCGCTTTGATCTTTGCTCTTTAGAAGCTCGTAAGCGGATAACTGGCAGTTCAATGGAGGCCATAATCGTGCCATCAATCTATCAGCGTGTCCCAGCTGTCATGGTGGCCAGGGTTGTATCTCGTCGAAGAGTTTCATCCAGGTACACGTTAAAAGCGATTACGGGCCTCCAGCCCTCCCGCCGGCCCTCCTTCCCACGAAGGGCTGTTTCAACTTCCTCCCCAGCTCCTAGTAGGTCCATTTACAGGCGATCGGTATCCACGGTATGCTTGTTCTTTCGGCGATCGCTAATTAGCTCTATCGTAGTAGCCGTGGATATGTCAGATACGAGTGAAGCAGGATCGTTAAAAGTTGACGGATCGGTATTGAAAAACAGTACCGATCACTGGCTGTAAGTACAGGTTTACAATTCCCTGAATGCTGAATAAGGGATGAAATGATAATCCGTAGTCGTAAAGTGCGAGATAAACAGGTGGAACTCAGAAGCAATCGAAGCAGATTCCGGCTTTCAATACCGATCGCGTGTTCAACTGATGGAGTACGATGAAGTGGAATGAAATTTATTGGTTCGGTACCCGAAGCTTGGGCGATCGCTGCTTCTGTTGGAAGTTGAACCGTGAGGTGAACTGTAATTGAGAAAGCGATATTGTTCTTACGGGAGTAGCGCGCGACGGAGAACGAGCGCTGACTGGACCCAGGTGGACCCGGATAATCCGAGGTAGGCTAAGGATAAGTCCGGGTAAACTCAGGCAGACCCATACCGAGCGTAATTCTATGTGTTCATCGTTACCACACATCGAGCCCTCCATTCAAGGCAATCATAACCGTTCTAATGCTAGCCCTGCACCGATGCAATCCAGAGCTGACCGATCTAATTTTCAAGCGCCCGGATAGAGTGCTGCTACGCGTTACCGTTTTTCCACTCGTTTTCCTCCCTTTTCGTATTGCGCCTGGTGCACGCCGTGATTGTAACCTCGAAAGAATTTCGCGGTGCGGCGCAGGTATCGACTTCCGTGGGTATGTGATTATCCGCGTTTTACCTCATGAAACCGCGGCTCCTGTTCCGAGCCGATTAGAGGCATGCGAGCTCTGTGTTTAGATGGGTCGTCACGGTTGCCGCGTCAGGCCTTGCCTCTTTATCTAATTGGAATCGTAATTGTTACGAACCTTTGTGAACCGGAGTAAAATCCGTTCGAAGAGACCGTACAGGAGAGACACATTCGCATTCGAGGCACAATGTGTGTAATTGGAAGAAATGGTCTTTGACCAGCGTCCAGCGCGAGACTAAGAGGGAATCAAATAAGGATCCTCTTCTTTTTTCTTATCCAATTTAACACCAACGTTGATATATCGTCTTGTTATTGTGCCTTATTAATTGCAACCTGCAGAGACAATCAATAACGATCATTGCGAATAGCTGGTGGCCTGTCAAAAGTCAATACTTATAGTTGGATGGCGCGGAGAGAGGTATCCGGAAATCATATTACGGCGGGATACGAGATGTTGGTGACCTTCAAATTAAGATCGAGACGTGCGTCACATTCCCACGTGTCTACAGCCGTCACCCAAAATGTTCGCCCTAAGCCTGGTCCTACGTCCAGAATGATGACCCAGCAATACATCGTGATTGCAATTAGAAAGTATTTCTTTTCGTGACATCGTAGTTATGACTTGACATTCTTTCTCGAACGGTGCTGAATATAATTGAACTGCAACTTTACGTAGACCAAAGAGCGGGAAACCGTCAGAAAAAAGAATTAAAAGAGTTTCGGCAAAACAACGAATCCCTTTTTATTAAGATCCGTTGCTCATGTACAGCTTGATGTTGTTCGCTGTTCAAACCGTGGACCCGAGTTGATATTTAGACCCTGCCATAAGCCTGCAGGTACTAAGCAGAACCTTATTTAGTACTTTTTGGTCATCACCACCTGCTCAGAACCTTGAGAGACCTATCTTTTTCATAGTTGGACCTCTTTTGGACCTTAACGTCCTATTATAACGTATTCTAGTACGCTATGTAATAATCCTAAATTTATGTAAATAAATCTTCCGTATAGTTTTTACCATCAATAATTGTGTCTATAATTCATCGCTATTGATTTAGAGATGATTTTCACATCCACGAAAATATGAGTGACTCGGCCATTCTCCGTCATTAAATATGATGATTAAGACTTGAATTCGGAATCTCTACTCACATGTCGATCAATCTAAATATCGAAATCAAATTCAAGTATTGATCTTAATATTCAATGAGTGGAATTGTACATTCTATGGTAAAGGACCTGTAAAGGTCTTGATGATATAGAGGATGTTGAGGACTTGTAGAGGTTTTACAGATGTCCTACTTTGAACCTGAACGTGGAAGGTGCGAAAATATCGGCCAAGTTTAGGTCTAGAATAGGTTTTCTTTTTCAATATAGAGTTAGTCCTTCACAGGTCCTACTACGTCCTACCATACGTAGAACTTGCAGGCGTAAACAAGGGTCTAAATTTCTACTCGAGGATAGAGATCAATTTTGGACAGAACCGTATGACTGGCAATAACTCAGATTGAATCGTAATTTAAACGATCCGACAAAGTTTAATAACAATTAGCATTCTCGCGGCCCGATGTGGTAGCTACTCATTTTTAATTTTCATCACTGTTCGACCATTATTCAAGCGTCACATGGGAATAACACGGCGTGATGATTTATTGATTAAATATAGCGTTTGAACTCCGTCCGCGGAGTTGGGCCTCGAGGTAAGGTGAAATTGCGGTGGGCTGCGAGATTTTTACGAGGAGAGAAGGACAGCCTAATGTCTAGTCGAGAGATGGAAAGAGCATAGCGTTGCGGGAAAGAGCGATCGATGTCGGTGTTCCGCACTCGAGAAAAGTATAGAAATTACAAAGAGATATCAGAGATCTGTGGTTAGATTAAACGTTAGTCGCAACGAAATAATTGCAATCTCTGATAGATAGATCACAGATCGGTGCACGGGATAGAGATAATTACCCATTAATTATAATTATAAAATACCGAACGGGGGGGTTTGAAATTACTATATATCTAGGCCTTGCAGTTTCTAAGAAAGGCACATTGTTTTTTAGAGCAAGATTGTCTCGTAACGCAACGAGAACATTCCAAGTTTCATGGGATACTTCATTATTCTTCCATTCGCCTTTGAATGCGAGGAAACAACGCGCAGTGTGTTCATCACTGTGGTTTGAAAAATTTGTCAGGGACACATGAAATTTCACTTCGTAAAAGAAAAGATTGCCAAAAGTCGTCACGAGAAGATCTACAGATATTCGGACAAAAATTCACTATACCATGTCGTTGATCCTTATTATAGTTCGCTTACTTTCTTCGCGTCGAAGATATGCACGAATTAAGGCACCGGAAACTACATGGACGTCAGCGGGAACTCCAAAATCGTCTCAAGATACTCGGAAAAATACGAGTACAATGTCCCATAGGCGAGATGAGCGTTACGCGATAAAAGATCCCAGGCTTAACCATGGCAGAAAGTCCTAACGGTAAACTAGTCGAGCTAAAAGATTTCGCGATACACTGGTCAACAGCATCTGATTGTGAAAGAAGTCCATTCTGTTTGTACCTTTGTTCAGTGAGTATAAAATGAGCGAAGAAGTATTGCGCAGTTGAAAAACGGTGGACTTCAGCGACAAATCGAAGTTCTTCATACTTTAGCTTGAAAAAATAGAAAGTGAAAAATAATATTCTCATGCACGGGTGACTTCTGAAGTGGAAAGAACGAAGAAGATAGTTTGTTCTGCAGGCCAATCGACCGTTTGGCCGAAAATGGGTCAATGGCTAAGAGCAGGCTAATTTGTAGCTTCTCAAGTCACCTATCACCCATGCACGTGTGTGATTCAGAATATGAATGTATTGGTAAGTGTGTAAATAAACCCAGGTGAAGCGTACGCTTATTTTCGATAATTACCAAGCACTTAATGGTTCCGCTGGTTTAGTTGAAAATCTGTTTTTTTTTCTTTACTCGAGATTTTACTGGATACACGTTTTCGCATTGGAGATCATGATGTCGTCCAACATATTCATCTCGGTATTAATGCGTCGGGCAAATTCACTTGTTAATGAACTTCCGATTGCGTGCAAATATACATAACCTACATATTTCCAACGGGTCAAGTTTTGTTAACAAAACAATATGATTGATTGGGAATTCACGATTAATTATAAATAATTTCTCTTGGTCGAGATAAAGGGAATATGAATTGAACAACGGTATGAATCCCCACTGTAGACGTCAACTTTTGACAGCACCCACGATCAGCGCTCAAGTGTCTTTGATGTTATTAAAGAGGCCCTGATGAGCCGAGAGGTAATCTCAAGAAACGCTAGTCTACCGGTATCGGATACGCGATTTAATGCAGCATTGTAACAAGTATTTCACTTTCCTTCGATACTTGAACAACAAGTGCCAATAACTTGCTGCGCCACTTATCAAATCCAGCACGCGCCTTTCGCACGGACGCATAAAGGTAACAAGGTCGTCATGGTTTTCTTGTAAAAGTAACTGGGCAAACACATAATGGGACTTAGCGTGACCCGAATATCTGCAATCGCATACTAATTCAACTAAGGTATGTATAATTTTATTTCCTTACCTTTGACATGGCTGATCAATAATCTCCGCATATCCGTGCAACTTTTAAAAGCATACCCAGGTATTGTGGTATCCGATTACTGTAGTAGCAAAAAAGTGCTCTATGTGTAGCTACGTTTCATCTAAGAAATGGAATGACTGGACGGTGTAACTACCTTGTATGATTTCCTGCCTGCTAACTAGAATCTTCGAACACCAATTATATTCGTGTTTGGATGAAACACACTCTAGTAATCGCAACCATGCATCATGGTTCAGATAAGTATAACTCATAATCGATATGATCAATAATCCACTAACGGTTAGCCCACTGACCATATTGACTACTGTACGCGGGACCAAGTAATCCATTCGTGCATTCGATTCGAGTACACTTTATTTCGTTAGAAAATTGCGTAGTACAATCGAATAGAATTATTTCAACCAATTAATTTCAAATTGATTCGATCCAATGCTCCGCCTTTACATTATTTTGCTTCTTTTCCATTTGACTAGCCGTTGCAAACATACTTTAATTGAATCGATTGAATTGAATCGATATGTCGACAGACTTACGAAGGTCAATAAATTGGTCCACGCAATTGTATCATTCTGTGGAAGTACAACGTTGCCATCGTATTGACCGATTAATACAATGTGAACATATAACGCAGCGCGAATAAGAGCCTTAAAAAATTCTATCATCGTTGGCATAGTTTTCGTGCTAGTTAATGTTAACGTGGGCGGATGGGTATGGATGTACGTAGCCGTTCAATGGTCCGACATCAATCCCCATAAACAAATCAATCAAGCGGCACTTCGAATACCGGATTTCTTGCCAATACCTATACATATCCGTATTAATGTACGCGCGATGTAATGGACGGAGATTCCGTAGCACGGTCGTTAACCTTCAATGCTTGAATCGACCATTAACAATCACCACGTTGTAATTAATAGTCTTTTTACTTTTGTTGCGTGACTCGAGGCGACAACGGCTTTCAGCGTTTCATACACGTACCTTCAACGTTGGCTCCAATATCACGTCTCCCGAGTAAGGCGCTTGGACCTGGGGTAATGAAACATGTAGTTAGGCCGCAACTACCACATTGCATGGCTTCTATCTCATTGTAACCCACAAATGCCCTGGAATATCGTCACATCTTGGGACTCTTCACGAATTAGTGATACCCAGATTCGGGTCGGGACGTGCTTCGAGAATTTTTCACATCATTTTGCCACTAGGTGAGGCGAGGTTGGATGAGGCTACCAAAGGAATTGGGTCAAATGCGATTATTCACGGCTTTGTACAGTACGGCAAGATCAACCCACTTGTTGACCCGGTAATTCGGCGTTCAAACTGGGTAGTAAAAAGCGAGTAGTCGATAGATCTGGTGGTGAAGGTTCCGTTTGCTTTTTAGCGAGAACTTTTATGCCCGCGTAATTGATGCGCCAAGTTTTTGTGTTTCTTGTTAGCCCGACTTTTGACATTGTGTAAATGGGTCATCCCAACTGTTATAGAACTGAGTGATTATATCTTTCAAACGCAAGCCTACTTATGACCACCAAGTGAAATCGAAATAATAATGGTAAAGAAGTTTGAGCTTCTCGGGAACACAATCAGTTCTTGGTGGTAAGGTCGAGTGGATCAGACAATAGAAAGAACAGCAACTGGACACCATAGGATTAGGTCATAAATTTCTTCAAGTGTAATCCGAAAATTACATTCGCAAAGCCTCATGAACGGTACGAATGAAAGAACAAAGAATCGTTGAAGAAGGCCTGCACGACAGCGGAATTTTTCATCGAAGCAGTATATTAGCGATGGAGAAAAGCTTGTTGCAGTGGGAAATTATGGCAATCCTGGTTATGGCATCAAGTGTGGCAGGAGTAACGTAACATTCGTATTCTCGAGCATGCAAGCGATGACGGAGGTTGTTGTCAAAGGAGTTACATTAGCTGGTGGCAATTGTCGTACAGTCCAATCATTCCGAGCCAGCGAGTTAATGGGAACAGAGGTGTGACAGTGGGTCCAAGAATTTTTATAATAAGTTTGCATAACCGGAATGAAACCGTAGGATTAAAATTCCAATTAAGATAACAATAGCATACCTTATTGTTGCACGGATGCCGTTGGTGACACAGAGATTACGTCGAATTCGATTTAACCTCGTGTCGACACTGGAAATTTGAATATATTCAGATCGATCTAGTTCCTGTTCAAATCTTCGCACATTAATATCATCTGGACGACCATTGTCTACGCGATAATATGCATATAGGGGAGGTAGACACTCCCTCGTAACGTGCAACGATATACGCACATATCGTGACCCCTGATAATCCTTGCAATCCTGCGCTACATTACATGCTTGTTTCCCCCTTTTATTTCGTTTCGCTTTTTTGCGCTAGTCTGCTTCAAAAGTCCAGACCTTAAATTTCATTGGAATGCTCATACACAGCACAGCAGTGCTCTCAAGGTCTCACTTGTCACGGACGAGTATGAATCTCGATAAAAATTATATTTCAGAGAGTTTTTATCACTGAAATTATCACCGAATGTGTCAAAACAATCATACACATGGCTCAACAGAAGTTGGAAACACATTTAAAACCCTGGTTTTGTGCACGCGTACAACGTTGTAAAAATTCAATTGCTCAGCGACGGCTTATAGCATGTTCATAGATCCTTGAAAAGTTCAGAATTGAATTCGATATGAAACTTCGTAGCCTGATCTCTGTATATCCATGTTCTCCTGCTAGAAAGTCCCATGTAATTTATGCCAGAGCAATCCTGACCCTCCCTTCTGGAGTTTAGATTATACGGCGCCCCCTCGTGTGGTAATAAGCGATTGGAATTTGTTACGACTTGGGATACGGGCGAGAATCCGGACCAACCTGCAGGTTCAGCCAGGGACTTCAGGTTACCAACGCCAGTTGCATGCTACCCCGATAATTTTATGGGGTTTCTATTGTCAGCTTTACGACTCGAGATTGATGGTTACGACCGCGTTGTAAAACACTCACGTTGCCAAAGGAGGCATCAAGTGTAAAAAGGACTCGGCTCTCCCGTTGTACGAACTCTCACTGCGATACGACCCTAATACTTGCTCTAAACATCATTCTAAATGATCTGAAGAAATGTGTGCTGATCCTCTGATCCGAATTATGGTACACATTCCAAGCGTAAAAATATTGCCTGGTACATTTAAACAGAGATCTTTCTGTACCCTGAGGCTAAAGTCAGCCGAGGCTGAAGAAGAGTTTAATCGGCTTAATTACAGAACCGAGAACAAGAGACCAATTACAGATATTAATCGCTGTAGGTCATCGTGTTGGCAAATTTGGCGACCATTGAAATATTATGAGAAAAAGATTAATGACTTATTGAGTGAGCCGTTGGCTGTCAAGTACTTGCATTTATTGCAGCTGCAAAGTTCAACCTGTCGAAAGCTAGATTCAAAGTGACTATAATATATGTGACTCGTTACTTTTGTGTTTCTCCATTCATATGCGAACAAAGTCGGTTGTTGAAACGGTTTTTTAAATGGAAAATAACACCTCGACCGCAGACGTGTGGGTGTATAAAGCAATATGGCAACTGATTGAACCGATACCGGGAAGCAGCACGGCTGCTTGCAACCTTTGGTGAATCAAAAATTCCGCCGGATAGCCGTTCTATTTTTTGACGTACAACGACTCGGTTCGTGACTCCAATTCCAAATTCTTGCCACCCAATTTGCATTCGTGAGACGCCTGACAAAATACGGAGGAATTCAAGTTTCATGTTTTCAAACGTACAATGGGCAAGAGCGGACTACTCGCTGTTCGGAAAACAAACGGGGACACGCTATTGGCGTACAAAAATACAGAGGAAAAAAAGAAGCAGTATGCAAAATATTAAGCCAGTAAACAAACGGACCACTGTTAGGCAAACCCGTCACCGCCCAAACGGTGCGAAGCGGGTATTTAACGATAACTGGAGGAACTGAGAGTCTCGAAATCTATTTTAAAATGTATGACGTATTTTCCCAGTTGCTTGTTCGATGGAGTTTGTCGAAAAATTTCCGGGTCGTGGATGTATATATGCCGATTGAATAGTAATGGGGCATCTTTTTTTTTGTTAGGTATACCTATGGAGTAAAAAAACTTGTTCGAAAAAGTACATGGAGCGTATTTGTTGAAGAGAAACTTTGACCCTAAGGTTTCTCCGAACTTTTGGGAGGTTAATCGGTCCTAATTGAGGTAATAATAGTATATAAATGGAGGATACATGGAACTCGAGTGTTCGATCGATTATCGGAAAGCTGCGTGACAAAAAGACAATAAAATGTATGGCTGACTCCTTACAAGTGATCGGTGTGTACTTAGAAATCGATTGATTTAATTAAAACATGTTTCAATTCATTTTTGTTCAATTTTATAAAAGTCATTGAATCATCGGCTTTCCCTTATACACGCTACGAGTGCTACAAATTATAAATAATGATATCTTGAAGTATTTTAATAATAGGCGACACAGTGCCGAGATCTTGATTGGGATTCTGTTGCACACTTGTACATGTTCGGTGGTAATTGATTAAGATCCAATAATATCAAGATTCATGTGTGATGGCATCCTGTACATTGGCGACCGCTTCCGTTAATTACTGTAGGACGGATAAGACGGTAATTATATGAGCTTTCGTAAAATCCCGTCATAGAATTTCTCTAATCCTGGCATAAAGACTCCACAGTTCAAGTGTACGTGACTTGACTAAAATGGCTGGTGCATCGGTGTCTATGCGTGAAAAATTAGGGAATACGTAGAATTTGTGGTAAAAATTATACAATAGGGTGTTACAATTTTTTTTTTCCAAACTGGTTCCAAAGCTCCAGTTAGATGTAAAAATACACCTGTTAACATTTGAGCACCTAATATTAACATTAAGAGGTTGCGTATCGCATTTTTCTATTTTTCATAAGAATAACATGGGAAAAATGGTTTCTGCTTCTTCATTTTGTAAAGTTATTTAACGACCTCAAATAACTTTTGAAAGAGTAGATTCATGACCTTGAATAACTTCTGAACGAGTGAATTTATCAGAAAATAACAGACCTTGTTGAAAAGTGTTAAATTCTCTACGAAAATTTGTCTGTGAATTTTCTGTACGATACATCGCAAAAACCATTTTTCCCATGTTATTCTTATGGAAAATAGAAAATTGCCATGCGCACCCTCATAACGTTAATACTGAGAGCTCAAATTTGAACAGGCTTATTTTTATACCAAAATGTAACTTTTGAACCTATTTGGAAGAAAAAAAATTTTACAACCTCAGGCTGTGCGTTCCTTCTACAAATTTATTGGGTTCTTTTTCATTTAAACAATCTCAGAAACTTGAGTCAATATCTGTAACCGTAATACTAGCTGATAGACCGCTCTATACATTCGGTCACTACTATCTAGTATCTTAAAGCATCGAGCTGTGAATATCTTCGAATCGAACGATGATCAGCAGTGGAGAACGAGTTGCGTGTTCTAGGTTAATGACTATAGCATGCTAAAACTCACAGACATCCAAGCGCGAGAAGAAATCATTTCACTCGGAATTCATTGCTAGGTTTGTGCCCCTTCATGCCGGTAAAACAACGTTGTGCAGTCTCAAACGTTGCGGTATATATTACGTAAGCATAATTTGGAAGATTTCCTGCACCACACGCATTCCTGAATTTCGATGCTTATTCATTCTCAATATTTGAAAAATGTTTACCAACTGCGTGGCAAATACCATGCAGAGCTGACATGTCAGATATTCAATACTGTACGAGGGTCACATGCAAAGTCAATATAATGTTTTAGAATATTGATAAATCAGAGATAGATGTTTTACGCTAATCTCACGCAAGCAATGGCGATACACTTCCATCTACTTAATGTGCATATGTAAACATAAATGATCCGAAATCCACATCCACCTGATTCGAAATGATAGGCGGAATAAAAGACGCACAATGAATATTTTTCGGATAATTTTAACGTGTCCGTAAATACGTTTTACAATTTTTACCGAATTCATGAAATCGATTGCAGCGTATGCGAATCGCACCCTGCACTGATACTTATACATATATCGGATGAAATTTATCCATTATTTTATGATTTAAATTTTCGGAAGCAATTGTCAGAAGTTGGCTCGAAGGAAGAGCTAATTGGTCAGGTAGCCTGCACGCCACTAGTATTGCTTCACTCCGCTCACATTCATGTATATAACTCATCCGATGTGGGAATTAAATGAGAGAGGCCAAACACACAGGGGGAAAAGTTCACTGTCTCATGCGATGCCATGCCCTGCACGTGTATATTCAGCTTCTAACACAGGGTGGAAGCGCGTTCGGTAATACTCCAAAGGTAATTGAATTTTAAAAGAAAACGGTACGTGTGTGCAAGTCATAGCCGACATGTGAGCGTAAGGCCATTAACCCGGTACAGTCTCGACATTCGAGTCTGAGTTGAATCGCCCGATTCAATATCTGAGATCTGTGATCTCAGATATTATCAATCTGTTGCGTTTCTACACGTGAATGCCGATCGGAAAGAAACGCCGGTCGTGCAGCAAGTTCATGGCTTGTAATTTACGCTACGCACATTGCCTTTTGAATTTATATTCGACCAAATCATGAGATAAAACGTACGTGTTATATATAATGATATGTTGTTACCACCGACGCACGCAAACACACACACATGCCGTACAATTTAATGAAGGTACCTATATAGTGGCGTATTTGGGCCAGTGAGGAACGTCGGTGAGATCGGCAAGGTGGCGTATGCCATACGATTTATTCGCATTAGATTAATTACATTCTAGGGACATCTAGATTCGGCTAATGACATTGGATCAATGTACCCTACTCGACTAACGGTTGTTACATCCGATCATCAGATCCATGGCTAATGGTAGCTACTTAACTGCCCGGGTACCCGACCTGCAACCACATATCCTCTTTGTTTCTCACTTCGAAAGTAGCTGCGTAAGATAGGAATCCTCACAGATGTCTCACAAAATCCTGGACGTATCGGATTTCGCGCTGTTACGCAGTATTGCGGGTAAAAATTAGTACGACTTCGATTAATCTGACCAGAATTAATGACGAGCCTTGGACTCGTAACATCTGACAAACGTCGCATGTCTCGAGATTCTTACTTCTCATTTTTCAATCGCCAAGGTGTACACAAAGCGTCCGAGGTATTTCGTCGAGGCATTCGCGTTCTCGAGGTCTCCGAACGATTGCGGAGATACAACGTCAAGGTTCAACATCCGGCACAAAGAAGCCTGCCTGATGCGACGATGCATCATGTCCAAGAAAGCATCTCCCAGAAGGATCGATCGGTAAAGAAATTACAAATCTTCTCTGAAGTTAAAGAATTGTCAAGTTAAAATGATTCCATTTTTCCACTGCGGGACAGCAAAGGTGCATTTATCTGTTCTGCAATGGTTTGTCAAGAGGAAATAATCAAGTCCAAGTTCCAACGGGTTTTGTATAAAAGTCACGAGCAGCAACCAGTAATGACTAGTTATAAAATATACAGATTCCGGCATCGTTAACAATTTGCTTGAGCTAATAAATTTTTTGCCGTTTAAGGGATTCTGGGTAAGAGGTAACGGAACATTTATACGACCTGCCAGCGGCGAGGATACACAATTTATAAATACAACTCCTTCTTCTCCTAGCTAAATAAGCAGAGAATTATTTTCCACTCGGTATTGGCGTATCGGCTTTGAAGTGGCAAAAATTCAAGAGTTCTCGTCTATGCACACCACGGATATATACATATAGTACGTAAACATTCATCTTAATACGCATCAATTAGTGTGTCGTCGATTGATAGGTAAGCGAATTTTTACGAGGCTGCGCGATGAATTGACCTGACAAATATGTGTGCCGAATAATATAAAAGAAAAAGCACGCAGCTCCGTAAAATTTCGTGTTGATATAAAGATATAGGCAGCTGCTTCGCTCAGCAAAAGAGTGTAATTCGCATGCCCACAGCACGTTTCGAACATTCTTTATCAAGCATGCTTCACGAGACTTGGTTAATTCGAGAACAGACATGGATCACGTACTCGTCCACGTGGATTTTATAATTCTTACAGAGTTCCAAATTCCCTCACGAAAATGGAACTTGGGAAGAGGTAAAACGATTGTTTCCCCGTTCTCCGGATTGTACGTTATACTAATTGACGAGTAAAGCGTACCCGATGAAACCACATGCGAGGTGGAGTAGATTTGTGCAAAGGCAAGGATAACGGTGGTGGAAATTTCTAAATAAGTACGTTGTGCACACGCCGTTGATATTTACGAGGTGAAACCCGGATCGATTAGTTGATGCCTGTAACACGCGGTAAAACTTTGAAGTCGTGTACAAATATGCACAAATTGAACGATTCAATTAATTTAAGCGATCGTTCGAAAGAATGTGTAGAAAGAGAGATAAATCTAGTTTCCAATAGATTCTTAGGCAACGGCGCAATTCTTTCCGCAATGCCGGCAAGCAGGCTTAACTGAATCTTCGAATCTCGCAATTAACGACGAACAAACAGTGCTCGGTATATTATTGTTAGGTATTTTCAGTCACTAAGCAGGTATTACTAAAATATTATACCACTTGTAAGCGAAGAATAGTATTTGACTTGTTGTTAGAGAAAATTAGTCAGCTTCCAAGTACGTGTTCCATATTACCAATTTACTTAACCCCCATGACGCTGAGTTCTGTTCTGTCGGCGATGGCGTAAGAAGGTGCGACATGGCTTTCTCAGTTTTTACGTTCCGAAATACTGAAAAAAATTTCACATCGCATGTCGCGGAGAGCCGAACACCGAACGTAAACGAATTCGGGTTCTAACGAGCCTAATCACATCTCTCAACAAAGCCGAGGTTCTGACCCTTCGTCAGCGCGGCGGGGTCTCAGGTTTCGAATGCAAATGGGCGACGTGCCGCCGACTGAATAGATATTTGGGAATAGGAGAACACGCCATCGGGCGTTGTGACAAATAAGAGTAGCCATGTTTGTACAGAAGCAACTGTGTGTGCTCTATTCATTTCACCGTTTGTCAGTCTATTAAAACTAGTGACACCGTACGCATGACAAGAGTAGGTACCTATATCAACCCATAAAAGAGTCCGCGCAAGCGTTCGAACACATCGGAATATTGTACGTATATCTGGACCCATGTCGGAGCACGTGCGACCCTCGAGCCTTCCTTATATTTCTTTCATCGGATGGCACCTGGTTGGCTGTCGTTACACCGCGGTTACCGCAATTTGTTACCGGTTACCGCATATCGCAACCGTTCGCGAGAATCTCCGTCTATGCGGATCGCTACCTACGCACCGAGCCTAACCGTATAAAGCAGCGCACGTGTGTGTGCGTGTGTGTAACGGCTTCGATCCGCATCAAAAGAAAAGAAAAGAAAAGTCTGTGATAACTTGTCTTCTGGCCATAATTGCACTGCTCGGATCTCATTATCTCGCTTAATACCTTCATTGGCAGATTAGGTTTTCAATTTATCATCAGTGTTAATCGTACGAACTTATAACTACTTATAACCAGTTCTAATACATACGATATCAAGTACCTAAGCTTTCAAATGCATTGACCCAGTTGAAACTACGAGTGAATTCGATTTGTCAATGATACGTTTGATTTTCAATGCATGTCGTGAAAGTGTCGAATACTGTTTTATCACGAAATCAGAGGTTTCGCTATTTTCTCTGCCTTTTGCACCGGTCTTATTTCTCTTTACAACTTTCGTTTGCAGACCGTGCATGGTCAGAGGTTTTGAGCATTTGACATTGAAGTTGATAAAACAAGACTTCAAAATTTCGCTATTTCTCGAGTGCAAACACATTGAATTTTACATTCTGTGGTAAAGGATCTGTAGAAATCTTGAGGATATAGAGGATATTGAGAACCCGTAGAGGTCCTAAGGATATAGAGGATCTTTTGAACCTGAACGTGAAAGAAACGGAAATATCGGCCAAGTTTAGGTTTAGAATAGGTTCTTTTTTCAATATAGAGTTAGTCCTCCGCAGGTCCTACTACTTCCTACCAAACGTAGGACTTGCAGGCGTACACGAGTGTTTATATTTTGACTCGGGATTTCTCTCTGAGACACGTATCGTACTAATGAATTTGAATGAGTACAAATAAAGAGTAAATGTACCGAGTGTTTTTATCGTTTTCGTAGATGGCTTATGAGAGATTCACACTACCATGTTTAACGTTTTTTTTTCGAATTCACCCATTTTCTTGTTACAACTTTCAATATTTCTTCGACATTTCACAAAGCCGAAGATTCCCAGCCTGATCATAATTCTTCGTCATTATTCATTAGATCTACGGTACATTTTTATCTGATTATTATGTGTTGACACGGACACTAATATTTACCGGTTTTTTCAATGTTTATTTTGTCATTAGATAATCAATAATATTTCACATCCATCCACAGAGGCTGGCCTGGAATATTAATTCACTTAGGTACTGCAAAGGTGTATGCAATTAATTTTCTATAAATATTACCTGACTATTAATAAGTAAGGAGGCAACAGCACCTCTGTTCAGAACAGTAGCATTGGTGCTTTGTACCAGTCAATACATTTCATGTTCAATTTGTTCTATCCACCGTTTTTCCGCCGCTACCGAAACAATATACGGTCACTCGCCCGGCTGTACGAACGGTAAAAACACCGAAAAGAAACCATTGTTCTCCGCAGCATCCATGGGTCCACACGATGAGTCATGAACTCCAAACGCATTCGACGTGTTGTGCATATATAGGTGTACCTTCACATTTTAGATGGATTTAATCACCCTGTCAAGTAGCCAACCCATCAAACTATTCTTGATCGATACCTCCGCTCGAATGCTTAATGGGTTTAATCATTTGTACTGCACACAAACGGTACCTTCGGGGCATGATGGTTGAAACCGGCCGCGCTGTTTAAACTTGTGCCGACGGTTACACGTTTGATCGTTGGCGAGAGCGTGAAAACTGGTTTCAGCTGTTGCGATACGATGTGAATGAAATCCTTTGCGTCTCCTAACGGAACATGTTTTCAATGCATGCGCCGGAGACCGGACTCCCACATAACGAGTCTCATTTCCTAAGCAGACCAAGCGTTACTTGTTCACACAATTTTCATCCATTAGCATTTACTCTGCTCGGCATAAGATCGCCATTTAACACTTTGGTTTGCAGAGAATGAAATTCGTCTGCCCAGAGACGCGTGATTGAAAAACAGGTTATGTATTACATACATGTAATGGTTCCTTCCACTAAAGATTGTTTCATCATACACAGATGTAACGGGCGCACTCAGTGCGTTCCGTAAGTCTAAATTTCTTGCCTCATGGGGCAAGGAACAATGCGCACTGGCGTCTAGTCGATCGAACACACGGAATTTATACAACTTGGGGTAATAATTGATTTAACGGCGTGCTTTGACCGTGCGGTAAATCGCAAAACACACACATGCAGAGCTTGGGACATACATCCTGCCTTTGCGTGTCAATTAGCGTTATTTATACGAATCCTTTAACTAGGTACTTCAACCTGCCAACTCTGTCTTGCCGATTACACCTTCGTTTCCTATCCGTCTTCCAGGTACACGAGCGTCCAACGACCGAGGCATGCCAGGCAGGTACATGTTTTCTCACATACTTATCTCTTTTTCTCAATATACCAGATTGCGCACAGCTCATCTTCGACATGACGAAACTATGCCACACGCTCGGTGAATCTTTTTATTTATTAATTTCACGGACACCTTTCGTCGTCTCGAAGCTCAGCCTCACCCGTGAAGCAGCCAGCGAACCTTCTTTTTTTTGCAAGCCTAGTGAAGAACCGTTCGAATTGTTCGACTTTGATGCTACCAACGTGTGTAATTATTTGTTGTTCTTTTCTTATGATCTACAAAACGATTTTCGCATACCCGTCAATCTCTTGGATTATTTGGTAAAGTTTATAGAGACTACACGATCGCTTCGATGTCTTTCAGGTTTCTTCTGTCAATCAGTACCGTTCTCGTTCGTTCTTCACCCATTTTCGTCTGCAGTTCAACAGGCTTCGAAAGACTCCGGCTGATCTTTTTCTCGAGAACATCATTTTATGGAAGCATGAGCCGGAAAAGGAATCGTTGTACGCACGGCTAAAACTGGTCCCGCTTACATCGAACCTTTCCCGATCATCCTCGACCGGCATTGTACTGGCTATGAAAAGAGTGCTTACACACACGAAACCGATCAGCTCTGACATTAGCTACAGAAATTAACGACAACCGTCGTATTAATAAGTAGAGTAATCGGCATTTAATTGAAGACTGACTCACCGTATGATCTTATGGATTCATCTGTAACGCCACGTATTATTATTTTTGGTTTGACCACTTCTTTCAACTTCCCGACACATCTACCAACGCTTTGAATCGGCCTTCACCTTACCTGTCAAAGATACGTACGTGATTCGTTTGCGTATCTGTGTTAAGATGATGTAACACAGTCGGTTCACAACAAATTGAATGAAATTTGTTCAAGTCATAGTGTGATTGACACACTTGAACCCAATCCGCATGGAGCCCCTACGGCATATTCCGTTTTGCCGAATCGTCTTACAGTACATTCTTGTTACACGCGATTCAATACCAAGAAACTCATACATGTTTTTCATTGGTAATATGGAACACTTGTGAAAGGTTTTGAAGCACCGGAAGAGGCACGTTATGTTTTACCACTATACGTACATTTAAGTATGCTTTCTAAGTAACAAGTGTAACGATATAGTCTAATCAAGATCAAGTGCACATACATACTCGTCTCATCCCATTAACGTGTTCCATGCAGAGTTTGGAATATAAATAAAATATTGTCCGAAGCAATAATTGGCATAATTTCTATCGATGCAAGAATACCTATAGCAGATCTGTATTTACTCTCAAAAGGATTACTGAGATTGTCCTATAATCACGTTTTACAGTTGGTTAATAACGTCTTGTGATTGTAATGAAACCAAGAGAAGGCTATATCATAACTCTTCCGTTGTTCGACTAACCTGTATTTGATCATGTTTGGTACAATAATTTCAACGTCCATTTGTTAATCGATTCAATGATACCCTTTTTTTCACTGAACATGAATGACTATAAATATCGTTACTTCACATACCTATTATCGCACAGACTTCACGATATTTCGAGATACGAAAGTTCATTAGCCTCGAAATTTATTTCAATCGATCAAAAAGATTCATCAACGATCACTGTGAAGTCATTGTTAATAGACACTATCGTTTCAAATCTTCCAGCAAAATAATTTTTTTTTCTACTAGAACGAGTTGCGGCCACACGAATCATGCATCCGCAAAAGATTCCTGTGTGCATAACAAGTGGTCTGAAAGTAATTCGTAGCGAGCATAATATTTTTCGCTACGCGAGATCGGAGCTCATGATCGATTGCATTTTATTTTTCTGACGTCTGGACACGTATGACCATGAATACAGCAAAAGGATAGTTGGATCGCGATACAAAACGCGTGTATCGTGCCAATATTGATGTGTAATAAGTACACTAACAATAAGTTCATAACGAGCACTGACCGACGCCGTACTAACGAGATATGACGAGGTAGGAATTACGTATAGCCATGTTATATCTTGGCAAATTTTCAACTTTTTACTTCCCGTTCCGACGTTAATTGGCATTTTAACTGTCTGAATTTTTTCGACACTCCGTCCAAGCATGAGGCACAAGAAAACTCAAGTCATACACAAACAGATTATAGGCAAAGTGCCCCAAGATAGTAGTACGTACGTACGTGCGTGCGAGAAGAGCGTTAGTATTACACCAACGCGGAACGAACTCTCACGCGACAATATGCGATGAGCGCCAACCATTAAGCAGCGCTTATTTCACAAGAGAAAAGCACGTAGGCTGGTTATACGGAGCTCCGAATGCCCGCAGTCAGCACGACTGATAGCGTGCGCTATTTCTTTTCGTTCCCTGACAGCACACGTGTCTGATTTCATCGACTTTAAACCCAGGTTACGCTCGCCTCCAGGGAAAGGTTATTGATTCTTGCGCTATGCACCGCAAATACCCTCAACTTACCTCGACAGATTCTCAAACCACTTATAGGAAGCGTTGAGATAGTAATAACAGTCCAATTTGTACTACCCCGACAATCGGGGCGTGAGGATAAACGGAATTCAGGCTATAATTAATGATAACATTTCCAAACACTACTAGTGTACGGGGTACAAGCTTCGTCGAAACTAGGCAATTACTTGTTGCACTCAATCCCCAAGTATTCACGAGTTCCTGAGGCTAATAACCTGTAGCTGAAAGCAGCGACACGCTGATCCGACTTTGAGTGAATTTAAGCCTGCTGAGAGTTTAGTCCGTATATAATACGATCTTCAATTTATCGCTGTTAACTTCAGGGTTTATTCGATAAATGGATTTTAATTTAATCGCTATTTGATCGCACAAAATCGTACGTCGACTGCGATCCGTATGGTTGGAAGGTATTCGTACGGATTTAAGCGCAGGGTGCTGAACATGCACGCTTTTACGATGCTGTATGTCTGAGTGATTTTCATTTTCTCTTCGCATCTCTTCTATTTTGTGTGTAAAAAAATTTAGTCTTCTCAATTACGGTACGGACGGAAACATGCGGTGGTCCTCTCGACATCAGAGAGCTACAAGAACACGCTTGACCATTAGCTGACTAGTCGTAAGTAAAATAATAATAATAAACGTGGTAAGAACCGGTGGCATCATAGCGTGATTCACGATTGTTAAATCCCTTATCCCTTGAACCCGTGCTTGAGAATTAGAAGATGTGGTATTTTTATTGTGCGTTGTATGGAGAAGAGAGGCTTGGCGCACGACACACGCAAAGCCAACGACCGTCAAAGAACGCGGATAAATCTTTGCGTCGCGTAAACAGTACTTAAAGTTTGTATCTAGTGAGCCTGAATCAATCTGTGGTTCGAAAAACCTGTAACATACACAGAAATTAGATTAATTGTATAATAATACTTCCATTCCTGATTTGTTCATTCTATTATAAACGTACGTCAGTCAATACGTGAAGCAATATTTAATACACGAGAAACCTGTAAGTTGAATAAAATTTTGGCTCTTGAGATGGTTCCTCGAAGTCGTGTGTACAGAAAAAGATCAGAATTAACGTTTTCCACACTCCTCGTTGTCCGCAAGCATTGGTACTTAACGTTATACCCACTCACGTTGGCCACACATAACAAGAGTTGAGCATTCAATCAGTTCTTATTTGGTAAGTAAATAGAAAAATGCAGTTAATTTAGCCAACGATCGTTCGGCGGCTGACCCTGTGGGTCAACCATGTTCAATGGACCACTTCGCTGGTGCAGAGGACCGCCATGTGAGCATTTCAAATTCCTAACTTCTAGTTAAACATTTATACAGTTCCGAGTTCAAAAGCGAAATCAAGATTCTTGGGTTCGCGAAGCAAAAGGATCCGGAAAGTGTGACGGGCAATGTGAACCTGACCCCGTAAGCGTAAAGTGACAGCGAAGATTACTGTTTAGTGACGATCCCAGCTCCATGTGCAGGCATCGTGAAAGGAAAGAAAAAACATCAAAGAACTTAATGTCAATAGAAAGATTCGAGTCCTTCCGAACTAACGGTGTGAATACGATGCGATCTAGTTTCTCTCATACCGTCCGTCAATTGGATTCGACTTTGTTTTCACGGGCTCGTTCTACCTCTCAGTCAGCAGTTGCTAAAATAACAAGTTCGAAAGCTGAAAGAATTGAACAACTATATTTAGTTATCTCTCTATATCTATAATGTACAAAAAAAAAAAAAAAACATGCTGTCTGCATGTTCGAGCCAAAGAGAAGAGAAGGTTACCATGGTAGATGTCGATGAGTAGAGAGAATAGACGGTCGGTGTTTCTCAACCACAGACTCCATACGCTTAAAGTAATTCGAATAAAATTAATCCTGCACGTACCGTTAGCCTGTACCTATAACCGAGTTACCCAACTCAGAGACGATTTAAATTTTGCACGAAGATTGGTATGATGGCGAAATTAGTATAACGGCCACCAGGTGATACAATCCAACAGACCGTACAGTTATTGAATAAAGAATTCAAAATTTCACCACGCTAATGGCAAATCAAGCCGGAACGTTATTGAAATCAAGAAGGCGATAGGTCGAATGACTATACTTCGAACGAACAAGACCTGCTTTTACATCTGTTACAGTGAGTTGAAGAGATTCACGATACGTGCGATCGAATAAACGTCCATAAGAAATTCGGACGTAACCAAACACGAAACTTCACAAACGAGTCCAAAAATCTGATGCATCCTTTCGTGCATCGCGTATCCAACACATTTGGCAAGAATACTGATGGCGCCAGCCGATGAGATGATAAATGAATAAGTGAAATGAAGTACGGCCAAGTGAAGTGCGCAGTCAACATAATTGGTTCGATGATTTCGGCACGTAATCTAGGTAGACACGTGGATAGCTCGAGCGTTTAGACGAGCGCTCCAGCCTCGCATTTAATTTCAAATTCCATTCAAAGAGTCAACTCCTCACGTTACACCGAAGCGCGTGTGCTCGTTGCATAATTCACGACCTCTGAGGAGAAGGTGGCTGCAATTAAGATCCGTCGATCGGTACTTGGCCGGACCATATGACGGTGTGGCTGTCTTACCCCATCGACCTGTGTACTTCAAATGCATTACTACGGCTCTTCAGGATGTAATATTGGAACACTACCTACATACCAGCCTCTGCTCGATTAGATATATGCCTCGTGAATATATTAATTAACCGGCTTTGAGTGCGAACAAATGCGCGTCATAGGTCGTATGTAACAATAACCCAACCTGATTGGCTACAAGGGGCGTGGCTCAGATGGTGGGATGTGATTCTTTGGATAAAAGATCGTCAGAAAAGGTCCGACGAATAATCTACTGGAGTTTATACGTAACAACAGGTTTTTTTCTAGCACAATATGGAACGATCTTTTTCCCAAGATTACTTACTACTCAGCTGCCATCTATGTATACATATACAGCGGTGTGATGCAGCAACTGCTGCGAGTCTTTTTGTATAGGTTGCTTTGAAGAACGGTAAAAAACGAAGTAATTGTTCAAACCATTCGAATCAATCGGAGCATCTATCGATTTCTTTTATTCGAACTCGATCGTTTGATCTGACAATTGACGGCTTCACAGTGAAGATAGCCACTGGCGAATGATGCGAGAGTTATTATACCGCTTTGTTTTCTTTTTTTTCCCCACGGCTTCTTTTCACGTGTGGTATTACACGCACGTTTCACGAGTTGTCAAAAATCTCAAGTTCCCACCGTGAATATTGTATAAATTTTTCGGTTTAAATTCAATTTGTCACGGTATATAGATAAGATACAGTGATTGAAACTCCTAATAAGTATCTAATAATCACGCTTTCGTAAAATTAATTTTACGCTTAATGTATCATTATCGTTCACGATATTCGTGCCCCGTGCATTTATTGAGGTGCAATATCTACATGTGACTGCAATGGCAACGATAAAAGATTTCAGTTGCGTCGGTGGCATGGAAAATCATATAGAGACTCTAAAAGAAACGGTATTATTCCCGCTGATGTATGGAGAAGTTTACTCTAGGTTTAACATCAAACCACCACGTGGACTTCTGTTCTACGGACCTCCAGGTAATTTCAGCGATTTGTCAAGTGCACTTATCATTCTTCCATGAAACCAAAGCAATTTCTGCAAACGCGGAACAGCAAGAACCACGGGAGCAATTAATAATCCTACTGTAAGATCTGTCACTGTCACTCATTTTGATGAAATACCGGTGGAACTTGTAGATTAGTTCGGTATCTCATATCTGTTGCTTGATTTATTAATTACGAGGTTAACCGTGTTTTGCGTAGGAACTGGAAAAACTCTCATGGCCGGTGCTCTGGCATTCGAGTGCAGTAGTGCCGGGCGGAAGGTTTCCTTCATATCACGAAAGGGTGCGGATTGTCTGAGCAAGTGGATTGGTGAGAGCGAAAAAAAGCTGCAGGATATTTTTCTTCGGGTAACGAAAGTTCGTTTCTTCATGATTTGAAAACAAGTCAAACAGATGATGTGGGGTGGATCTGAGCGAACATTGTGCAAACAACGTATAAGTTCAGGTGATCAGCTATAGCGCAGAAAAACAGGAAAAAAAACTGCGAACAGCGGCTTCCGGATCAACGGCAAACGCGTGACTTTGCACGTGTCTGATATAAATCTGATAATATATACCGATACTTATATTATTTTGAATAATTTTAGTCCGGTGGCAACTAAGTGGCTCTCAGTGAGTACCACTAATTTAAAAGAGGCTAGTAATGTTTAGACGTGTGAATTTTGAAGCTGTCGAGCAATACTTGAAACATTTAATATAGTCGAGGACTGAGGAAAAAAAAAAATTAAAAAAATGATGGGTACATCAACAAAGTGTTTGCTGCATAATTTATTCATCGTTGAATGAACCGCGGGTATGGTTTACGTTTTCAAATGGCGACATTTGAGTTATCGTTACGAGATTTCTCTAAGCTTCTGGGTATGAGCGGTGCTACTCGTTCCAACTTTGTATATAGCAACGAGATTCTTTAACTGTTTCGGATGTATCGAGGTGGGAATATTTGTGCCGGTGTATCGAACGGTACTAAAATACAAGCGGGCACACGTTCTTCGTTACACGTTTAAGTACTTGAGCGACAGGGTCGAAGAACGATGACAGTAAAGTATGATAGATGTATAACTTGGTTAGTTTGCCTATTCACTTTTTGCAACGTTGAGTCGGCACGCCTTTCGAGACTCGACGTATCGGTTGTCTCGTCGACGACTGGCACCTGACAACCCGGGGTCACCGCGCGAGATTGATAACCGAGAGAATGAATAATTATTTTAATAGGAAGGAGATAGACGCCTCTTTCCCGATAGACCGATTACCTTTAATTAAACAACGACTTTCCCTCTTTTATCGTACGACCTGTCTGATCCGCATCGTGTAATTTACCAGGCAAAACAAACGAAACCCTGTATTATATTCTTCGACGAGATTGATGGATTGGCCCCGGTTAGATCCAGTCGTCAGGACTTCGTTCACACAAGCGTTGTGTGTACCCTCCTCGCCTTGATGGACGGACTGGATAACAACTCGGAGGTCATTGTTATCGGAGCTACCAACAGAATCGAAGCTATAGACCCAGCTCTCCGTAGACCAGGAAGATTCGACAAGGAATTGTACTTTCCATTGCCGTGTTTCAACACTAGGAAACAAATACTGTCGGTATAAATTTTCTTTCTCCCTACAATGCTTGATCTCACGATGCTCGTTCGATTCTACCGTTTCTATTCTAACTTCATGTGTAGTGCGGTCTTGCGTCAATTCTCAAAACGTGCGTCAGATTATTGTGCTGTTACGATATTCCTGCGATTTCATCCTCAATTTAATGGGTGCAGACTTATTTCAACAGCACATAGAATGCCTGAAAATATCAATTGTTGAATTCGCGATGTCACCGATTTTTCTCACGCTAGACTCATCATCAGCTTGGCATGCCTCATTGTTTTGAAATACGTATAAGATTCAGAATCATGTCAATTTTCTCTAAAACCTTAGAACATCAGAACGAAAACGTACCCAACCATCCTTCATTAGTATTACCAAAACTGATACTTTTTTGTTTTTACCTACTTTTGTTTTTATTGTTTAGAAATAAATCCAGTAGATCTATTTGAGTAATGAGAAACGGTATTTATAGATAAATGGACATTCAACATCCGTGGAAGGTAGGTCAAGATTCTAAAATTTCATACGGCGGGTTGCGATAAAAACCGCTTCGTTATATCCGGGGTCAAATGTTCTGGGGTCACAGGCTTTCTGGATATATTCTGAGGATCCACGGGTATCCTAGTGTTGGTCAATGACTAACTTGATGTTAGACTAGCCAACCATAACGAGGATATCGAGGGAAAGTGATAGGAAATTGAATTAGCAAGGAAGCGTTCCTGCAACAGAACCTCCGTAACACGTCAGGCAATCAATGTTGAAACTTTCTTGCACCGATGATGTAACACTGCGCGTAATGGAAAATTCACGTATAATACTGCCACTTCGCGTATACTCGTTTCTGAAATGCAAGCTATGTTATCACAAGCATCCAGAGACGATCCATCGTGAGTCTTGCACAGCACAATTTCTCAATTACTATACTATTATTGTGGCGGTATAAAACCGTAGGAGTGATCGCAAGTTTACATGTAAAGGGAGAGATTGATTGTCACGATTTCCAAATAAGGTTCTCCCCGTGTATGTTGCTACGTATGGTTGATGGAAGACTCGAAGAACAAGAAACCCAAAGAAGCCTTGACCATGATTACCAATAACGTTTCATTAATTACAGGTCCACGTCAACAGCTGGAAACAGAAACCAGCCAAGAGATTCCTATCGTACCTAGCCTCGAAGACAATTGGATTCTGCGGTAGCGATCTTCAGGCTCTATGTGCTGAGGCAGTTATGTGCTGCGTCAGAAGAAATTATCCACAAATTTACACATCGAAAAAAAAACACCGTATAAACGGCAGGTTTCTTCAAGTAAGATTATCATACAAACGACGGAGTCTTTCATTAATTGACACTGCGCAGGCGAGGCAAGTGCCATCGAATAGCGGAAGTTAACTCCAAAAGTCTCATGTTACGCGTTTAGAGTCGAGAGTTAAATGAACCAGCCAAACTGATCGCTCGATCCCCAACGCCGCATCTCCGAAACCCGTCTCATACGCACGTGTCGTGTCTAACCGTTAGCATAATTAACTTTGGCTTTACTGCACGCCACGATCACAAATATGTCTAATACCATCATATTGTACCTATCTATATGCGCGAGCATTTTTCCACGTCGCGTGATCGAGCCACGCGTAGAATTCGTACGTACGGGTGTCAAAGATGTGATACGTGTTGATAAAATTAATTTCAAACATGCGTAAAAAAATATTATGTCCCTGACGGAACGCGTATAGGTGAACAAGCAAGACTTTTTGACAGCAAATCGGAAAATTATTCCGGCTTCGAATCGGATCGTCGAATCACCGGTGAAATGCTTACCAAAAAAAATCGGACCTTTGCTGAAGCAAACTCTCTCACTCGTGATCGGAAGACTCGGAGTTCTCTGTCCTCGGGGGATGTTATCCTCCGGTAAAATGTAAGCCATCGATAGGATGTACCTACCTGGGGCTTGTGTTTATGCATGTTGTACTAACGACTCCATCAATCAACGTCGACGCTCGACTCATCGCAGTTGTCAATCAACTCGATTGAAATATAGTTTTTTGGGTGATTGTACTCGACTCTTTTTCGTACTCTAAATACTTTCGAACAACTTTACGGTTAGATAGTAGGCCTTACGTATGCATTTTCAGCACGGGAAAAGCCACCTCGAAGTCTTCCCGCTGTCCAAGACTAATAATCACTGGAAACGGTAATTGTCACACGCGGTATATCGGTCCAGCGATTTTACACGCGTTGGAACACCTGCCATATCACGTTCTCGACATTAGTACCCTCTACGAGGTGACTGGAAGGGCGGCAGAGGAAGCCATAATCCAGGTATTTTCTCTCCTCGGACGTTAGTGCGTTACTTCCGTTGACGCTTGTCAGCCATCAGCCGATTCATCTCAGTCTTTACTATTTTTCATTCGTCTCGTTTTACTTTCAACGTCCACGTTGACGTCGTCGATAAAGCGGATTAAGGAGGCGCGACGCACTCTTCCTTCCCTGCTGTACGTCCCAGATATCACGGCGTGGTGGGAACTGGTAGACGAACGAGCACGCGTCGTCTTCGCATCTCTTATGCGGGGGCTTGACAGAACCGTGACTATACTGATTCTGACAACCGCCAATTGTCCACACGCCGAGCTTCCCGAGGAGGTTAGTAATTATAGTTAATACAGATTAGACCCTGTGCTACGATCTTCTCAGGATACCAGAGGTTACCGAATTTTTTCTTTCTTTCTTCGGCTGCCACATTAGCCAGTCACGCTGTGTCAAATGTGGGGAACAAAAAAAACATTCATTGTAACAAACGTCATTAATCAATATTCGATGAGAAAGCTTTACCATTCACCTTGGCACCGTGGAGAATATCTGCCGAAGATTTTTTTCATCATTTTGTTACACACAGACACTGTAATAGTCGGCGTTCTTTACACAAGTACTACAGTCTCACTCTGATTGCAAACAGATTGTTGTTGTTTTTTGTCCTTATCATGATGTAGCCGAACTTAGTGCCGTTTAGACCAGAGCTATTTGATTACATTATTTTATTGTGGGTCACGAACAACGTGCGCGCAGACATTTTTCATTAACCCAATAATCAGGGACCAAGGAAATCTTGAGTAAAATTAAATTATGATAAACTTGCGAAGATAGTTGCAACCAATTGTTTTTGTCATTACGCGAAATAATATTTTGGCAGATACAGCAATTGTATAATGAGCGCCAAGGCGAAGTGTTCGAGGTATCGGCACCGGAAGTCACGGAACGAAAAACATTCTTCGAACAACTGTTCTTTCCCTCTGGGTCAACAACGTCAATCACCGAAAATCGATCACAGGATTCGTCTTCTAGCGGTATATATAATATTCTTATCATGTACAGTTCCCCAACTCATCATCAAACAAATTATGCTGTCAGAGAGACCTATAATATACGGCTCTCCAATTATGTCCATAACCGTCTGAATAAATGCGTTGCTTACGACGTGTTGGATGTAAGCGATCTACGACCACTAAAGGTACCTGCATCACGTGCCAACATACATTTTCTAAAACATGTTATACAACCGGATTTAAGTTGCATTCCGAGCTTTCAGCGCATAATATTTTATGATGCTGTGATGGGGAGCAAAAATATAATCACGAATCTGACACTCCACCGATTTGATTGACTGCTAAGTACGCCGAAGATGGTACCATTTCATGACTCGGCTATTTTCCGAAACTACGTTTCTATTACCGCGATCGATTGCTTCTTGCTTCTCATGTACTTTTTTGCTATTTTTATCCGCGATCGAAAATAGATGTGATAGAAGTACCGCCGGGCAAGAGAGTTTCTACGGAGATCGACCCGAGGGCAAAGCCCTGCAGGGTTCAGTCTGTCCATTCAACATCACCGTTTGGTAAGTCAGTCAGACGCAAGCCACAGTAATCCAAGCTACTGATAAGATGCCATCAACTTACTCGCCATACTTGTCAGTTGAGAGTAAAATAAAAATGCACATCCCAAACACTCGCAAATGGATCAATGTGTTCCATTACTCAGTTACACCAGCTCTACCCGGACTGCAAAGACACCTGATAGAACATCTACTCTTACATCACGCGTGCATACTTGTCTGTACACATTTGACGACATCGCACACCCAGACACCAGATCACATTACAGTTCGCTAATAACTACACTTTATCATGTATCACCTAGAGAACATTTCGCAGGTGTTTCATCTTGCTTACCATATGCATACGAATGACCTGGGAATCAGGATATCCTGATCGAACAACCGATCTAGATCGAAGTTCGAAATTAATGACATTAGCTTTAGATAGGCTAGACAAAATAATGAGTCCGGCCATTCCTTTTGAACTTGACTTGCACCAACCTTCAGGAACAGCTTTGAAACGCGAGTATAGCGCAGCCGGCGAGGCCTGCAGGGCATCGAAACGTGCCAGGATGAAATCTGAAGCCAGAAGTATGGATGAAAAGGTGAAGCCAGGTCAAGTTTTGGAGAACATGCCGAGCAATCGAACGACGGAATTATTGCGTAGGACGGTAGCCGTGACCGCGAGATCCAATAGTCAACAACTCGAAAGCCTCTACGCGCTTCTTGAAAGGGCTATTCAAAACCATAAGAGTGATGTATACGCCACCGTCATTAGATGTTTGGACAACTACAACGGGAGTAGAAAGTTGAAGCGAAAAGCCCGCAAGAAAAACGATTACCCTGGGGGTAAATGCAGCAAAAAGTTGGTTTCAAATTGACGTATGCAGTGTAATGCTGGTCATGTAATCTTGTAAGAGACTGGTCATTTCATTGGCCAATAAAGCGTATCGAGTTTAACCGTGTATGTATATCTTGAACATGCTGCTTTCAATACTTGTATGTAACACGCCATGAGAAGTTCCTGCGGACAGAGCTGCAGAGGTTCGACTGATATTGACACCGGTTATGGAGTGTTAAATTTAAGAGTCACCTTTCATTGACTGTGGTAAGCGGCATGGCGAAGTAGGCTGAGTTTTTGTTTGTTACTACGACAACAATAGTGATTCTCTGCTCCTAGAAAGGAATTGATGGTGGTCTATGACAAAGCCAAGCACCCTGCAGGTTTTCCGAACAATGCTTGATAATTGTTCTTTTTCCCCATATTTGTTAACTCTTTCAGTTTCATCGTATGATTCTGTTTTGTTCGTATGGTTGATTGCAGAATATGTAGGTACGATAATAAACAAGGATAAAAGCGAAGACGCATAAATTCAAATGATTTATTATTAATTCATACTTGGTTCATATATACCCTTAATTGTCCATTGACGCTTGAGTCGGAAGAAAAATAGCTGCGTAATGCGAGCGTGAGAAACTTTCGAGCGAAACTCTTCTTTTCCGTTTACTAGTATTCTTAATTCGCCAGCTTTGTTACTCTTTGCTTTATGAATTATGATTCGCGACGAGTCGGCTTAGGTATTTACCGAAGCAAATGAGTTTTGAACAACGATTTATTTTCTCGTAACAGGTTGCTGCAGTGTTGCAACGGTACCGGAAAGTTCGAGCTCGAGAACAATTGACAATGGATGCTCGATCTCTTCAAGTCTAAACTGCCCATTTTATACCCCTTGGTACTGTGTTAAATTTAAATCCCCGCTTACAGCTCTGCGTGAAAGTAAGGAAAAATTATTAATAAATAAAACAGCAAACGGTAGATTCTTGAGAATCGTGACCAAAATCGTGGCCATCAAGTTTACTTCTAATTCGTTCGCCTCAGGAGCAAACCACGTGGGTAACAATGCGGTTTACGATCGCCGTATTACGTCAGAAGATGGAAACTGCGTGAGACTGGTGATGCGGTATAACGGCATTAGCTTAACAATGAAATTTCAATTAAATTTTTAACCGCTAACTCTAATGCCGTTCCGGAACGTGTAACATGCAATTAGTTCAAATTAATATTTGAATTAAAACTACACAGTTAAACGGTCAAAAGTTACGTAATGAAATTTCGGTTATCATAATTCCTTAGTCAATGTACATTCCAAAATGTAAATACGCGCAAGTAAGTGACTGTGGTAGTTTTGATTTCTTGAAAAAAGTAAAAACAAACTCCTTTTCATTCGTTTGCAATTTTCCAACGGAAAATGTGTTGCGTAAGGAGCGCGTCGTTAATTGATTTTCGAACGATCCAAGGAAAAGTTGTCCGTCAAATTATTCCTTCGCTTGACTACCTCAAAGGCGACCCGAAGTCAAGTAGGCATACAAAGTTCCAAACTTGGTAAGTGGCGTGGCTAGAATGAAAAATAAAGCAATCAAAAGAGAAGAGATGTAAGAAACTGGTTTTCTCGAACTGGTCATGCTTATGTCGTCAGCTATTTTTAATTACTGCCAAATAGGCTGTATCGTTCTCCGCTTGGAGTGCAGACTTGAAGGGTCGATTGTTTAAACATTAGCGTGCTATTCGATCTCCCCAACACAGACATTATACGTGAGGCAAAACTCGGACAATAAGTAAGGCGCGAGTTTGAAAGGTGCATAAAACGGTACTAGCATGAACCACGCTCGAAATAACATCGCACCGATAACCAGATCGGAAAACGCAAGGACGACTTGCTAACAAACTAACAGTGCCTCAACCAGCGCTACTTTGGCACGGTAAATTTTGTTCGGCACGCGATAAAAATAACCGACGAACGAATATATACGGTCATTGATTTGAAAATACTGATACACCATAATGAATGAACGAAACCAGGTTGCCCAGCTCTTCATGAAATTCAGATTCAATCCATTCTAACAGTACATGTTTTCTTGTAAGCATCTTTCAAGCGTTTAGAAGCACAATTTTTAAGAAATACACGCACACGTGTGCCGTGATAATTATCTTTCCTGGCAATAGAATTTTTTGGTACTTTCTAACATATATGATCAACATGCTTGCAAATTAAATATATAGTAAATATTTCATAAATCCTTGCTGCAGTCTGTCTAAAACTCAGGTTCGATAAATCGAAGTTAGGATGAGCCAGACTTTATCTTCATCATAAAATCGATATGCGATGCTTGAAGGCATTTGTAAACGACACCGTTAGACTCTTATAGCATAAACATAACGCTGTCCGTTTATAGTTTATAGCCTCTTTGACTGGGATAAACCGTACCTTTGGTTGAACTTGACTAGCCGCCGATATATTCGCGGGAATTTCCTTACCTGAATTACAAGTAAAATAAAATCTAAACCTACCGTTGCTGTCTTTGATAATCGAATCACGATTTTTTGTGGGACAGTTTAGTTACAGAAAACGTTTAACGCTTCTGGTGAATCATAATTTCTCGCCTGAAATTTAGCTCGAGACTACAAACCCGTAATTATACATTCCATGACGATCTTGAAACGATAAGCGCTTTACGACACAAAGATTACCCAACGCAACATGAAACGAATATGTGAAGGTACAAATAAATAATGCCCCCGTTAACTTGCGTCCTAACGTAGGTAGAAGGCACGGTCTATATGTAAGACAGTTATAAATAAACAAAATCAATGCGATCGAAAGAAGTGGTCAACGAAAGACCGCAACGAAATCGAAAGTACAATGTAACGCTTTTCGAAGTTGATTCAGCCACCTAATCCCAGCTTGAAGTAATTCTACGTTTTCGTTCAACAAACAGAATCGGCGTACCGTGCATCGAAGTTTGAATTGAAATTGACAAAAGGTAGGATGAAGAGGATTGAAGAAATAAAAAAAAAAAACTCCTGCCGGCAACAAAACCAGAATAATCATTCGATTTCTCTTCACGATCAATTGCGGCAACGTGACTTCCACTCCACAGGTTACACGATTCGAACGTCCTTATACGTTACACTGTCTTCTGCGATGTTCACGAGAAATTTAAGATTCACGACAGTTACAATGGCGACAGAGGCACGACGCTACATTTTACGATACACGGGAATCCGTCTGCACGCATCAACAAAATTCCTCGCAATCATCGACACGGTTCTAAAGTTTGCGCTGAATTTTTTTTATCGAACTTCAATATTCCGATCTCGAGGATGGAATGAGAACGATAGACACTTGAGAAGATCTAAGGCACTGAATTTATAAAGCGTACAAATTTTCAACGCTTCATTGCACGTGTCGTTCACATTCAAAGGCAATCTTATCGGAGTAGCACATCTTTAAGGAGGTGCTCTGACCGATTTCGACGTTGACGTATATATCTCCAAATATCGAAGTCCACGTATCTTAGATGCGAAAAAAGGCTTAACAGCCTCGTTCTACATGCAATTCTGCACAAAGACACTACAATAATGTATTTTCATTTAACGCAGAAATAAAGAAAATTGCAATTGTAAATTCGTAGAGTTCATCTCATTTCTTTGTCTTTGAGTCAAATGAAAATGGGAAATGAAATGTTTTTGATCAGAATTGCATACAGAATGAACCTGTCAAGCCATTTTTCGTGCTTGAGATACATGGAGACTGGACATCGATATTTGAAAATATATATTTCAACGTCGGAATCGACTGGACACCCCCTCAAGTCCTGCTCAACTGACTTCACTGATGGATATCAAGTTAAGAAAGAATGAAAATATAAGTAAAAATTGCCAATTTGTATTTTTGCACAGATCTGATGAGACATACGAAGTTTGCAAAAATAAGTCCTGTACTGCTAGTACAAAATTGCGTAACTAAACTGAAAATGTTGAGTTTTCCAAAACGTCGTACGTACACTTTGTAGGGATGTGATACAAACAGACACTGCAGAATTTGTGCAGTTTCGTATAACTTCGGAACGTTTCTGTGTCACGTATAAACAGTCGCGGACTTTTTTCTTGCCTCTTATTTTCTCCCAAGGCGAATTCGTACAGCAGTCCTCGTCTTGACATACCGCACCTAAAAGGTAAGTGACCATCTGAAAAAGGATAAAGAGAAAGAAGAAGAAAAAAAAAAAAAGAAACAAGTTGACCGGCAGGAAATACCCAAGCTTATCAACTCATGAGAATTAAAGAAAATAAGAGTAAAAATCAGTCACGAAAAAGCTACTCGGAGAGAAAGTATTTTGGTGAGACAACAGCTACTTATTTCTCTGAATGAAATTTGGAGATAAAACAGTACAAAGCGAGCATATCTCATCAAGTAAACCAAACGTCGTCTAATTTGAAAATTAGTAAAAATATAAATAACGTTCGTAGGTATACGTTGAGGCGTGATTTAATCAAATTCATCCGTAAATTAGAATTCGGTGAATTAAGCGAGTCCTTGTTTTTCGTATGTAGGTATTGTCATGGCGAAGAAACGGGCAGATACTATCGCGGATGAAGTGGAGGGGATACCATGCGGGCCCCGAAACTTCACAAGTGGTGTGATAGCCCGGTATAGAGGAGGAGTTGAAATCAAGCGACACAGGGAAACAGCCAAACGAGAGATCCGGTTCTGCTTTGCGTACGTAGCGTAGCGGCCGCGATGCGGCACTGAGAAAGAGGCACCAGGCATAGAGAGCAACAACAAATCACCGTGGAGGTAATAGGTACCTATCGCAGGTGAGATACACCAACTCCGGTAGTGGTGAGTGACGGTGGAGAGGGGGCCCGATATGGGAGGAGTTCTTTTTGTGTTTCCGAGAGAGGCTGCAAAGAGTAGAGGAGGACTGCTGCTCACCTGAGGTAGGTACACTCAGGTGGCAGTTGCCCTGTCGCGAGGCATACCGTGTCGGCGGCTCTTCGGGACTTCAATCCCCAGCTCGCCACTCCGTTCTGAACACTCCTCTCTCTAACCGATGTGTGTGAACCACGTGCGCGATGTCCTTTTTAAGTGCCGCAACCCTTATGGCCGGACGAGTTGCTCCGTCCATAGATTAACGTGCGGGGACGACTGAACCGCAAAGTAGAATAATTTCACTTCTATCAAGGAATGACAAACTATTCTTCATATTTATCAAAATACCACTGCGGCTCGATCGAACTTTTCAGATTAACTGTAGTGGTTGGTGTTCTCTACGTTGACACTGTAATCGAAGTCAACTCGACAGTGGCTGTGTTTATGGGAACTAGAAGCAGTGCTCGGCTGTGAAGTTATTTTTTTTTTTTTTACTTTTTACCCTTCAATTATCAGCTTCAGGAAGTTACTGTTTTTCTCAAAGTGAGCCGTATATGCAACAATTATAAATCGCACTCTGGAACGTTCGAACCGGAGAACGGATTTAAAATGACTTTGAACCGACCATCGTCTGGCCTCATCCACAAATACTCAGCCACCTTCGCTGGTCGACAAATTTCTATCAGCTGGATTAAATCATAACTAGTGTTCACGTGTTGTACACGACCCGTGTAACAATGATGGGGGAACTAATTCGCGTTTCCGGAAGAGCTCCAGACGTCGCTGAATTCCTTCGGGAAGCTATGCTGTCCCAAAGATTTGCCGATGTTGCCCTCTGCTGTCCCGGTGGTCAGAGGTTTCTAGCCCACCGCCTTGTACTCTCGGCTGCCAGCCCCTACCTTCAAGTGAGTTCTTCGTTCACATCATCTTACACATACCGAGGTGCTCGTAGTTACAACATTTTTATCATCCGCCGCGCCGAATATCGTCTTTCTACTTGAATTTTAACAATCCTCTATCATTATATTATATATATAATTATACACGGAGAAATTTGTGAGTTGCGCCGATGGTTTGGGAAGTACGTTTCGAACATATGTACCTTATGTAAACCGGGAATTTAGTTAAGCTGGTCACGTTTTATTATTTACGTCGAATCTGAGCTCAGATATCACCGAACCAAGGAGCTTGACTGACGTACCGAACATTTTAGACGGGCAACAACGTGGAACGAATAAGTTGAATCAACTCATTTGGTATTCGTATACAACATTTTGCATAATTCTGGGCGTTCGACTGCTTCTGCAAGTATATCGGTTGATTGGACACATCTGGTTAAGCGTCAAATCAGTTTGAGACAAGTACAAGCTGTTCTGAATTCAGATCAATTAATTCTCGATATCATCAGTTCCACGTGAGTGCTGAGGGTCCACCTTCTTTCAAACTCTAAACGCGACTGCGGGTAATCCGGCGCTTCTCCAAGACTCTCGTCGTCGCTCTTTTTCTTTCTCTCTCATTTCCCGTCCTGGGCAGTACACCACCTGATCGTATCGATTGGCCTCACGTGTCGAGTTATCGATACGCCAAATGTAAAAGGAACTTCATCAGAAATTCAACGTCAAGAGCTTGTAAGAATCCCTTATACATGGTCACAGTGATTAAATTCCGATATTGACACTTCGTCTAACGTCTAGTCAGAATATAAACCTACACATTTGACAGATCGATCATTTCACCTTCGTGTAAGAGATTAGCTTACACAACTGGTAACGAATAGATCCGGAATGAAACAGTAAAAAAAAAACAGTGTTGAACATATCCGAACATCGGATACGCGCTTTTACTTCATAGTTTCTTGACTCGTTTTCCGGATCAATGTGCAAAGTCCAACTAAAAACTCACCACCCGACGGCAACTTGGAATTATCCGAAACAATAGTCAATCAGCCACACCTTGATTTTCACCGACAAAGGTAACAAACATTCCGTTCATATCGATTCCGCGGAACATTCGTAGGCGTCTACCTCGTGAATCGGCTGTAAAACAGTTAATCGATGGATGTTCACCGGGCCCCACAAAGCGGTCTGTTTTATGGGGACGCAGCTTGATTCGACCACGTGCGAATTCGCTCTTCACTGGTACTGACAACGAGTCTGCAGTGGTCATTTCAATTGTGCACAGTTTGAAAATTCGAACGCATAACCCTGTAGATTTTCGCTACCATTTCACTATACTCTGACTATGAATAAAATTTAATGTATCTTAATTCATCACCAGCTGCCTCGCGTTTGAATACTGAATGAAAAAAGTGCCAGTCACGTAGAGATGACAATGCAGATAAAATGCTCTGTTGACCGAAGCAATGATCCCACTTGAAACCGAATTTACGCACGGACCTACAATCTGTGCATCAGTTTGAAAGGGCGTAAAGTTCAGCAATGAATACTCCAACAATGCAATATTTATGTCAATTTGATAACTGGTTACAACCACCAATTAACACTTGCGTTGAATCTTGTGGTTTGTTAGCCATTCTGTAAAACAGTCTTAACGGTAATTCTATCCGGAGAAAACTCTCTCCGCCCACTCACAGTACAAATTATTATACACTTGCATCATAGGTATAATAATATAAAGTGCATGCCTCACTTATCAGATGGGTCGACATTCGAACAAAACTTGTGTTTACTAATCGGATATGAATATATTTTTAATTATTTATCACATGCTTCCTTCGTATTCTTTTTTATTTTTAAATCGTATACATGAAGAAAATTTATACAGGAAAGTTTTCAATATTGCATAGTAGTCCTGCACTAGGAGGATCTTTACTTTGCCTGTACTCAATGCGTGTAAAAATTGTAATAAGAAAAATCGCCACAGTTCTGGTATAATATTTCGCGACTGCTGTGGAGTATATCTGTATATATGATCCTCCCGTACAAATGAATTCTCTCTGTGTATTAAGGCAATTGATAACCTGTCAGCCCCGTGGGTGTGGCGCAAAATTATTTAAGTTCAGTAATTCAAGATGGAAGATACGTTTTAATTAACAAGAATGTTCTGGTCGCAATGGCTGCACCTCGTGCGTCCGTTTTCCGATCGAGGAGTTCGATTTGAACGGCGATAAATTAAAAGAAGTTTCATTTATGGGCACGTTCTGTACACATACGGGTCTCGCCTTTTGAAAGGACTAGTGTAAACCGTTAATCGGCGCGTCGAAATATTTCCAACCGAAGAGCGGACAAAAAAGTGAGATCGATAGCATAAATCTTCTTCTAAACGTGGCTCACATCGTGATCAGTTGCTGAATATGAACGCGGAATACGGTGGGCATGTGATGTGCCCATCGCATATTCGCGCAGTCTTCTCTCCGAAACTCGCAAGTCATTAGAACGCCTCTCCAGTTTTGGGGTCAGGTTGGCCAGTGGATATTGCCAGTTCGACATCGATGGGCTATGACTTACGAGGTGCTTTACAAGACAGCATCTCAAAATTAATCACCAATAAACAGTACTCGAGTCTCAAATCAAGTTCCGGACGTTAGCGGTCAATTGGCCTAGACTCGGCTGATACCTAATCAACTCTAATCGTATTCATCAAACATCCATATGATACAATTAGGACAGCTTATGGTACAATTTTATTTTTGTTCAGTCGTAATTTGAATAATTCATCATGCATGTGACTTGAAGTGTCGTTTGGGACTGTGCAGGTGTACTCGAACTAGAATCCAACGGATGAATGCGAAAGAGTAGGACAGCAAGAAAAGAGAAGTGATTGATCCATTTATACTCAAGCTTCACTGTAGTTAATATCATTAACGTCAGGAATTGTCTGTTAAAAAGAAATGAACACTAATTTGCAACTTTGTCTTAAAGGACCCAGCAGATTCCTTATGGGAATTGGCTCTCACAATCTGTCGAATTAGCTGAAATTTTAGTATGTTGTAGTACATACCCTCCCAAAGAAAAGTCAGTAGTTGCATTGCATTGATTCCATCCATGAATTCGCTGGTTTACTGGAAAGAGGTGCAAGGTCAGATTTCGCCCGAAGACCGAGACCCTTCGACTCTTGAAATAATCGACTTGTCCTGTTTTTCATGTGTGTGCGTAGTCTCTACAAATTGGCGGTGCATTTTTTCGCTAATATGCTTCATTTCAAGTCCCCTTGAAGCTTTGTAATTCGTTAAAATCGCGAAATCCAGAGATACCAGAAAATCCGCGTGCCCCCCTTTCGAAGCCGGTATCACGAAAACTGCTGATTTTTAACAATTGTGCCCGTGAGAATTTTTTGTCGAGAGGTTACGTACTACAAATTACTAAAATTTCAGCCAATTCGACCGAGAGCCAATTCCCATAAAGATTCTGTGGGGTCCTCTGAAGATGTTCAGTTGCTGAAGCTTCAGCAATAGTTTCATCACAGTATACTAAATTTCATGCAATCCTAAATTTGTGATATCACGATTTTTCCCAACAATGAATTTTTGCATTAACGTAACGAACTTCAAACTCGTCATTTTCTACCGTTTCTACCGTAAGGCCGTATCAATGCTTTAACCAGGAGTGAAACATTGCTTGTCATCCAATGTCAATGACCGCCCAATAACCTGTAGACGAAAGCCAGAGGGGAACGTTTATACGTATATTATATACGTATGCAAAGGATAAAAAAACAACAAAAACCAATGCCAATGAAACTGGACAAAGCACCGTTGAACGGTCATATGTGTAATAACTTATCGTTCGAAATCAGTTACCAGCATCGAACTGTTCGCCACAGTCCGTTTAACATTGACGGTCGCGCAAGGTTCAATGCACTTTATCGGAAAAAAGGTCACAGGTGAGATCTGGATACTCTCAGAGCGATATTGCCAATTGCATATTTATATATGCTTCGAAAGAGAGGATGATACCGCGAAATACAATGACTCGTGAAAAGCTGGTTAATTTTTGAAGATGGTGCATCATATCCAATTAGTCCGAATACAAACGTTCGTCTTGTGAAAGCAAAATCGACGAGGTTCTAGCTGAAACGGTAAAAAATTGCAATTCGCATGTTCGGTGAATGTGTATGTATTTATTCTTAAACAAGGTCAGCATTTGACGTTGTTTGTGTTTTGTGCCGGGTTGGCAGTGTGGTAAGAAACCGGCTGCAAAAATTTCACAGCCCACTGATACTTGATGTCACCGTGCGTCACGATGGAATCACCGATGTATGATTTACACTTGAAATCAAAACGATTATCCCGGTTTGTTGTGCGACACTCGGTTGCGTCTTCGTCGCGGAAGCCAAAAAAAAAAAAACGCCTGTAGACCGTGACTGTGGTTCATATTTGTTTTATTCACAATGGAAAATTGTGAAAGTCTTAAGAAAGAAAAAATCTAGTGCCAGGTGCGTGATTCGGTACGATGACTAATTAATTTTGGTGCCTACCGCACCTTATTTCATCAGATATAAATTGAATGCTTCCGTTTACCGAATATGCGATGTGTTTGCGTGTAGGGGAACATAAAAGACCTCTAAAAAATTTGCTAAAAAAATAAAAAATGTTTCGTTCAATGGTTTTATAATTGGGAGCTTATAAGCGATTTGCAAAAAAAAAAAAACAAATAGAGTATTTCGGGTAAAATGTAATACTTCCAATGTTTAAAAAAATAACACTACCTCTTTATCATTTTTGGAGGGGGTTCGTCGTGCCCGGATTTTTTTTTTTTGTTTGTAATCATGGCAATGTAACGATGAATTTCTTCAAGATAGATCAAAACAACTTGTACTCGGTGCTCAAAAACCACAAAAAATAATTAGCGGTTTACGGGGCTCCATCGTGTCCCATGTTCCCCGACAGTGAGAAAAATTGCATCTTATGATTACATGGCGTTTACTTGATTTCTTTGATTTTTTAAAAATTTGATTATTTATTTGATGGATTCAAATTGGGGGTACTAAACTTTAATAATTTTACTAAAATCAACGCAATGGTTGTTTGATTCAATTTCCCTTTTCTGGCAACAAGTAATAAAGAAGTATCTAAATAATCATTTACACATTTACAAAAAAACATTTACTCGAATCAAATAAAAATTCTTCAATTTGGTTAAATTTTATTCGAAGTAAGTGATTATTTCGGCTATATCAAAACGCTTGTAATTATATGAATACTCTTTATCCGATATTTATTTGCTGTTAGAAAAGAAAAACTGAATCGAACAACCCTTGCGTTAATCTTGGTAAATTTATTAAATTCTAGTACGTCTTATTTAAATTCAGCATTTTATTCCAATGTATAATTCGAGCTAGACCACCAAACTTGTGTCAACGAACGTAACTAATTATCCACGCCTCATTTATCGTACACCTCGTGGTTAAGCTCCGATGCATACATACGGTAGCACTCGTGAGTGTGCTTATTGGAGTAATTATCGTGCCTTCGAAAGGCTAATCCAAAGTCTGCGTGATACAAAATGAGAAGAACGATTGGACAGTGCAGGTCGGTGCTATTATAATGACGATACCGTTTAGAAAAAGATGCTTTGAACAGCAAGATATTCAATATCCAAATAACATTCAGGCCATAGTTTGATCTCCTATTTCAGAAGTCGATGATCGAATTTGAAGGTATATTAATAGTCAATATGACCGACCCTCCGGCAAGAAATAAAGTAAGCGTATTCAATGAAGTTCTGACCGTTATAGTAAAGAGCAATTACAGAGTAATTAGAAAGAGAACATTGGTTATAGATCTCTATTTAACTTGCACTGACTGGTTTACTCAAGTACTCAAGTCTCACCTGAAATGCTTCAAAGACCCGAAATTTTCACCAACTTAATCAGATTTTATCTTATTCATATCAATTTTAACTTGAATATTTTTCCGATCGCCGATTATCAATCGACAATCTTCACGGAGTATTTTGACATTGCAGGTAATACCGAACCGCATAAAGGCCCGAAAGTACGTAATTTCGAAGTGATAATAAGAAAGTGAAAATTGACTAGACTTATACTCGTGACATACTGTTCCAAAATTGTATATTTCCATGCAACAGAAATCAGGTTGAAAAAAAAAAAATCAAGCGGAGACTTTTATTTGAGCAATCTATCAGGCATACTATCGCCGAACCGACTGGTTTTCAATTTGCCAAGGTCAAGAACGACCGATAATTTATCTATACCCCGACGTTTCGGTGGCTGCTTTCGAAATTAACGAACTTGTCAGTCAAACTCGGACCGTCTAGTCTCGGATCATAGAGTAAAAACGGAGCACCTGATAATCTCCCGCTGCGATACCTTGTGTTTCCAAATTGCTTCGGTGTGTTGCGTGAAGTTATTCAATTTGAATTCACAGTTGGTTCTGAAACGTGGCACACACATGTTCGGCGAACCTATGAGGAATCGGTTTCATTTTAATAGGCGAATAAATATCACACCTCCCCGCCACGCGTGTCTAACATAAGTAAAGAATTGGTGTAACGGTTTCCTTTTCTCTGCTCTATTACAGCCATGTCGCGTGGAGTGACGGGCGCTTTTTATTTGCCTTCGCCTGTGATCACGTGAATAAAATTGACGAATGTTGAGGTTCGCCGTAGTAGAATTACGTGGATACGATTTGTAATCTACATTGGAAAAAATACTTTCTACGGAAGTTTATTAAGAGCGCGGATCTCGTTTAATTTCTCGTTGTATATTTTACCGAGTTATCGTATGTACGCATCGCTGACATTTGCTGGATCGTAAAAGTAGATTCGGATGAATACTAGCCTTTTGTATTCGGGTAACCCTTCACCCCTGCTCTCGGATCCAGAGACCCCTGACCTCCATTTAGAAAGAATTCGATGGGAATAACGAAGTTGAGTTGCCGTACTTTTGCCGACACGAATACAACCCTGATATATCCGTCAAGTCAGTTTCCTCTGTAAAAGAAATACAGCCAAGGATAAAAATAAAAGTACGGTGAGACGAAGATGAGAGAGAAGAAAAGAACCACCATGAGAAATAAGTACCCTGCAGTGAGCTGCTTCATTACGATCGTGTAGCATGGTCTATATAAAGGCACGTACCATTGATGTGTATAATTAAATCGCCATATTTCTGTGCAGCGTTCGAAGGCTTGCTCAAACATACTTGTTTCACTTCTTTTTATTTCCCCATCGTTTATTTGTTGCTTTGTCGGCTAGCGCCTATACAATCTTGTATAAAAGGTATGAAGTTACGCAACGAATGGCCGATGATCGTGTACCGGACTTCGCTCATCACAGGCATGGATCCATCGAGTGTAGTATCGTCGTTACACGTATAAGTATGCGCGTCAATGGACGTGAAACGCGACATCGTGACCGAAGCATCATGCCCGTTGCTCTACGCAGAAGTCAGGTCTCAATAATATAATCTCTTGCATAATTCAGGAAAGGTGCAGGAATACGGTTATATCTCGGTCCCAGCATCTTTCCCACACGAGAATCTCTGCTCTCCGGTTCACCGTTTACAAGAACTATAACTGTATCCAGGCAATTCAGCGCGTTATCGACGTGGTTGTTAATGTGCCATTACTATGTTAGAACTCGGACGTTCGCCCAACTGTCACGTATCAACTTTTCTTTTTTTCCTTACTTTTTTTTTCTTCAAGTTGTCACGTTTTAACGCCACCAAATTTAACCCACACTTCTGTAACGTCTCGACAAAGCGGTAGTCTAGGATGGTTTAAACATGTAAGCATAAAATTGTGTTATTCAAATATTTCCGTAATGGGGATAAAAAAAAAAAGGACAACCAAAAACGCATTAGTGTATTCACAGGACGTCGTTAGGATCCATAAATCTTTCAAAAGCAAAACCCGCGTCGTTACGTTGCTATTTCACAGTGTTCATAAAACGACCTTAATTCGGTTTTTCCTTTCCTCTCCTTTTTTTTGCAGATTGAGAATGAGAGCCACGCGTTAATGGTTAAAAGCAAGAATGTTAGTGCATAAACACTCAATACCAGATTGGTAAAAGTAGACATTAGGAGTAAGGTGAAGCATGACTAATCTGACTGTAGTGCATGCGTTATTTCACTACTCACATAAACTTGCACGGGTCAATCATCGGGTAAACATTCACTCGAGTTCTAATATCACCCTCTGCATTATTGAAAATTGTAAAAAGCACAACAGTGTGTCCAAGGAATGACAATCAACATTGCCGGCAGGCTGTGGTCAACGGTGACTTTTCACAAGCGTACGATTGATAGATCACGTTCATAAATCTCGGCTGAAGGATAGGGTCAAAGCCAAGCAACGTGGCAAGCATATAATCAGCCACCATATCTAGCCTAAACATTAGTGAAAAATTTGACAAACTTATCACGATATGTACGGGTTACAGGTAGGTGTAACGTGAGATTAAAATGGGTGTAACAAAAATAATCGCTGGGAGATAAATTACAAACTTGTCTGACAGGCCGGCTTCAATTATAATACAGCAACAAGTTCCAGCGAAGACTGAGATGTCGTACTGTCCGCGGGGTAAATACTACAGCACATGGCACAAAACGCTAGCCGGATTTCGAGAGATCTATCAATTTCACGTTTAATGAGTTTAATAAGCATCCAAGAAGGAGAACGCGAGTCGGGGAAACGCAACCACTGAGCATTGCGATTTACGGTAACTTATGGTCACAGTGGCAATGACCTGGCCATTTACGATCATCGTCTCCCAACGGCAGTCTCGCTGATCTTCCGCAAGAAATTTTCTGCGCGCAGAAGTTATTTATACGTTGAAGTTCGCGCATCATCGATCTAAAAGCCGATAGTTTCCGTAATTCTCCCGGACATTTTCGAAAAGGAAGTCTACTCTCGGACGTTGCTTACGTAAAAAACAAAGGAATTCCGTTTAGGTCATTACATTTTAACATCCTAGGATTGCGATTTTGATAAGGCGTATAAAACGCTGTATTAATACATCGCATCGATCTCCATTTTTTTATACAACTGTTACCAAAGTTGTACGGTGATGAATAAATTCCTTCCGTAAACGTATTTCAAAATAGGTATGATAAAACTTTGGACATCGCATACTCGACCAGTTCTTGACGATTTATCTAAGATAACGAGATGTTTTTGACTAACAATCCAACTCGTGTCCCGTACAGGTAACAAAGTCTTTAAACGTGGGATGAAGCACTGATAAATTGGCAACACCAGTTGGATTAATTTAGTTTAGTTTATCTTTCGTTAGATCGTGGTAGCCAGAGTCTTCTGGCCCAATTTGTGGACGTGTAAATGATGCCAGAAGAGCGTTAGTATCCCCTAATTGAGCAGCCTGCAGCAGAGTTTACAGCGCCATTCCGTTTCTATCGGGCTCTTTTTCTCGCATAAACCACATTCTTAATTATTCGAACCGTTGATTACCGTACGCGCACTTCCGTATATCGTTAGAGTTCAAATCTCACCTTCAATAGCCGTCTCGTAACGAGTCACGCTCTGAACGATACACTATCTAAAAATATATTACAATGTAGGAATTTTGTTCCCCTTCAGTGAAAATTATCTCTGTTTCTACTTTATGACAACGAAATATCGATAACTATCAGAAACATCACCTCAGTCTTCGCAGCTGATGACACAAAAACTTTTTCCTCACATTTCCACGCGCACTTGGAACTTTGAGAAGTCAGTAAATTCAGAGATCTTGTTCTCATTCAACAACAAAGTGCAATAAACCTACCTAACTCGCATTTTCTCGTACACACTACGCCTAGAGCCTAATTCTCTGCGGTGATAACAAATTATCCATTTTTTGTTGTTTTTCTTTTTTTACAATTCTTTGACTAAAGCAACGTTTAGTGTTCGATCATCTTTCTAAGTCTCCAGGTGTTTGGGGGATGTAACCAGTTTACAAATCTACTGACCCAGACCCAGCGTAACCGAATTCGATTTAACGTATCCGCAATCCTCGCAATACAAAAAAAGGCTTGTCCATTACCTGAACTCAAGGGTTCTTTGTCCTTAATTTTCCAACAAGCGAGTATGGAAGCATAGCACAAAAACCGTTGGGTGTGCTAAAAGCGAAACGAGAAAACGATATAATGTAAGTTTCTCGTGCCCTCGAATTTATAGTTCGAGATATAATCTGTGAGCATGCGGCGACTGCAGCGCATACAGATGTTAAATCTTATACATTTTTCTTACGAGAAATATACGTGCGCATCTGAGAAGAGAAAAAAAAAACAGTAAATGAAATATAAAAAATTATAATTCAACATCAAAGACGGTAGCATTCGTAGCAAGAACGAGGTACCTTCTGTCGCGCCGATCTGTTCAGAGTCTAAATAGCGTGAGAAATTTCTCCCCGAACGATGCAATATTAATGCTTTTGCGTTGTTCTTTCGATCAATTGGCAACATCGGGATGATTTATAAGGTATGAAAGAAACGATTTGTGATTAAATAACGCATTCTCTGTTTCAGGAGGTGCTGCTAGCGCACAGCAGATCAGCAGGATCGTGCGAGCCAATAACAGTAATACTGGCCGAAGTGGAAGGGCCTGAATTGGCGGCAATTTTGGGTCTGATATATACGGGAAACGCGGCCATAGCGAGACCGAGATTAGACGCGTTTTTGAGGGCGGCGCAAACGCTTCGCGTCAATCTCCCTCCGCTACCGGAAATGATGACGTGCACCGACGACTGTAAGCCGGAAGATATAAAGGATGTGAAGTTGAACACGACTTATCTTCAATGTGATCAATACCCTCTGCTTTCGTACAGAGACTGGTTTCAGCAACACGAATCGAACATTCACTCGTACAACTCCTTCTACGAAGCGGGGCGTCACCGCTACGTCAAATCCCACGAGGTATCGGAAAACCCGAAAATCTACCCACATCGAGATTCCAAGATGGAAACGAGCCTCCCAACGAGTCCGGACGTTCACAGTGAAAACGGCGCATCGAAACTAACGGACAAACCAGTAGACGCGCCACTCGATACGAGATACGTCTTGGACCCGAAGCTCGACCTCGAGTCAATTCAGAAAACAAACGGGCATTCCGAAGTCGAGAAAATATCGCCCGCCATGACGGATTCCCAAAAAAGACAACCGGAAGCCGTTGTCAGACCAACGGACGGATGTCCAGCAGAAGCGACTGCCATGAATCTGTGCAAGATATCGCGGAACACCAATGTGCACCAAGCCCAAACCGAAGTCGACGATGGTCTCCGAGCTTCCAGGTTTAGAGAACGTCTTACGTGTGTTGAAAACGTGGCGAATTGTCCGACCAATTATTCGACGACAAAAGGATCCTTCGCGACAATTGAGCGGCAGGCGGCACGCTCAACGCAATCGACTGACACGAGGAGAGTTTCACACCACGGTGAAAAAGACAGACCACCGTTTCCGATGTCGGGTGAAAAAAGTCACGGATCTCCGAGTAAAAGTTTGGAGAGCTTGTTCGATCTCAGGGTACCTTCGTTGCATCGATCCGAACATACGGAGCCTCAGGCCATTGGGAAGTTTGGTTACGTTCCAGGCGAACAAGGCACCGTATGCAGAGACGCCTGCTGCAGGTGGAGACCACCCAGGAAACACGTGGCTAATCACGTCACGGCTTCCCCATGGCGGCAACTGACAAGACCCCATCATTCCCCGAAGATGCAACCGATAGTGATGCTTCAGAATCATACCGGCAATTGTGTAAGTTTATATTACATGCTTTCTTTGTATATACTATGAAATTTTTCATGCTCGAGGCGTTTCGCTACGCTCGTAAGTCCATAGAAGCGTTCATGGTAATTTTAGCAATTTTCAGTAAGATTGAATATTCCTGCACGAGTGGTTATAAACTTTGCCAATGTTGTTTTTTTCTCACTCTTGAAAAGTTCTTTATTTTTCTCAACCGTCTGCGATGGGGAGATGAATAGCTAGTATAGATCGTTAGATACCTGTGAGAACAGGCGTTCTACACGGTACAAGTGATTGTGAAGTTTAGGGACACGCGACGGTTTCCCATGCCTCAAATAATGACGCAGGGACGCAAGTCGGAAAGATTCATCGGCGTTGTTTCAGGCGATTCCTACGTCTATTTTTACTTTTTCATAATTGACTTATTTTGTAGGTACTTTAGCTACGTGTAATTTCGTGTGACACGCAGGTCTTGAATTAATCGCTTATAAGCTTAGCTAAGAAATTTCGATACTGCCATAGTTGTCGTACACATTTAATTTTTACCTATATTCATTATATTCGGATTTCAACATCGCGATGTGAAAAAGTCAAGCCTTCGGTAACACGCTTTGTGTTTCTTGAGAAGGTATCTGAGGAGCTGAATTTGGAAATTATCGTAAAATCTGTTACAGGCCATTTGATAAAAGATTCAATCATCGGCCACGGCCTTTGCTCTGGCGAATGAAATTCACGATAGAAACAAGACACTGGAAGGTAAAAATTATAAGCTACACCGTCAAAGTTCTTCTCACAGGTTTCTTCGACACAAAAGTATAGGATCAATGAGCACTAAATCTCGAATTATTAGTGTAATCATACAAACGTTGAAATCAATTCTTGCTGATGTTCCTTAAGCGGCGAGTGCGAGGTTGACCGAAACACGATAATCTGCAATCTTTATGCAATATTAATGTATCGAATATTATGCCCAATATCATTGCCGTTCGATCAACAATTGGAATTCAGTAGCTGTCACGAAAGGGAGTAGCTGGAAAAAGAAGGCGGAAAACAGAACACATTGATCAATGACGATGAACCAACGGCTACTAAATTCGTTTGAATGGTAACCATTTGTCAAATGCTAGATTGTATACAACTGTTCGCGAAAGACAGAGAATCGCCGCGTGACTCGTAGGCATGCATCACTCGGTGCGCGAGTACCGACCATGATGAAGTGCACAGCCAGTTAGCTATTGTGTGCCATGGGCAATGAATAAATTACAATAATTCATGCGAGTCAATTAAGTGCGCACAGAGTCAAGCGTCCGGTGCAACAAGGTATGACGTATACCCACACAGTGGTTTGCGTTCGTCCGTTTTTACTTGTTAGGAATGACTGTACGAGACCGTATAACGTTATATGTGACTTGAGGGATAATTTGTTGGAATGAGCGTTAAAATTACAAGAGATTGATTTGCGTTAACGAGGAGGAGATATGTAATGCCGTAATTCTTGGTAATCAGTTATAATCCTTACAAACGGCTTTCCTTTTATTACTTTCGCCAAGGCGACAATTTTCAAAGAGTTAAAAAAGTAGTCGATTCAGTGAAAGGGAATCCATCAACCGAAATACCCAAACCTGGCTTGCCGTAAAGTCCTTTTAAAATATTCAACGATGGTAAATTCACCTGGATGGTTAATGGAGCAATTACATTACTCTCGCTGTTTTGTTGCGATACCTTTAGACTGCTCCGTATTTCCGTTATGAAATGCTCGTGCAAACTACAAAAATTTTCAGTAGCACGGCTCATCCCGTATAAGTCGTAAAATAACCAGACGTAATATCTATAATAAATGAATGTACATATTTCGATAATTTTCTAAACTTCGAACATAAATTTTATTTGGATAGTTAAAATCACATGATTACCGATACAGGTTAACGACGTAATCTCCTACATCGACTTCGTAATTGGGTTAAACATATACTCGCACTAGAAATATGCGGAGTAAGCTGAGGAACGTTTTCTACGGCTCACATTTAAAATATCGTTTTGCAATCGGTAGCAATTTCTGTCGTTTCCAGTTATATTCATAAAATAACGAGTGTTTGTCTTTCTCTGTAATGGTAACTATTCCCACGTGTAAAAGTATCGAGCTAAATACTGTTATGGGCACGCTGTTCGCAGGAATTCATAAACTGTATGGTTTCCGTACTTAAACGAAACGCTTGAAAATTGACGATCTAAGTACGCTTATACCTGCCGGCGTTTTGTCGGCTTTTGAAACAACGTGATAGATTTACTTCCAAGTACTCTACGTGTAAAAAAAATGACTTTCAGAGAAGCGTATTTGCCGTCACCGCACACAGTTTGATGTAAATAATAATGCATTCTGGAAAAAAGCCCATAAAAAACGGAATAGGTTTTAAAGAAAAAGTAATAAACCAATATAATTTAAAGCTGAAAGCTGTTGTAGACATTCCTGAATCATCTCAGGCTGTCGATATACTTTTACAACGTTCGCAAGGCACTGATCATCATTTTTCTTAATTTCCGTGTGCCTGTAATATACACGGGGTTTTTCTCACTTCTGAATTATGAAGCGCTCGCGGTTAAATTGAAAAACTTGGTTACTCTGCAACTTTCAGTTCGTAACCAGAGAAGCGCAATAGCAACTTTTTACAGCTCCATTGTCAACGCCTCTTCAGCTGTAACACGACTATTTCGAATAATCGATCGTAAAGAAACGTACCGTCAGATTTTATGCATTTTATTGGATGCGAAATTGTAAAATGTAAATTTAAACATGCGACGAAGAGAGTGGTTATCAGTTTTAATTGAAATTGATACGACTCGGAGAATCGTTGGCAAGAACTCTTCTCACAAAGAGTATACGGCGCTGGTACGACCGTCAAACTTATCCCATGTCATAGACTTGGTTTTCTGCATGAAAATCCATACGAGCAATCTACACATCACGTTATTCCTACCCAAGTACAAGTCAAAATGAAAGTCGTGTATCATGTTCACCATAAATGTTGTCGTCGCGAAAAGTAATAACGGTATTAAAACGGGATATACGGTATGGTTGTAAAACAGCTTTAGATGTGAAATACTCTCTCGCGAAACCAGAATTCTCGACTTTTATTATTTTATATATTAGAAATTCCAATCAGCTACACCGCCATCCTGAAAATCATCATTAATTTGCATTCCCACAATTTAGTCGCTCAATATTCATATATAGTCTTGAAATATGTCAACGATTAAGAGTTCACCCAGAGTTCAGCCAAGAAGTAGAAATCAGTCGATGCTGGCAGCCTGGTATGCCTGGCTCAATCCAATCAAAGTTATGATTAACGTATTATACAGTCAAAGTATCAACATACGGTCAAAGTGGCGAATGAAATTCAGTCAATACAGCACCTAAGTTATTTCTCCTGCAAGGGGCATAAGAGATGTACTGGCTATACATTCCCAACCAAAAGTGAGACTCGTTGAGAATATTGAATACTTTACGATAAGATTAAAATCAGGAAAAAATCAACTACAATAAAGACGGTAAGAAAATTAAATTTGAATAATAATATTGTCCAAAAGTTATCAACAAATTGTTTAAAGAAAACGTTGTTCAACAAATTTGCAGAGATTTTTTTTCTTTGTCATGTGAAATGAGTTCATTGATTTGCCTGAATACACATGAATTTTTAAAGAATTTACTGTTGTTTTGTTTAAGCAATTTATTGACAACCTTTGGGCATTATTATTGTTCAAATTCAATTTTCTTATCATCTTTATCGTGGTTGATTTTTTCCGATTTTTCTCTTCTCATGAAGTATTAAACATCGTCGAGGAGGCTGACTTTTGGTTGAGAAAGTACATCCTTAAATCCTAGCGAGGTAACAAGTTACATATACCTGTTTCCGATCAGGCGGGTCACCTACGAGTCGCTTGGTGAGAAAGAGCGCGCAGGTTGGATAACTGATTGTGAGTTAACCTAACCGTTAGGGCGACCCTGAGGAACTTGTCTCGGTGCAATTCACGCGATTAAGAAGGGTACGGAGTCGCCTCGAGCGAAAACTAGAATACGACATACGAAGAAGAGCTCCCCAGTTCCGTGCATGCTGGTATAAACGGTTACCCGCGTTTCTAAGGTCAGCAGTCATTCGTAGTTGCAGTAATTCAACCGACGTAAAATGGGGATTCAAAGTTTAAACGAAGCTGGTAGCTGCGCTTCAACGAAAGAATAAACGGTACATACTTCAAGAGATATTTGCGGACTGTAGTAAGACGTATGTAGAGTCGTTTTTAATGACTTCCAAACGTGATTAATTTTCGAATCCTAAAAACATTCGAGGAGTACTCTTGAGGTGTGGCGATGTAAATATCACGTGCCTGCACCGCAGGGCATTAGACTCGGACTCCCGCACATAAGTATTAAAGTATACGGCAGTGGTCCGAGCTGTCTGACTGGTAGGTAAGTAACATCGTTGATTATTTGGATGTGACGTATGATTCACGGTCAGTGCCAGGAACACGAAATCGCATTAGCTCATGACCTTATTACAAGGCATGCATTGTGAACCGATAGAATAATGACTAGGTAAATTAGATCGAGTTTTGAGGTAGTCGCGCAAGGAACTATCAGACGTCACAATCTGAACGCCAGGGGCTGAATCAGATAACGTCTGGCCATACCTCTGACGGAAGATATTCAGAAAAGTTATCCAAGTGGGACACAGTCGCTGCTGTGTGAACCGGTAAAGAAAGGACGCGACTCAAGATCGGCGCGCGCAAGCGAGAAAAAAACTTAACTATCGGCCAATGACTTTTATGCTATTTTGAAAATCACAACATTTTAATACTACTGAAACTTTAAAAACCTTTTGGTGGGTTACCGTTAGTTGACATTGTTTTTCAGAGCAGCTTTCTAATGCGAAACATGTTGACAAAAAGATCTAACCGTTCCGTTTGGTACTGAAAGAATCCAATTAAAGTACAGGCACGATATACAGTCGTCACCAAATATAATTTTCATTTTTTTTCTCAACTTCTTTTCATTCGTCCAAGAGTTACCGGGAGTTTCTCGCAAACTTGTGATCAACTTTCATATCCTTGAGGTCTGATAATGAAGAAGAAAAACAAAAAACCCCGTTTGAGACGCATGAACACGATTCTCACTTCCAAAGACGAAATGTGATGGGTTGTCAGGTGCTGGTAAAGTGCTGTCGAATGATAATTAAGAATCTGGTTGATGCATGTTAATCGTGTCAGCTGACTATCCAAAATCGTTGGGCGTTGGTTGTCTGTAACGTCTCATCTGGCATTGATTATACCCAATTCTTAACGAACAATTAACAGGACATGGTTTCGAAAAATGTTATAGTCTCATTCGAATCACTGTACCGTTGATTCTGCCTTGAGAATATAAATGCGTTCAAAAAATAACTCATTTAATGATTCGCAACCAAAATGACCTACCATAATTAGAATATTTGCGTGACGTTAATAGGTTGTAATAATATAATTGAATTAGTCAGTTGGTAAATTAAACCAGTGACAACTTAGTGTAATAAATGTTACCGACGAGTTGCAGCTTCAGCGTAACGTTAATTTTTTCCGACCACTTAGTTGTCATATCCCGTTATTTGAATCTCAGAGAGTATAATATCCGCCCACGATCTAATTTAAATCCCTACTTGATGACCCCCTGAATACGTTGACGTAATTCAGACTTGGGAATAACAAAGTATTTGTACCCATTATGGTTTAGCACCGTGGCTAATCATTGAATAATCACTTCCCAAATCGTGGTTACGCTTATTCATAAATCTCGTTTGTCCTAGAAAATGCTATCATCAATGCTATTATAAAAATTCCAAGGTGCTAATCAGATTCACTCTGATAGGTGTTTACCAAGGTGTGTTTATACCACGTGGTACATGCTTTAGCTTGTAGCAATCACCATTAGACCCACGCTACTCTCAGAGCCAGTTAACGCATCGAAGTTAATTGATAATCGAAATTTCTCAAGACGTTCAAACTACGAAAAAGCTTTCTTTGATAAAGACGTTTGGGAGATCGACAAGTAAACAATCTCTTACGCTTACAAGGTAGTATGTACGATAGATATAGTAACCGACTGTACAAGTAAGCAAGCATTCGAGTTTACACAATGAAAACCTGCGTGGGCTTGCATAAGCGGTATAGGTTATAGCCCTGTATAAGTCGTATAATTGAGCTCTCTATCAACGAAAACTGACCGGCAATGCTTGGCACAGTTATGCGTGCACAACATTCATTCATGGAATTTTTCAGTATAAAAACGGAGAAAGAAAAAACAGTTAGCTCAACGAAAGCGGCACGTTAGTCCGGCTAGGTCAAAGAGAATACCTGGGCGGTGAAAAACTATGCCTAATCTCTACGCATCAATTCTATTCATATGGTTAACGGTGCTTGTCTTACGGCGGATCCTCTGCACTGTAAATTTCGAACCAGTAGTAGTGTTCTGTGTTTTTGTTTCTCAGCGTCTCTCCTTTCTACTATCAATCATGGTAACGTCATGTTTTAGGAGCCAAATGGAAGATTGCAGCGACTCTTGTCATCGGAAGTAACCCGAATAGAACCAGCTATACCTCCAGGATGTCAGCCCGTCGTAAACGATCAGTACCCAAGGCCGGTCGAGAGCACCAGCGGGTTTCAAGCTTTTGAGATTCCTAACACGACGAATATCTCGTATCCGAGCGAAATGGAGCTGCTGCGTTTGAAAGAGAGAAAATTGGAGGAATTCTACAGAGCGCAAATGCTCTTTCCCGGTCCTCAGCCAATCAGACCGTCTCCGGTCAGTTTCACGGTCAACCAGACTTACTACCAGAACCAAAGCTCTCCACCTACGCTGCCGCCTCCGTGTGTTCCCATACATCCCACCCCGGTGCCAGGTCTCACAGCCGGGATTCCCATCACCCTGCCAACCGTACAACCCCGCCCACCCGTCGAAATTGGTCAGAATTCCTTACCATCCGCCGGTAAACCGGAACTGTCTCATCCGGTCAGCAGGCTTTGCGATTCCATGAGGGACAACGAACCGCAAACTAATCATTCCGCGAACTTAACGATGAGCGTTGAAGAGGAACCACGAACCTTCTGCACTCTGGGAGAAAAGATCAGCAATTCGATTGATCAGAGTGACTCGAATAATAACGACCCCACGGTCGCTGACGGAGGACAAGGTCGCGTTGTCACGGAATCCCAGCTCACCGTTGACGATCACCGCTGCGAACAGTGCGGAAAAACCTTTGTCACGAGAGCGTCTTTGAAAGTGAGTTTGATAAATCAATGAAGTGAACCTATATGCACGGGTAGCAGTCATTGGTCGTAGCTCTTATTGTTAGTCGCGTGTTCAGCCTTCGGTACTCCGAATCGAATCCATTCAATTATGATAGTTATGAATTTGTCGAAAGCCGATAGTCAGGGTATACAAGGTGTGTTTACCGCTATGCAAAGTAAGAGCGAACTTCTTTTATACCCGTTTGAAATATTTACCGAAAGGACACATATCTCCGCTGTTTCTAAGACGTCTATCATCCGAGTAGACACATCGTACGTGGCGAAATTTTCAACGATTCTCCATGCCCGTTTCCGCAGCCGAAGAACAAACCACTTGCATGTTATCACGTGATGACTATAGGAGCCTGCTCATTGCCTGTTTCAGGTTCACGCACGTACCCACTCCGGCGAGAAGCCTTTCCAGTGTTCGGACTGCGGCAAGCAGTTCTCCCAGCTGCGCAACTACAAGTATCATCGTAGCGTCCACGAGGGTACCAGAGAGTTCGCAGCAACTTGCCCCGAGTGCGGAAAGTACTTTAACGATAGAGGATACTTGAGTTCGCATATGAAGATCCATAGGAATCGTAAAGAGTACGCGTGCGGTGAATGCGGGAAGAGTTTCAATCAGAGAGTGGCGTACAACATGCACGTGAGGATTCACACGGGTGTGAAGCCACACCAATGCGAGCAGTGTGGCAAAGCCTTCTCGAGGAAAATGTTACTGAAACAGCACCTCCGGACTCACTCCGGGGAGAGACCGTACCAATGTCAAGTTTGTCACAAGGCCTTCGCCGACAGGTCCAACATGACCTTGCACACCAGATTGCACTCCGGACTGAAGCCTTACCAATGCACCCTGTGCTCGAAAGCGTTCACCAAGAAGCATCATCTCAAAACTCACCTGAATTACCACACCGGCACAAAACCGTACTCATGTCCGAATTGCGGCCTCAGGTTTTCGCAGAGCAGCAACATGCGGACCCACTTCAAAAAGTGCGCGGTAAACAATCCGAATTCTAATCAAATCAGTCCCACCGCCGATGGAGGCGCTGGTCAAGGCTCACGGGAAATCAAAGCCCTCGCAACCTTGAATGGCGTCGGTCCAAGAACGCCATCAGCCGATCTTACACCGCCTAACTCTGACCAAGAATCTAGCGTCTTAACACCGTTATCCTCTAGGAGTTTACCGTTAGAGATTACTTAAACGTAGCGATTTTTGGAAACGGTGATCGATGTTACATCGTGGTTTGCGGTACTCCTTTGAAACCCGCAATCCGGTTTCAACATCCGTCCAAAATCATTTTACAGGTATAGTTATTTGAAAATAATAGGAATTGTATGTATATGTAATATACATAAATTAGGTAGATATTTCAATATCATGACCGCGAGTAATCCTACTACATGTAGGAGCGGGACAATGAAGAGATCGAAATTCGAGTATCACCTTCGATTTCAAATTACCGTAAGGAAGGTCATGAGTCATAAATTTCGTCTTAGTGTCGCCTTCTCAACACGATGCTCGCGTTTCTCGATAACTCATAGTAAGATAGAGAAGATATAACGATAAACTCACGCATGCAAGTTGTGAGCATAGTCCTATTCATGCAATATTCTTTTCTTCGAATTTTAGTCAGAATTTAGAGATTCACAAAGTAAAAAGTATCCTTATCTACAGATACGTTACACATTAAACTGTCTCTTCGGAGTTATATGATTCAAGGATTGCGAAAAATTTACCCGATTCCTGCAACATAGGAGGCTATTTATTATGTATGTCACGTTACTGGGAATTACAAGACGTAACGATAATTACACAGATATGATAGGCATATCATTTCGAATCAATGATAAGACGATCGATTATTTAAATTATAGATTTATATGTTACTATGTACAGTCCGTGTATAAGTATAGCTGTAAGATATATGAGTTTTTGTGCAAATTATGTAATATAATATATTTCAAGCCAATTTTAATATATTTCAATGAAACCATTCGCACAGATGTTTCATCCGCAACGTTGACAATAAAAAAAAATTTTGATTGCAAAAAAGATATCCAAACAATATACATCCAGAAATAGAGAGTCCCCTTCATCCCGATCCTCAAGATTGTAGGTTAATCCTACGGTTATCTTTTTATATCATAGATAATCGTACAAGTCAAGGTAAGAGAAACGCAGATATAAGTTATTAATCAATTTCGAGAAGGTTTAGAACCGAGTACCAACGAGATGCGATCGTGTTACAGTATCCTGCACAATCCATATATTATTTCTTCACTTTTAACTCGCAGCGCGTTATACGGAGAATAAAAAGACCACAAACAGTGAACCGTGAACGATCGTAGCAATATTTCTATCCTGTTGGGGAAATGTTACCGCTGCACATACATACATACAGATGGATATAAAGTAATAGGAGAGTTGCCGAGAAGGTGTCGAGGATGCTGCTAGTGACGACGATAATGACGATGATGATGATAATGATAGGGCAGAGAGTCGTTCGTGGCAAATGAAATACATACATAATAATAAATCGTAGATACACGAATGCCTCGATTTCAATCCGGGATCTAAACAGCATCTCCAGTCGGAATACTGGGTGAGTATAATAAGACACGATTAGAATTTAACGTGAAATACACCAGAGCAACGTACGTAGGATTCCTGCCTTACTGCAGACGAAGCGTAACGTTCAGACGTTTCCAGGTGTATCAGATTACGGTAGTGAGCATGGTTCATAAGATGAGTACGATGCGACGGTGAAAACTATCACCACCACAGGCAAAGTGTATCTAGCATCGGAGCTCACAACTGAACTCCCGGGGTATTTATTGTCGGGAGTTAAGGAAGTTTACGCGTAACGCGTCTACGTGGGCATAATCTACGAAGGAGCATTGCTAATGTTAAATGGCGCAATTCGTACCTCAAACCGGTATCAAAACCCTTGTCACAATGTACGGCACTAGACCGTGTAAATCGGTGCCCGCTTGTCCATCACCTCGAGAACTGCGAGTAGCTATCTTTGGCATTTCAAGCTCGCCGATATGACACGGCTTGGTACTTGACAGCGTCACAATGCAATTACGGTAATTACAATGTGGCGCGGGAATAAGCAGAGATCTGCATATGTCGCGGTACGGAACCAACGCGAGGTGGCGAGGTGCAGCTATAGTCACGAATGCGTGTAGGTGAAGAATGCTGAACCTTAATCCGTACGTTCAGTGTCTACGCCCACCAACGATATCCGTCGGAATACTCGGGTGCACTGACGCCATTAGTAACAGAACTACTGTTAGGAGAATTGTCGGATTAAAATTTCGAATGCTGCAGTCTTACGGACGCGGCGCGACGTTTCGATAGATCGGATAGCCGCCGGATAGAACGATCGTGAAATCGTTATCGTTGCAAATGAACAACTTGATCGTTGAGAGAGGATATGAAAAATGACGAAGACCGGCGAGGAGATAAATCTAAAGTCTACGAATGACGAGTCACAGAAGACACGAAGAACAAGAACTCGAACCCCGTGGGGGGAAAAAAGTACATTCAAACCCATGCGTCTATTCTGATCCGAGCAATTGTACTGTGACAGTCGAAATGCGATGATAATACCGTAGCATAGAGGCGATAAGATCCTTCTAGCAAGTAATGAACCAGTGCCTACAGCATCATCGGCGAGCAAACTATTACCATGAAGGAAGAAACGAGAAAACAAACACCCCGCACTTACATATCGAGACAGAGATGTTGAAAGAATGATCGGCGATCAACTAAATCACAGGTACCTAAGGCAGGAAAGCCAGGTTATATGTCAGTCACTAATTGGCAAAAAGCGTGTATATAATTACATATCTCTTATCAAATGATTTGAATGTAAGGTATTTACATGGGTTATTACTTGATAAATTGGGACGAGGTACCATCTCGGCACAGTATTCCACGGGCATTAGCCACGGCCTGACTATCCTAATGGTATAAATTGAGGTCGGTATACCTTTCGAGTTGAACGCGATTCGCGACTCCCTGACAAGGCGAGGATACCGATAGGCGATTGGAGTAAATTGCAATATAGCCGGCTGGCGTTCGCACACGGAAACGTTAGCGATTCTGTTTGCGCGTGGAATTGATTATTGCGATTATGGGAACAAATCGTTGCACGGAAAACCCGGACACCTGATCCTACATTAGAGATTCGGATCTCGCGTGGTAGCCGCCGACCCTTACGGCTGCAGATAGAACTTGCGGCGTGACTATCTTTCACTTCGACCACGTCGCACCGAAGTTGCCTCCTCCGCTATTTCGTTCACGATAACGCGTTCACCCGGGTCATAGATAAGAGACGTTGCATAGGCGCGGGAAATAATACCGCGTATGAGACGCGAGGCTCGCTTCGTCAGAAATATCAAGTAACAATTCGTGTCAAGACCCAGACGTTGATAAATTCAAGGGAATCTTGATTCGACCGCGTACCTACTGCACCTCCGCGTACACTCTCTCTTTCTCATGTGTGTACCTACGCGTTCGCAAAGGACCAGTCGCCAGACAACCCCGTCGACTTCAATCAGTGATCAATCTTCGAAAACAACTCCAACATTTGACTACTGTGACATTTAGTCGCCAGACACAGGCGCTGCAATCAATACCGCTTCAGTTTGATCCGTCAAACAGATGACGGATTTAGTCTATCCGCATGATGCAGGCATAAACAGACTCCGGGTACATACTGTCCTGGAATGCAGTTATGCCAATTTGTGCATTGGGCAAATGTTCCTGCCTACATCGCCATCTTTGGCAGGGATCGAGGTGCAGGATAAGTGAATAAGCACCTATAACGTACTCGAATTTCGCCACGAATGACAAGTTTTTGCTTCAATCCGGGGTCGTCCATGCGATTTAATCTGAACGCTAATCTGGTTCTAGTCGTACGTGACTTTTTTGCTCCAGCGTCCTGTTTGTTCCTGCATCTATATTATAACCTCCAGACTTGTAGCGGTAGTGGGTATAAAGAGTTCGCGGATCCAAGAGGCAATTATAAGCATCTGGATCGAGAAGCCGAGTAATGTTAAAGCGGCGGCTCTTTGATTAATTATGGCGATTGTGAATTAATGGTATTGTCGTTTTTATACACCGGAGATAGCCTTTGCGGATACCTCAATTGTCAGGCCGTAAGGCTTATCTTGTGTGACCGAATATGCTAATATGCATCAAGGGAGAGTTACCTGCGTCCTGTCGCAGCTGTCTTACGTCTTCCGTTGCAGCCCAGTGTCACTACATCGATGCAAATTTATTTATAGGCCACTATTAATTTAGATGTGTAAGAGAGATACAACGGGGGACCAACTTTCTGCCACTGGGTTTCATAACCAAATTGTTGTAATTATCGCACCCGATCCTCCCCCCCCCCCCCCCCCTCGCCCCCCGCAAATCATGAGATAAAACAAATCTAGAGAAGAAATAAAACAAATAATTCCCAAAAAACGAACTTCCGGATTGAACATAAAACAAATTATTTACCACGAGTAGGCAAGGAACTCAAAAAACTGTCGAGACGAATCAACACGTGTATGTTAATAATTCGCACACGATTTGATCAAGACGGTGAGTCCGAAACAACCGAGAGATCGATCAATTATCCTGCTGGCAATTACCGATCAAATTGCGTAATATCGATTCGCTTTCTGGCCTAAAAATTTTCGAACGGTTATAAAAGTTGACTTTCCAAGCGAAAGAGTTGTTCTACCTTCTCCCACTGGTCGATTATACTGGGATACGATGGTGCACCTATCACGTCCACATCCTGTACAATCTCTGCCTGAAGTAATTAATAGTTACAAACTACCGAATTACTCTAGCTCTTACGATGTAATGAGTAAATTATTATTTCATAAATCAGGCTTCACGCCCACTCAATCATAATATCGTAAAAATTCTGCCTATTCAAAAAAACCATGTTACAATTCTTTCTGATTTAATTTTTTTTACTATAATAATGACGTATAGATTGTCTCGTGTTTTTGCACAGATCAGTTATTACAACCCGTAAGATACCGAGATATTTAGTTTTTTTCTTTTTTTATTTCTTGTTTTACTTTTCATGTATTCAACGAATTATTCTTTTGTTGCAATTTGTAGAAAAAGAAACACTGTCCGAATTTGATTTGAATAGAATCACGAACCGTAGAATAAGCAAGACAATTCTTATACCAGACATGTAATTCGTTTGCATAAATTGTATTGTTGGTTATTTGTAATATATGTATATTACACGATAACGTAGATGTATAATATCTGTATACTTCATGGCCGATAGCCCAGCAAAAGGTTTGTATGCATACGTAGGCAAATTTATCAGTAGATCTACACGACGGTGACATCAATAACGAGTGCATTGTACAAGGTGTATCCCGATCGGCTGCTAGATATTCTAATGTATATCTACGTAACGATATACGACCAAACTCTGTTTACGTTAAAGGTCGCGGTCATGTGTGTTTTACAGGTAGGTGAGAAAGCGATAGATAAAAAGAAACGACAGCTAATGTGACACTAATGCCAGGGTTATGATGTTGATATGCAGATTATTTAATCGATGACAGGTGCAAATCTAGCTATTTCCTATGAAATTCAACCCGACATTATACAACTGTCCAAAAACTGTGCATCTACTACGACTAACCGTGACATAATTTGTCAGTGCCTGAGGTAATCACGTGTCCACACAAGTACATACAACACTTCGCAACAAAATATTTCGTGTTATTCTTTTCTGCTAACAGGTTTGAAGAGTTGTGTACAACGACCAAACATAAGGAACACCTCGATTTGATTCAATTGATAAAAGTTTGGAACAAAAAATGGTTATAACTGATTAAATTTGAACCCACGCACGTGCAGGTGTTGCATGTATGAATGTTTCTTACGTTTGTTGTATAGAAAAGTGTTATTCGTAAAATATAAAACGTGAGATGAGTAGGTACGTTGTGACACATAGCTGTGCACTATAAGGTTCAGTTTCTCACAGCTATGTATTATTTATCCATAAAACTCGCGATATTGGCTGGAATGCTTCAACATTGTAGCAATTAATCGGGAAGGTAAATAACTGAAAAATGCACATCTAGGCCATGTATTGATTTGCGATAAATAATAAATTATCGTAGTGTTTCATCCGCGGATATGGCTGTAGTACCTACGTGCTGTTCACAGCAGCGAAATGATCGAATAACCATAACCATTAGAACAGGTTATTCTAGTATTACGCGAAGCATACTAATCGACGAGAGATGCGTACATTAATTGCACGGGTCTCGGTTTAATACTTGCGCACTTTACTGTCTCATGCTGATGATCAATTGCTACAATTCCTTGCTGCAATCTTGACATGGATATGTCAATACCATGAATAATCCAAGAACAGCTGGCTAATTAAAAGTAAAAACTTGTAGAGCTTTGCAATTACGCTTCCACACGTAAATAGTGATGTAAATAGTATAGAAACTAATATTGGACGTTCAGTGACAAGAATGAATATCATCTGTATATTGTTAAAATCTGACTTTGTAATACTTTGGAGATATTCATTGCGTCGTTCGATCTCTCAAAAATAGCGCTAAAAACAGTATTCTTCGTGCACCCAGAAGCAAATCTCTTCACCAAGTCAAAATGGAGTACATTCAGTGGAATATTTGAAATCGTTCTTGTCTCAAAGTCACGTTACGGACGTGATAGATATTTTTGTGCGCTGAGTAAGGTTTGATTATCGCGAAGCGCGTCGAAGGATGAACATCTTGAGAAACTCGTTCTCGTAGCGTGTCTGATTTGCAATAATTCACACTTACGTTTGCATGTCTCGATTGCAGTTGCAGCGAGCAGCAATTTCTTGTTCAATGACGCGTTAAGCCGCAATTATGTAAGTTACAGACGTAGAATCCAACATGTGTGACACTTCGTCGTTGCAAATTAAGACTTACACCTGTGTACCAATGATGCTGATTTGTCAATGTTGTAGAAGTGTTGATAGAGACGAGACTCTCATACACAAATAACTGCAACACTGCGGATTCGCTGCTCTATTTTCTGACTCCTGCTAAAAAGCCAACCGTTGCAACGGCTCCGTTTACGGTATGTAAGTGCGGCTAATGCGAGCATAAATTTAGACTGACATTTACACCTAGAATTTTGTATTACAGATAAGTACACCGCTGTAACTAAAGTAATTGCGAGGCATGCGTAATAAAAATCAATTGGCATCAGCTGGGTCAGATTTTCACGAGCATTCAATGTTGGAAATTGCCCAATCAACGGAAGGAGTTACATCAACTTTAAGGACCTTTGGACCGAATTGCACACTTCTTTTTCTGTTAGCTTATCAAATCATAAAGCAAATTTTACGCAGACCAAATATTATGTTCGATTATGAATAAACTATTTCAGACCTTAAGGACTAATTATACACCAATCTTGTAATTTTTAATCGATGCAGATGATCATCTTGCCGTGAATTCGTGTGTAATGTGCCGACGGTTTGATCTTGGGACATGTTAATTCGTGCAATTTGGACGAGAAATGATTCATGTGCCGTATTACTGATAATTCGACAGGCGTGACTGCTGAGCACAACGCATAAAAATCCTATTCAAGACTTTCGGATTAATCGCGCCAGAGTAAATACCGTTTCAACGAAATTGTATAACTTTTGCATTCGCTACGGCTCTTGAAAAATGAAGAAGAGAAAGAGAAAAAAAAAAAAAAATAGAGAAATATAGGCAGAAAGTGAAACTAAATTTTGTAACATCAAGATCGAGGTGGGGCTGAACTGCCATGCTTGCGTATCTCTCGGATCAGACGTTTAACAAATAATGTACGTAAATTTGATTGACTGCAATGACGAGCCATCCTGAATTCTTCATTGAAAAAATAAGACATCAAAAAATCTAAATAACACACGTACAATTGTTCGAAGAAAGAAAGGATCCAAAATCCACTTTCTTCCTCTTCGCTTAGATATAATATACCGGATAACTCCTCACTGCGTTGTGAGTCGTTCATGTCCCAAATTGCCATTCATTCCTCACATTGAAACTCGAGAATGTGCAGATGGCAAGTGATTCATAGCGACTTTTACAGATACCATCGAAGATATCACCAATGCTGTCACAGCTAATAAACAGCTTCGTACATGTAATGTGTTTGGAATAATTGAAATATCGCATCTCCTATTACCGTTAGTAATGTATCCTATCTAACAACTCGCGATTCGGAAGTGAGAATAATTCTTCAATGCCATCGAATTCAAATTTTGTCATAAGCGGTGCGTTGATAAAAAAAAAAAGAAAGAAATTCAAGTAATAATTATCATAAATATATTACATAATACAGATCAGTGAGCAGGAGATAAAAGCATATTTTTCACGGACACATCAATCGTTTGTCCGACGTCTTAATTACATATATCAACGGTATAGCGTAGCCTATAACATACGAATATCGCTGTGCGACTGCCCGATATTGAAAATAATATTAGCTAATCTACCGACAAGCATGTTTCATCGGAGCATGTGATCAGCGCTAGGAGGATAAATAAGAAAACAAATAAAAAAATTGCAGCTGTCCGTTCCAGGAATTCATCGTTTGCCCCTTCAAGGTCGATGGGTAAACTCAAAAAGAGAAAATACCTAGCTTGATCAAGTGACTGAATGAACAAAAACTTTACGACCTTGCATGGCCACCTATGGGATTGCATAAGATCAGCGAAAAAAAAAAAAAAATGCAAAATAAAAAAAGCATCACAAATAAACAAAAACTTCCAATCGTAAAGCACGTATGAGGATATTTGAATTTATTTATGACTACAGCTCGTCCAACGTTTAGGAATTGAAGTTCAACCATAAATTTCGAAAGTCAAACTCTTGCTACTCGCTTTTTAAACGCGCAAGTTCCTGGGTCGAATTTGCTCAATGGATCATCAAAAGTTGCCAGTAACGCCTGGAGCGAGTGAATTGATCGTAAGGAAAATACCGGGGTATTATACCGGAGTAAATGTAGCATATCGAGGAAGCAAGGAAACAATTTAAAGGCGCAACAAGTGCTGAGTGTGGTTTTCCCTCCGTGGTCGTTACGAATATCTAGGGAGTTAATTATACGGACGGAAACGCGGGCCGATGTTGAGACTCCGCAACGAGATAAAGCCACTCTGTCGGGGTGGTAAACGCTTCCTGAACAGCACACCTATCCTAGAGTCGAGAAAGAAACGAAAAGTAACTACGCTTTAACAGGCTCATCGAGAGAATTGCTTCCGACAATGTAAATCTACTACAGATTCTCCTCGGGTATTCTGCTCTTCTGCATCCTCGGATGACTGGCACCGACCATTAACGGGGTTAACGGTCACCGCTTCAGCCGGTAGGTGCATTGGACGGTAATAGAATATTACTAGAAATTTTCAATATGCATTACGCGGGGAACAGAAATACGAACGTGGGTATAGAATGCCAAAACTATAAAAAAAAAATCTTAGAATAGTACGGAGAATTTTTGAAAGCAGGTAGTTTCTTCCACTGCGTTGACTTCGTCGTATCACAGTAGAAATTCGACGAGTTTGTTGTATGACTCGGGACGTATAGAATCAGGACAAAAAGAAATAAATAAAATGCAGCCAATCCGCATGTGTGTGTGATAAATCACAGTGGAAAATTAATCGTCGAATGTTCGGATCCGAAATGCAAAAGACAAAATAGATTAATACCCCGCGTTCACGGCACGCCCATGTTTGCTACTCTAAACTTAATGTATAATCGTTGCAAAAAGAGAAACAGAAAGAACGCACTACACGAATACCCACGAAACCTAAGCCACGTGATAGCAAGTCGAGAAAAAAAAATATATCGTTGAAAAAAGTGTTTCATAAGTCGATGGTTTATCTCGAGGTGACAACTTTTGAAGGCAATAAAGCACACCAGAATTAATGGATTACGTTTTCAACATCCCGCAAAGTATACGTATCATTATACAATACTGTACTCCAGTATTCGGTACTGGTATACCCACACACTAAAATTTCGCCGTACGTATTTTTGGTGCGCAAGCTGAAAAAAATTGTTATTCGTTTACGTCGACTTTTACAACGCGATCACTATAAAGCTACGATTCGACGAGCCAAGTGCACGTCGTTAATCGATCAATTCGGATACACCGCTGTGCCATCTGAAGCAAGCTGCGATCCAAGGTAAGACGTATGAAGGCTTAAGACCGGAGAGAAGGTCAACCCGTGTTGAAATTAATTAAAAAAGTAATGAACAGGTAGCGCGCCGTACAAAAATAATTAGAAATTAAATTAACTCGTTAACTTATTTGTTTCAGGTTTTATGTTCCGAACCTGAAAGTGAAGTTGTCATAGCTCGTAAGCACACATCGTATGCCTTTATTTGTTTTCACAAAGTGGTGCGAAAAAAAAAATAAATAAATAAATAAACAAATAAATTTAAAAAAAGAAATAATAACAACCGCAATACCTTGTAAGTCAAAACCAAGGTAAAGCATTCAAGCCGGTCACTAATTTCGCGAATATTGTTCATTTAATTGTGGAAAACAGGTTGACACGTGCGCCGAACTTTACTCTACATAGATCGAGTGTGAGATAGAATTGTGATTATTGTCAAATGAAGCTTCAAGCCAAATGTCACAGAAGCACAAATTTCGTGAATCTGTATCGTTCTGACGTCATTGTCAATTTTGCAACATCAAGAATGAATCGAACAAGAATGACGGTCCCTCATTGGGAACTTTGCATCATAATTTACGTACTCTGCAGTACTCTCTTAAAATTCGAATATCACCCGTAAATAACAACGAACTCTATGGACGAAAAACCGTATAGATATAATTTTTACCCAACCGTGTATACATGGAATATGAGCTGAATATGAAATCCTTCGAAAGAAGTCGAGAGTGACGAAGATCCGAAACAGGAACCAAGAGCACGATCTGTAAGTATCACCGAAGACAAACCGCATTCAACGAGTCGACAAGATACCCTCGGGGCGTTGGCTGCACCAAATATTACGCTCGCGTAACATTCGGAAGGCCGATTCCAGTTTTCGAACTGATTTATGCCGTGCGAAACTTTCGCCTTCGTTGCGTTTCGGCAACGCCCGTTTATTCGTGCCCTGCAGCACAAAAGTAACGAACAACTCGTCTTTTGCAAAGAATTATATCCCATGCGTACATACCTATTCATCCATCAGAATAACCCGAGACTAGTAGTAATAATCTTAGGAATGGATCTGGGTCATAGCGGCTGTACTTGTAGTGCCTCTTCGTCACTTTTGAAATGAATGTCTGCGAAAGTTTGATATGTGCAAGTTAGCTCATCAGTGCGAGCTTAGAGTCGGTTGACTGCACCACGCGGCAACTAACCAAACGGTTGGATGGACGCTAAGTTACCTCGATTAACGTCTTTTTCAAGTACATTATAAGGGGTAAGCAAGTGCGTAAGGAATCAACGAAATATCTTAGATAACCGTGATTGCAGATATCGGACTTGAAGTTATGTATAATTTAAATTGTATACAATATTCCTGTACACTTGTGCAAATTATAAGTCATGGGCAAAAAGTGCTAAGTTTTCTGTCGCCACGCCCAGTTGTAACTCTACATTAATTAATCACGGCAAGTTCTCTAAACGAAATCAGCTAAACGAGCGCTACCGCATACCGTGAAGACGGAAGAAAACAAAACTTGCTTCAAATTTGTGACAACGGTTCTAAGCGTGACATTAGATACCCTTTAAATTTTAGAAACACGAACACGCTCACATTTTCTTTTCTCTTTATCTTCTACCAGAAATAATTTCATAGGTTATACGTATCTATAGCTGTGCGAAACTTGGTCGGCGAATGTTGTGATATAGATATCCAAGCGCATAAGAATTAATTGAATGGTTTACGGTTGTACGCACCGCATACCAATATCCACCAAGATAAATATTAAGATAAATCTGAAAAGCACCAGCTCTTCAGGCCTGTCGAGAATTTTTCTTCCTAATCGTCTTCTTCCGCTTCGTCCTATATTTATTTTTTTCTTTTTCGTTCTCATTTTTCTCCGTCTTTTAATTTACAACCAAGTTGAGATGAGCTTCTTTACCGAATGGATCCCATAACTCGGCGCTCATTACCCGGTAACTAACCTGAACTCGGCCCTTTTTACGCGCCACTTGACATTCCCTCGACATTTTTTTTTACAGCTAGAACAGGTTCACGCTCTCGGAACTATAACCTGCGTAGGTAACTACGTTGTATGTACAACATACGTGTGCGTAAAGACGATACGTACGCGGGCTTTGCCCGCTGGGATGCGCGGACTCTGATATGCTGCGGTGCAGGAAGATGGTGCACACCAGAGGCGTTGCATCGTGCCTCGATGCCACGGCATCTTGGACGAGAGGATAAGAGATAATAATCGGCTCAGCGAGCTCTCCTTCCCCACTCGGCATTACATTTGTTTTTCATTCTCCTCCTCCTCCCCCTCTTCTTCTTCTTCTTCTTCTTCTTCTTCTTCCCCTTTTCTTGCTCCTTTCGTCGTCCCTGGGCGATCTCGGAGGCCACCTTGAGCTAAATTACAAGACCGAAGGCAACGTAAAATGCTGTCTATATGTCGTATTATAAATGTGAGAAACCTGAAAGCTGACTTGCGCGGAGTTTACCATCGTTTCTCATCCCGAAGGATTCCTCATAATCATATTATTATACTTGCGGGTAGCTTTGACGATCGAGCCTTCGGCCACATGCCATGCGGCATTAGTCATCGAGTTATCGGATAGTTCATTGCCAGTGACGAAGATTCGTGAAAATTGACAACAAAACAAGAAGGAATCCCAGCCAATGTAACTACGCAATACGTGTATAATGTATTTACATTGAAGTTGGAGCTTACTGTTAGTTATCCGATTTATCGCTACATGTTGTTGTTGTTGTATGGTTCTTCGTTTTTCTTTTTAAAAACTTAACTTAAAATTAATCACTCCTTGACGTAGGTATACATTATGTATGTGCAAGTCCAGCAATTATCGATACATGCATGGGACGTCAAAAAATCGATTTGTCTGAAATTTTTACCATTTGTAGTGTGTACTAAGATTGGAAAGTTCACCAAGTTTGAACCTTCTAAAAATTACCGTTCGCGAGAAATGTCACATCAAAATTTATCACTTTGCCTTAATTGAGGTTTAAACGCGAATTGTTTTTATATCGTTATCAGGATTAAAAAAAATAGGTATCTTATGTGAAAAATTCTCACCTTTCCGAATATGTTATTCATTTTTGGAGAACTTTTCGAAATCAATCTAAAAAACACGTTATCAGGCCAAAAGAAAAAAAAAACCGCTTTTTTCATGCGCTACCAAAATTTAACTTACTTTTGAGTTTTTCGTGTGAAAGCTGAGATTTTTTCAGTAAGGAAAATAAATTTCCAGAGTGGGACAGCCATTGGATCTCACGTAAGCTACGTTCAATTCGTACATGTCTGTTAATAATACTCTTTTTTTGAAATTCAACACAACATTTTTGTTTCTTTGAATTGTAGACGGTCAGATATCGCGTGACTAAAGGTAAAAGGGCGCATCCCAATCTATGTGCCCTTTTACCTTTGCAAAAGTAAAAGGGCGTATAATTTTTTTTTTTATTGCCAATCAAGTGGTTGATATATTCTAAGCTTAAAATCAAAAAAAAAAATTCCAAAGGTGAAAGGGCGTATGTCTTTAATTATACGCCCTTTCACCTTTAAGAATTCGAAATTTTGGCAATCTAAAGGTAAAAGGGCGTATAATTTTTTTCATCGTCACTAGATGAAATATCGTTAAAATATTTTTTTTTAATTGTTTCGGTACTAGACTTATTCATTATTATTTATTTACACCACCAATAATGTCACTGATTTGAAACAATTTCATTAACTTTTAAATAACGCCACAAATTTCGAATAATGTCACTAATTTTAAACAATTATACTATAAAAATAAATGATAATTATTATTTTGTTGCTAATAAATATATAAATAATGAAGACAAAATTTAATTATTGCAATAGTTGATAAATCGATTTAACACAAATTATTTGACATGTTTTGAAAAATATTGCAACTGGACTCGGGATCAAGACGTAACAGCTGTTCGGAGCAGCACCAGTAGCAGTATTCAATATGGCGCCTAGGCGGGAAATTTCAAAATATTTGAATATCATCTAACATTGTTTTATTGATTACTTGATTTTTAAGTAATCTGTTTTTTGTTAATTACTTTTTCCGTTGCCTATAAAAAAAACTTTATGTATTAAACTGTTAAATATTACAGTCTAACACACTGAAAAAAAAATTACTTCTACCTAGAATACTAAATTTTTTACGCGAGTTTTCTTGATTTAAAAAAATTGGTTTTCTTAACCTTAGAATACCACGTTTTATTATAAGGCTAGTTTTTTGACAGTCAGAAAACTATATTCTTATAGTTAAAAAACTTCCATATTCTAATCCCAAGAATCATTTTTTTATTATTTTTATCATTTTTTTATCCATAAGGAAAAATTTCTTCGGTATAAAAAAAATTTTTTTTTAGTGCATGTTTCGTGAAACTATTTTTCAACATTTAGTATCAAAATGAGAATTTTTCTTTATGCGCCCTTTTACTTTTAAGTATTATTTTTCTAAAAGGTGAAAGGGCGTATGTCTTGAGATACGCCCTTTTAGCATTAGGATGCCAAAAAAATTTTTTTTACAGATCTTTGCGTTTCAGACGATTTTGAACCGATTGGCAAAAAAAAATTTTTTTGTACGCCCTTTCAGCATAAATCCCTACTAACATGTAGGGATATGCCCTTTTACCTTTAGGCACGCGATATATCAAACGGCAGTTAATGAGGCGACTGCAACATCATCTCTCAGATTTCTATTTATTTATATACAGCAAGGATACGGTGAAACTTAGCAGGCTCAAGGACTGATTGCGCAGGTGCGAGCTTTGTCGTCTACTCATTGGTAGGTGGATGAAAATATCGCCATACTAAAACCGATGAGAGTTAAACTATACAGCGCCTCTCAAAGAAAAACAAAATTCATCACTCCTTGACGTGTACATTATGTACGAGTATATAATATTTAACGACCAAGAATTTTATTGATCGCAATCTCGCTCTCCCACATTGTCCACAGATTACAATATTCCACGTTCATCTGTCACTGGACTCACATCATACTAAAGTGACTATATGTATACATAGAAAAATATCGCAGGATGATTCATTTCTTATTCGGTCAGTATGGACCAGAGGATATAAATTCCCGCAGAAAATGTATAAATATTACTGTAAACATGTGTAACCATAGGTCATTCTCACGCCTCAGATACAATCTCGTTAATGAAACATGTTCGTTTCATCTCTCTGTTCTCGTTTTTGATTATTCGTCTTTTTATTTCTTGTGTTTCACCTTCGTGCCAATTTCAAAGGAATCCTTGTAGGCGGCTTTAACCCGTTTTGAAGATTTTTTTTCTGAACATTCCGCGTCGACCATGAAACGACCATAGCCGCATGACAAGTGGGAGGTGCAGAGATCGGCATTGAGACTTTGATTTTATGCTAATAGCATAATCAGCAAAGCAAAGAAAAATAAGATCGTTAAAATTTGGCAGAAGAAGTCTGGCGATCTTGCGAATAAATTATTGTAACAAAGTAATACGTACGATACGTGTGGTTGGTACCGATCATCGTTAGCGTTACCAGTTCGCGAGTGAGAACGCGAAAGAAATTTTTATCGTATCCCCAATAAAGTGGTAATGAGTACAAACGAAGCGATAGGAACGAGGTATAACCGTGAAGACCGGGACTATGAGTTATTGCGGCATCGCGCGAAGAGTTTAATAAATAAATTCCGAGGAGCTAATCCCGTTTGATTAGCAAATGAAATAAGAGATTTCTACTTTTAATGGGCCGAACCGATTTACAAGGCACGCGGGTACCCGGTCGAGGGACGCGATGTGAGAGGTTCAAGTTGACGATTTCGTTCCGCGAGTCTGTGACACCCCGAGGAGAGATGAACGAGATCCCGCGATGCTGAGAAGCTAATTAAAAATCTAATTTATATCCCCAGAGCGGACGGTCGGAATAAGGTTGTCGCACGGTCGTGTGACAGTCGGTCCAGGCTCCGGGGACCATGGCAGAGACCAAAGACCGAGGATCAAAGAATCCAGCAAACCTTAACGGACGGACACCTTTTCCCATGCTCCGTACGGAGAGTCCTCTCGTTTATAAGCTTAATAAAACACCGGGCTTAATTGTCCCAACAATTAACTCGAGAAAATGGTCCGGGAAGCTGACGAGTGTCGTACTCTGCGTACAGAAGAATGCCGTGCAGGACACGGAAGATCGTCGCATTCATCAGCCACAGCACGGTTGTTGCTTTGGAACAAAAAAGGATCGGTATACACACAGGTACCTGTTCGCGTCCGCGCTATGGGGCTCGCTGTAGGTGCTCTTCTCCTCCGCATTACGCCTCCGGGGTATTCCTAGGTCAAGCCGTGATATCGCCTAGCATCATCGCGTCTCTACGTGTATCCACGTTGCTATGAAACGCTCCATTTTAAACGCTGAGATCACGAATGATACGATCGTTGCAAGTCGAGCTGTATGGTTTAAGGATGAATGGAGCCAACGGTCTGGACGCAGGATCAAAACTTGAGAAAATCGAGAATAACCGTTCGAAATGTATTCAGAATTGTCATTTGCCCGAATTATAGCCGAAGTGGACGAAGTAACGTTGCTACTTTGCGATAAATATGAAGTTGAGAAAATACCGACAAGACTAGCTAACCATACATAGACAATTTGAGAAAGTGATGATTTGTATTTGGAACATTTAAAGTGATTAAAGTCATTTTGCTTGCGTAAATAGGTACAAACTGTCTGATAAAGACGTTTAAAAAATCGTTGGTTTTACAAATTTACCATCAATTTCATAGTTTCTATAAATCAACGTAAACGAGTTAAAATTCCATGAGATTCAAAAGTCGAGAAAGATTCCCTAGACACTTGGTGCGAACAGCTAGTGTAGACTCCGTTTCTTTTAGAATCTGTAAATTTTATGAGCACTAAATATTCATGATCGCTAAAGCAAGTACGCTACCAGTGATTTTCGGCCGATATATCAAAATTAATTGACACAGGCGTAAGTATTGTGTAAGTGACTGCAATACACAAACGTGATCCTGGAACGCTTACCTGAAACAAGTTGCCATCAAAATACTTGTATAAAAAATTATAAAATTCCGTTAATAAATATAGAGGTGTCCCGGATACCTCGCAAAAATATATTCGCAACGATATCATATTTACAGCTATAACTGCAGATTGCTTGTTCAGTTCTTGTCTTAACTGTTTCGATATTTCGCAACTTGCGGTGAAGAGAAATGAATAAAATAAATTCATTGACTCGGCTGAATTATTACAACTTGTCTCGTGACCTAAAAATATTTATATAATGCATCCAAATTTCGGTTCGTGCAACTACGATAAAGACGACTCTACCTACCCATTATTTAATTGCGCCACATTTGCACTGAGATTAATTTAGGTCAAAGCTCAACGGATCAAACGAATATATTTAACAAATAGAAATAAAATTACTATGATACGTTAATTGGTAACTAGTTGATACATTTTTTTCCTCAATATATATTGGCGATAAAATATGATAATATTTCTTCATACTCAGCGACAGTTTCGTTTTGGGGCAATTTACGTTTATCATGCGCGCTGTACACCGTAAATTACACTCGTTTAGTTACCCTCGAGGATTGTGATGTTACGTAACACGAGAATGAGCTCGTCCCGATTCATGTACCTTGGAGTAGAACATTAACGTCCACGGATATTTGCAGCAAAATAAACTCGCGACAAAATGTGACCTGATGAAACAGGCGGGCTTGACTTTCAAGATGAATTATTCAAAATATAAATCACTCGACCCACGCAGAAGCCGCTCGAGAGACTATGAAACGGGCTACAGATCCGCGTGCATTATACAACTTCGTCACGAGCGTTGCATTCCTGTGCATGCTTTATTTAAGAGTAGACGAATTTAAAAAAATGATCCGCAAATAAAATTATCATGCGCTGTTTTTGAAATTATTTCTTCAAACTTACACGAAATTTCGGGATAATTGCATCGGCCATTTTTCGTTTTTTCGTAAACGACGCAAAGGCCTTTAAGACGTGAGGATTCTTCGATTTCGGGAAGAACGTTTGATATTTTAATTTTTTTCAAAAAATAATATCAAACGTAAAGGTATAAGGTCGTATGTGGACACATGCAGTGACCTTACAGGCTTACACCATTAGTGAACGTGATCATTTTAAATAAAGTTCGTGATGAAAGCGCATAAACGACAATACTTACGGCCTTTTGCCATGAATCGATGCATTTTTCAAATGTCAACGTTCTTTAATGTATCCTCATGTTTTTCGCCTGAATACAAAAAAAAAAGAAAAGAAGAAATACGCCTTTTCACCTTCATGCGTGGTGAAAGGTCGTATAATGGCACATGTGTCCTTATACCATTAGACACGCGATATTTCCTCGAAATAAGAAGTGAACAAATCTTCAAGTCGAAGGTTAACTGGATTTTCGTGTTTCAGCGAAACCTTTTTCCCACTTCATTCACGAGTTTGTACTTGACCATTTTACGGAAGATTATTTCAGTCCCACGCTTAGGCGTGTTATAGAACTAATGGGAGAATATAACGTTTTCTTTGGCCATCGCTAGGTTATAAACATACCTATGCGTGCCTCTGTGTGTGCGTGTAATTTTGCCCAAATGACGCAAGAATTATAATAAACACATAACTAGTAATACAAATTTTCTCGGTTTACGCAACCAGCACCTACTTTATACGATTATATTTATATATACATAATAATATAATAACTATTGGCTTCCAACGCGTAGCGAGAAATGAATAAGATATAATAACGTACACTTTAATAGAACTACTGGACGTTCGCAGGCTCGATGTATCGCGTTTACAATACGATATGCGGTAATCACGCAAGGCCCGGGTTTTCTCAGGGATTCACGGTATAATTTCAATCAAGGCTTATTCCACCTGCATGTGTGTACAGATGCTAACCGACGATAAATTCGTTAGAAACGATAAAATCAGTGATTATAAATTGAATTGCAAGAAGGATAAGAGTTTGTTTCTTTCAAATCTGATTTACTGCTCGATTGGAGTTGATTTTAAATATCAAGAAAACAATTAAAACGTAAACGGTCGGGTAATTCCATTTATAATGCTTGATTCACCTTATAGATCGTATCATCTTTGGTTTACAATATCCACTTGAATATTGATTTCAATTCAATTTCAGCCATCATTTCGTTTAGATCCTCAAATTTCTGTTATACATAAGTATAATTGTGTAATATGATTATGATTCGAGACATTTCGGAAGATCGATAATAAAAAATTTAGACATCACGTACCTTCTACTCGTATAATGAAAAATAAATTAAGTCTCTCAGGTATTATTTTCAACACCACTGTGTTTGAATACATTGCATTAATACATATACTTATCGAAGGAGACGTATAGGAAACGATTTACGTATACATGCCGCATTGTAACACGGCTTTGAGCAAGTTTGTCAAGGACGGTAATTACGCATCCGTTTTATTACGACGACTTTTATCGATTTTGTGCAGTTGAATTTACGCACGCAAACATACGTAAAATTGTGTCCTTTGGTACAAGTATTACGGGCCTTCGGTCCGATCGTTCCAAACTCCTCAAAACCGTCGTTGCCAATTAATTAATTACGTTACCACCGTTGGGTGTAGGTAAATAAAATACAATAATATACTATATTGTGGCATGAAATGTGCGTAAGGAGGCCTTTCACTATCGGAGCACCTTGACATTTCGAGTACATTACAGATATATGTATTATATCAGGCCCATGAAGAGGCGGGGATGAACAGACCCGACGGGTAGCCAAACGGCTGCATCAGGACCTTCCGCAGGCTCACGCGTGATCCTGTCTCGGCGATTATAAATTATAATGAATTGTTAACGAGACGAAACGAATTCCTCATATTTGTTACGCGCGCCCGCGCGTTACAACGAGAGCAAGGAAGAGAAGAACGACGAATCGAATACCGTAGACGTTGTAGAGAAAACGGAGAGAAAGAAGGAAGAAAAAAAAAAAAAAAAAAAACGTGGGCATCAGCTACGCCTATTTTCTGTCCACCGATCGGGAACAATGAGCCTGCTACGGGCCCCGGAATCTCTTGGTTTCGAATTAAAATTCATTAATTCGTTTGTCGTTTTTGAAAGGGTGCGGCCGGTGCTACCTGCAGCATCGCAAGCCATATCGGTTGGTAGGTGCCATCAGCGGAGAATAAACATGAATGCTGCTTACCATAAAATAACGTAACCTGCCTTCTATATTATAATTTCACGCTGTAATTTCTCGGGATTATTATTAATCGCCGCCTGGTCGATAATTCCAGCGGCATAATCGCGTCGCGTTTCTCCTCTCGAGCCGGAAACACTGCGCTGGATGTTGAATATGCATAATTGAACTGTGTAACCTGTACGAATATACCAGACTTTGCTGAACAGGTGTGGAATTTTGGATTTGGAATTACAGCCTGATCGGGGCTGTTTCAAGTCCGAAATTTAGCATCATTACAATGTTTCGAAGTCATTCTGGCGAAAACTTTCGAGGAAAGCTCGACTCTCGAAGTTATTACTCGTCCTTCTTGTGCGAGCAATAATTTTCGCAACTCTGATTCATTGTACAGCAGTTAAGGCGTGCAATCAGCTAAAGGTCAGAATCTGTGATGTACGTCGCCTACTCATGCAATTGGACATCGAGTCAAAGTAAAAGTGCTTGTTGCACCAATAAATGGTGCTGCAGGACCATCAAGAACAGTTTATTGCAGTCCTTTAAGATTCGGTAGGAGTATTTTGCGATTGCAAGTAATTACAACGTAAATCCGAGTCGAAGATTATATTTCCATATTTTTAACAATAAAGTTTTTACAATTTATTAGGGAAAAAAAATGGTCGAGACACGAAATCATACAGCGAAATAAGGATTGAGGATCAAATCGAAGGACAGTAATTCACAGTTTCATCCAAAGTTACTTGGGAACATGAAATGCGTTTAAAAGAATTTCAGAGATCTTGATTTTAGCCTAATTGTGAAAGAACCAGTGAATTTTCGCAGCAGTAAAACTAACGAATAAGTGTACAATGGAATGAAGTAGAGAAAAACTAAACAGAATTTTTTTAAAAATACTTCCTTTCTTTACTTGAACAATTCAACGACTGGATTCACATGTGCACCACCTTCTCGAGAAAGTCAAGATGTAGTCTAGAATATTGCAGTGATGCTGCATGAATAGCGAGTTGGTTACGTGAGCAACGGATGAAATGCATACGGCGTAATTTGGCCAGCATAAACGCTGGCGTTATAGAGGCTGCGATGCAAGTGCGGCAGCGGATATAAACAAGAGCAAGAGAAGAACAGCGTGATGTAAAATCGCGTGAAATCGGGCATAAAAGTAGCTTACTTTCGAAAACTAATCCGTAACCCGAGACACATTGGAAATTGACTGATTTTCACATCGAGGTGTTACCCTCGGTAAAAAACATACGATCCTGAAAATTACCCTAGCATAAGACGACGTGGAACTGCGACAAAGTCGCATTTTCACCGTGAACACTTTAAACGTCAGTGGATTTCCGCAACTGTCTGAAATTTCAAGTACCTGTACGTAAACGTGCCAGCATATAATTATCTCGAAAATCATTAGAGTCCAACTTAAAGTTACTCGAAAAAATCTTGCGAAGAGAATTTCATCCCGTGGCGCATGCTCGGGTGATAATTTCGAGGTCGTCGACAACTTGTACCAATTACTTATACCTGTATGTTGGATCTGCCCGCATGAACAATCGGACGCCTGGGACAAAGTGATCGTTCGATACGTCGTAGGGACGAATTCGGCCGTTTACAGCGGCAAAAACCCGATTCAAAGAGTAACCCAAGGTGTCTTGTTTTAATTTTATTTATTTTCTTACGTTCCACGGATTCGAACCTTGTCTCTGGTCCGCGAGTCGTTTGTTACCGTTCAAGATCGTAGGCCGATTTTGGTCCGCTGATATAATTTAGAGATCGGGTCGTACGTGCACCGACAAATCCTGAGAAACAACCGGTCCAAAGAGCTGCACACAGTGTAATAAACATCGAAATTTGTTGCGGAAATCGAAAGTACGCGTACACGATTCAAATAACAAACAAACCGATGTCGAATGAAAGGAAAAGGATCAACAAAAATCTCGCTGTACGTATAAAATGAATCGGTCCACCTCATGTACCATTTGCCGCGGCCATAAATCCGATCATGCGAACAATAAATCCTGACTTCAGTATAGCTGTCTTATTAGTAGGCAGCAAAAGAAGGCAACACTCGTGTATTTGTTCGTGGTTATTCATTTTGTCCAGGTCCTTCTTTTCTCTTTATTCTTTTTTCTTTTCTTTCCTGTTGGCAAATTCGAAGACAATTCGCAAATTAACACGGTAACTGAAAACGAGATTGGTACGCGTCACCAGACTATTCATATCCTCTTTGGGTATAATTATACCCACTAACGCGAAATCTTCCAAACGGAGAATTAAGATGTAACAACAACTTGATCCAACGATTCTATATGCCATATAAAGTTATAAGCACCGTTCAATATAGTTACAGACATAAAACCAAAACGATCTGGTTATCGTATTGCAGTCAAGGTTCCAGGGTTTAATTACATCTGAAATAGGTCGTTAAATCCGTGTACGTGTCTACTACTTTCGAAAAATATAATGTCTCCCTCGATTATTAACGATATGATTTAGCAATATCGAAAATATTTACCTCGCTTCTTTGGATCTACCGTACACGTATACACATCACACGTGTGAACGTAGCTCGTCTTTAGAAACACTTTGCATTTAATCTGGCCTCCTTTAATGAGGCCAAGCAATACATTTATAGAAGGTTTGTAATAAATTTCATTGATTATATGGTTCGTTTCTTGCGACGTATTATTTTGGCTTCGAAGACAAATCTTGATATATCCGTAACACGAAGCGAAACTTGCAAATTGTCGTAAAGATTAAGTAGGTATATACGCGAAAACGGAAACAAAAATTATGCACAATTCATCTCATTATTTACGCTTCGTTGTTCATTTAATTGCCAAGAGTTTTAACACCATCCGTAGCTCGGATTAAAGGTTATCTGGCTGACAAATGGCTCTGGGACGTTACACGAGGCTGCAGAGATTCAGTCTTGCGGTTTAGTCCGAGCAAGCCTCTCACAATCAGTCTAACTCAAACTCGACAATCCACATTGTCAGTCACTTAAACCTCTGAGAGATGCGCGACCTTCTCCTCATTGCATGTGATCCTCGTTTATACCAATCTCTATCTGCATCTTTATCTCAACATCGTCCCAACCTTATACAGTAGGTAACTAAGTTTGGTTAAATCACCGGAGAGAATTTTCAATATTCATCATGCGCACGAACCCGTGCCGCAGCTATATTTTGAAAACTTAATTGCCTAGCGTCTAAACGTTCGAGCGAATCTGACTGTAACACGAGGCTCGAATTTATTCTCTGATTCAAAATTACCAAAAATCTTTCCTTGCAAATTATAACGTAAGAAGTGCAACGCAGAAGCACGCTGGTACGCGAAATCGAGTCACGTTGATCCTGCAGGGACGATATAATACGTAATGTAGAACATAGAAGTTTGAACAAGTAGAAGTTGTGAAATGAGTTGTTTTTTCTTCCTCCCTCCCTTTAAGTTGCTGATACGTACATGAAAAAAAAAAAGAAAAAAAAAAAAAAACACAGCCAGCGACCATGAAGAATAAGATTAACTTAATTGTAATCTTGTTCGTTTGAGTTACATCGGTAAAACGTCCGTCAATCAGTCTCCGCGGCAATACGGATTTGATCATTGAAACGAGACCGCGTTCGTAAATCGGTGAAACACGAGTTCTCTGTAAAACGTAGCAACAACGTTGCCTTTTCGTTCACAATGGGTATTACACACACACGTTCGTAAATGCGTACACACATGCATAGACACTAACGCACATCTACATGCTGCGGGCTACCGTCGCGTAATTCCGTAATATATCCTTTAAGACGAATCACTGTCACTCCTTAAGTCATTTGTTTTTACACCCAATCGTATTATCCGATGATTGACGACTCGCCTGCCCTTTAACGATCGATTATACCGACACAATGCGTACCTACACCGATTCATACGTACATATCGAACAGTTTAATTGCACATCGTTTGCACGCAAGCCCGCTACTTATATGCCGGTATTATTCGATGCCCATGCACGTTGCACAAAGTAAGAAAATACCTGCCTGCACGCGGTTCAACATAAACAATCAACCGCACTTGCGAGCCCGGTTCAAGAGCTCGTTTCATCCTCATGTGGTATACACGTGAATTTAATTGTGATTTCTGTTAGAGACGGATACAGAGATGATTAATCGGCTCGTTAATTCCACGCAATATCCCGGCAATACGTGTCGTATTATCGGCGAAGTGAAAATCTGCAGCTGTGCAAATGCCACGCTGACTTCATACGGTTCGAAAGATCGTTAAACGTTTCAAGTCCATCCTCAGAAATCAATTCGCTTCAACGCGTTAACTATCCTCTAGCAATAAATTGCTGATACCAAGCTGGAGTACCGATAAATTTGATCTGGCACCGACGTCTTGTATTGTACATGTCATAGATTGCACATAAGGTGCAATTGGAGCAGGAGGTAGAAGTCCGTATGCCTAATGGAATATTACGGAAGAGATCCTCGCTGAGGTAAGAGTTTACGCGAGAGGAGCTCGTTTGCGTGGGGAGTGAAAAGAAGGCTGGTGAAAAAACAATTTCACTACGCGAATCTGGCGCACATATGTATCTGACTCCGTCTGGTGCAACGGAAAGATTACAGCATCACCATTAACCAGACCTGCAGGATGCTGTATATATGTATGTACATACATTGCAGGTACCCTGAAAGCGATGGTCAATTGCGGTGCATAAACGCGAGCTCTTAGGTCGATAACCAGACGATTCGAGAGCGAGATAAGATGAAAATTATTATGGCAAATTTCTTTATACTTTCAATCTGCGTCGCAGTCTTTTTTTGTCATCCTGCAGCTGCAGTGCTTTCGTTTTCAACTAAAGACGTGAGGACATGCTGTGCGTGTAACGATTTTTCAGAAACAGCAAAACTACCTGAGGATTTCTCACGAATGCCTCTTGAATTACTCGTAAAATAACTAATTTCACTTTGTACTCTGGAGTAAAAACGCTAGTTTTTTTTTTGCGTTTAATGCGAGCAAAATCGTGAAACTCGATTATCTACCAGAGAATACAATCTTTAAGGTGCGCTGCATCTACAACATCGAGAACGCCTTGGAGTCTAGGTATATTGTATATGTAACGCGTAAACGCTCGTGGCATCATCAGTTCGCCTTCGTATATACACATGTGTTATATATATGATATACATATATATACATGCATAAATGTTACGTGTATCACCGAAGCAACGTGTTATTAAATGTTATAGCTCGTGAAAATTATGCAACAGAGCGGACAGACAGTCTCATACATCGAGAGTAGCAATGGATCCCTCGAAGAGTTGTTGTGCACTCTGCAATCTGTAAGAGAAACATTTTACAGTTTACAAAGAATGAGTTGCAAGTGTGGTGCTCACTGAATAATACCTCTACACCTATTTATATATATAGTAATGGCAAATGGATAGCACAGATACAAGCATTATAAATGAGCCGTGCAAGTGTGTATGCAACGATGTAAAGAGAAGCATTCTTGCAGCTGATGATTCGTCACGATCCGGGTGAACGTCACTCAGTTGCAATATTCTTGGCCGTATCCAGTGTACAAGTACGGAACGTGAATAAACGTCAGTTCTTCCCGAGGGTACGTAACACACGTAAGACGAATACGTGGAGGAACGATTTGCTTTAGAAAATTGCACGGCTCGATAGAAACAAGTTTTACGAGTATTTCAACTGGTCGGAAACCAAACCAATTGCTTCAGGTATATTTTTCGATCGCAGAATCCGAATCTGGCTATGAAGTGCCTTAGGTACGATTAGTCTTTGATCGATCATAATTCCGGTTTGTAACATGTTGAGTAGCTTGAGAAAAAACAATCAAAATATAGTTCAAAATTTCACCTAAATTTTCATCCTCGTTTCAAATTTCCAGCATTTTTCGGTCCCGAGTTGTACGGAACAAAATCTATGTGAGAGATTGTCATAAATGGAGCTCAATATTTAGCTCAATCTTAATGTCAATTAGAATTTTATTTCTTAGAATGTGTGAAAGAAGCTCAAATAGTAGCTCGAAACTTGAACTACAGTTTGACGTTTGTTTGAAACCTTCAGCTTGATTCTTTTCCACATTGCATAATAAAATGTACAGGAATTTGAAGCACAGCTAGAAATTTAAAACTAGCTCAAAATGTAGTTCAAATATCAAGTCACCGAAACGCGACAACGTAACGTGCTACAGATAATAAGCAAATTTAAAACAGTTTGTAAAAAAAGAATCTTGAGCTTGAGCTACAGTTTGAGCGTTGTTTGAGCTCTTTATTACACCGTAGGAAATTTTGCGGACACAGAGCTCTGGATGCGGTCTTTTATGAGCAGGTTTCTGATACAGCTTGTAGAAAATTTCCGAGAACCTCTTGATTCGATTCTGGTGACGTTTGTTCGTTGACCCGACGTGTTACGTGCATCCCGTGATGAAATGTGGTATATAATGTACGAAACGAGTTAATCTTTAATGACGCGTGAAATCCTTCCCTCATATTATATACTGTACAGCGATGTTGATATACCCTAGGAAATAAAATGACCCCAACAACCGATTATAGTTAGCGATCGGAGCCTTAAGCTCGGTTGGAATGGCACGTAAACGAGTCTTATAGCGATCCGAGTGTAATTGCCAGAGTCCGAGAGTCTCGCGTGCCTTCCAGAAACGAAGAAGGAGCTTAGCTCAACTTTTTCGCACGCTCTTACGGCAGGTTGGTTGTATATCCTTTGCGCATATCAGCTCGTGCACGCAGGCATCAACACCATTTCGTGCAATCTATCGCGAAGATCGCGTATCGCCCAGATCGCAAATTCTAAATCACACTAATTCGTGTTCTTGCTTTTTTTGGCTCTTAAAAAACATTTTTGCAACCGACTTATATATACCATCGCAGTAACGGAATCCGTCCATCCGCAAATGATCATTTTTAGTACAAAGCATCCTTGCGGTCTTAAGTAAATTGTTACCACTAAGCGTGAACAGAAAGATGGACCGTGGAGATGATCCGTTTCAGCTTCAGCAACGTACGATCAACCCAAGGGTAATTCGTCGTTGCGTAGGCAAATTTAACGATTCCCTTGCAAATTGAGGTATGCACTTGGGATTCTCACCAGTTGCGAATGGATGTTCAGTATAAGCGTTTTACGATCAGTTTCTCTCGCTTTGCTCTGTACCCCGGGGAATAGCGTATGTAATATTGTACACGTTTGTAAGTCAAACGTGTCTCTAACAACGGCTAAGAGCACTCGTCTGTAATGCACATGTACAGACGCTTGTCATTACGTACCAATTGGAACGAGCTATTCGTGGTGTATGCGTATTGCGTATACAAGATGAAACGTCGAAAACAGTCACTTAAAGTCTCCGTGTGTTTTTACGATCCCCAGATTATAACATACGCTGTCGGTGTGGTGGTTCGTAACACGTTATCTACTATTTTGTATGCGAGTGGTATAATTTTCTGCTTCTTTGTACAGTCGTCTGAGAATCGTTGAATCGGTTAAAATTAATTTCAACAATATTGAATTCTTTGAGATTTTCATACCTCGCTTCTAGAAATTACAGCCATTTGTTTCAACCCACTTGCGTCTTGGACGGCCCAAGGGTTTCAAGTTTCAACGTCTGGGTGGAAAAAGCAGCGAGTGATTTGAGAAAGAGCAGAAAACGATATATCGTCAATTTACGACGTTTAGAGAAAGAGAATTCTGCAGTCACCGCTCAGCTAGCTAGCAAACACTAGCAACGAAAATTCAAAACACTTTATAAAAAGAAGCCAAGTGTATCTCCCCCAGAAAATGACGAACCAATAGAAGTAAAAATAACCCTCTCTCTTGGCTCTTTGTATCCGTAAACAAGTCCTGCATCCCACTTATTTTAAAATTTTTATAATCAGTTAGAACCAAACTAGTATCAGGTCAGCATTAATTATCCACAGTACATATATCGCGACTTATATACTTTACACATTTTGCATGAAATTCCTTATTGAATTCAGATATTCATCGAATATCGAAACACCAAGAACCCGCTACGCTTATGTAAATAGTGGAATATCTCTCAATTATGAACCCTAATTAGTACAATCTGGTCTCAAATTTATTAAAAACCAGTGTGTGCGCCTCACGTATATGTTCACACGCAGAGCCAGTAAGCTCAACAACATTCATAATAATTCAAATTTGTCAGACAAGAGTCACACAGCTTTCTTCACTTTTCTAGCTAATTTCTACCGCGCCTGTTATAATGGAATTGAAAATTTCGCACAGAGAATGAATAAATTTAGAATAATTATAGGTTTTATGCCATTTAAATATTTTTCGGTACTTAGTTTAGGCTTTTATGCTAAACTCCCTCCAGTCGGATTTCGTCACACGTCTCAATTACTCTCTCATAAAAATGTTACATCACAATCGAATAACTCGAAATCAGCCAAATATATTATAAACACACGATTCGCCGTATAATATGAATTTTGTTTCAAGTATTATAAATTTTAAAGATATCACGCGAATTGCATCGCTCGATGCTTAATTCCTCGCAAATCCTTGTACACGACTGTCCGCAGTTTGCACAATAATATTCTACGTAAATTATTTTACGATGCGTTAAAATCCGCGATATAATTCGAGGATTCCAGGATTTCAATGACATAGGTAACCAATACCACGGATAACCTGCAGGCATAGATTTTGCGTGGGAAGAAATTGAAAACTTTCTTACAAGTAAATTACACGAAGTTGCAGGTAATAAACGTTCATTGAATCTGGAATTTGCGATACCGCCTCTCGCAAGGATGAATTTTATTTTTTCCTATTTCTGACTGCTAGATAGGTGATATTTATACCGTTTAATATGCTCTTTGGTCGGCGTGCATATACGGGGAAACGCTTTCATTGCACCGGCAGCTGAAAGTTTGACCTTAGAGCACCTATACTGTAATTTCTGAGCATTGCCGTTCTCCTGCGATAAATTATTAAATGCTTGGATTACGAAACTGAAGGATTCAGGTATTATTATATGTATACAAGAAAGTAAATGCACTTGCACGGTCTTACTCGCAAGTGCGGGTTCGTTGCTTCTATCACCGACGTTCAACGACAAGGCGGCAATATAATTACACCTACCTATCCAATGTTGAAAATTGTACTGCTTTTTCACGCTCTCACACTGCGATGATGCAGGCAGTCAAACTATTGCGAAATAATTAACAAACATTCTCAATACTGCAGTATAATGTACATATATATATATATATATATATAATACCAGTTGCGAGTGCAATTAATTTTTTGTTTTCTCGTTTCTTTCCGGAAAGAAATAACAAGAGAATCGTGATTTGTACAACCTTTCCCAGATATGTTAACAATATGAATGGAAATAAGATGTTCAGTGTAATTTTTAAATGAGCGTCGCACAATATTTGAGAGATTTTCGTTTACGAATGGATGCATAATCTATCATTATAACGAAGTACACTTGGAAATTGATTGATAATCATTGTTTCTTTACGCTACTGCCGTCTTAGGATTTAAGATAAATATATTACGAGAAATCGCGATTAGTTTGGAATATTTTACCAATTTCACAAACTCAAATGTTCAAATTAGTTTTCTCTACTCGTGAATATTTTTGAATATGATAATATACTAGAAATCAAGTGCTTTCAACTGCTTTCCGTTTCGAAATTTTAGTCTGATAAGTAAATGAAAAAAAAAACGATATTTAAAAAAGTTCGCAATTTCACGTTGAATACGGTATGATTTCAAAATAAAAATGTTCAAGACACGTATGTATGTATATACCCGTCGGAAAAAAAAACGAAAAAGTTGAAAAACAAAACTTGTTCAGAACCAACTACTTTCATGAATGTATAATTCGTAATATTAGATCGATAAGAAATTATTTAAAAAATCAGTTCGCGCTACTTTCGATTAAAATTATACCAGCTAAATTTTGTAATATAACCTACTTACGTCCGTCCGTGGACACGATACAAATCGTTTCTCTAATTGATCGCTTCTACAAATTAATTCCGATATAACACTCGAAGAGAGTACCACAACAAAAGTTGCGTAAACCATACTTTCAATTGTAATAAAAAAAGCATCCATTAAACATCGATAAATCTATTTGTAATCTGAAACTTGAAAACCTAATTGTGGAGCATTTGAATGTTCCACTCAACAAGGGTCAATCAATGATCCGTTCGAATTCAAGTTTTTCAGTTCGCATAACGACATCTCGTTGTAAGAAATATGAGGCAACAAAAGCAAAACAAGTTTCTCTCACTTAACGTTGATACGTACTGTTACAAAAGTTGGCGTATATCGCACGGCTTGTACAAATTTTGAAAAATATTATTTCACCCTTTACCCATACACCCAATGAAAATATTATTCCATCCCAGAACCTGAAATATGCGATATCATCGCACCATTCAACTACAGATCGAGTTGTTTGCCTTAATATTTCATTTCAATATTATTTTTAACGAATATTGGTAGAGCGTCAGTCACCTCAACCACTCGAGAAAACGATTCAGAGGCATCTCGTACAGCTTGTTTCCTCCGCAAACATCACGCCGACTGCAGTCGAAATACGATCCATTTCCGGATTGAGACGAAGGGGGAAGAATTCAAGCCCCCAAAAGACAAACACGAGGGAACCTTATTTCGTTTCGGCACTGCGGTCTGCATACACGAATATTAAATGCATATCTCTGACCTACATGCGTTATACAAGTAAGCATCTCCTCGTCGCACAGTTGTTGTCTGATTTAATTATCGTCGACGTGATTGTACATGTTGTTTTTATACATACATATATATATATATATATATGTATATTTTTTTTTTTTTTACATTTTTTTTTCTTCTTGAACGCAGCGAACATTACAGCGGCAGAAATTAAATCGAGCAGCCTGCCTACTTCTTTATATGTACCACGTAGGTATATGCCAACCTATCCATATACCATGGGGAGGGAGCAAGAAATATTCAGGGCGTGGTAGCCGGCTTGCTTGCAGCTTTTGGTAGTCGTCAACGTCGCGTTACCTGTGTATAATAACCGCGCATCGATGTATTTGGTGCTCACTTCGCAATATTATTTATTCCCCAAGTTGAAACTCCTGCTACGCATTTTCTTACCCAACCTATTTTGCATTCAATATTCAATTGTTCGTTCCTTTTGTAATAACACAAGCGAGCTGCTTGCGCTGCCGTGCAGAGCGCAATAAATCACTCATTCGAATATCTGCCGATGCAAAATTCCAACTAGCTGTTATTGATTATAGGTACTTGAAGCTCATCACCGCTCTAATAATCACTTATACGCAATACGGAATGATACAGCTCATAAATGAAAGAGATAAAAACATTTTTGATCTAATTTCTCAGTAACGAACAATAACGATCCTGTTCGAAAGGTTATACACAGTATTGCATCAATATCATGCAATGCACGTTGTAAACATTGCAAATTGCGCTGTTTCTAACCGCTAACTTTAGACACGGATTTTCGTTTTCTTCATCATTTGCTTCTGCACTTTGCAAAGTGCCAGCTTGTAAAAAATCATATTTCATATGTTCACACGTGGTATAATCTATTATTACGTCACTTATGCATGATAAACGAGGTACCCGCTTGGTTGCAAAGTTTTTTGTTTCTTACAATGTCGTCAAGCGTGTCCAACCCGTTAAATAATCTTGTTCGAAATTTATTCAGGCCAATATCGAACTTGTAAGCGTATAATATTTGCGATCCGATCCGTAGGCTGCTCCGCGAAGTACACACGCATAAATATACATTATATACATTACACGAAAGCTTATGAAACACGGTGGAACAACCTATTTTAACCGAACGCCGAGTCTGCGGGATACCGGCTACTTCGACACGTATAAAATATTGTAGACGTTTCTTTTGTCGTAATAATAAACTTTTATTTGAAAAGCTTGTCCTTGACGGTGGTTCAATACCGCGTTAATTTTTCTATCGAGCATTTTACAAGGTAAAAGCAAATTAAACGTGCGCAACTGCTGGAAATATTGTACACACGTAATTTCTCGAAGGAGCTTGAGTCACCGGCGGCAATCTGCACGGCATTATATTATAATGGGTTAATTGGTAGAGTGTTTGAACGGTAAGAAATCACTGGTGAAGTATAACAGATATTCGAACAGCACGTATGCCTCTATACTTTGCATTATATACACGACACGAATAGAAAGAAGAACAGCAAAAATTGACACCTCACGATACATTTTATGTTAATGAGATAATTAATGATTTGCATACATGTGTTTATTTGGAGAATAAAATTGTCGTAACGATGATAAATGTAAAATTAAATTACCAGTATATTTTAATTATAACCAAACTAACACCGCCAAATTTAACTGTCAACTTTGTAAACCTATCGAACCTGTTTTTTGCTAATTATTCTAAAGCCCGTGATTTATTCTGCCGATGCGTAGTGATCACGTGTGAGTTTATTTAATTTGTTTGCCGAGATACTTTGCAGCCGTGAGGTGTTATGCTTATGTTCAAGTTCGAAATCCGATAAATCCTTTTCACTATATTAATATTAATTAATGGCCCAGCCCCCAATATACATTTTTACAAATACTTAAATCTATGTAAGAAGGACTGCATATCAATTATTTCAGCGTTTCAACATGGAATAGATCTCAGTTAGAACGCAAATTGATTTAGCTTTAATTAAGAGGAAGGATTTATCGAGGCAATTGATGTTCGCTACAGCAAGCCGAATTCCAGTGGCAATGAAATATGGTAAAACGCGAGTATAATATTCTTGCCGGAGAGAATACTGCAGCACCCGATCGCGATATACAACAAAATAGCAGCTTGAACCAAAAATTAGATAAAGCTTGTTTATTCAAGTCCAAGCAGTGGGATGTGCATACAAAGTATTGGCATTATCTGCGGTGTAATATTGAGAAATTTCATTTCAACATATTTACATTCCATTAGATCGTTTTCATCAATTTAATTTCGAACTCTGTAAATACTTGTGCGGCAGTTCTTTCGAGAGCTGTTTCCTGCGCATTTCCAAATACATCACGCACTGTAGGTACACATCAGTTCCTATATTCGAGATCGTTGAATCAATAATAATTCTATAACTTTAATCAACAAAATCATACACCGTAACGATTTCCAAAGCAAACAAATTCATAGATGAAGAAAAAATTCGAAAGTCAAGGCTCCTTTTTCTAATCCTTATCTTTCTTTTTCCAATTTGCAAACAGCGCTGCCGATTTCACTAAAATCTATGAAACTTATAACAGCTTATAACGTTCTACCCGTTGTACATATTCGTACGAGAAGTTGGCACAAGAAGTTGTTATCAATGATTCGGGTGCGCGAGACCGATGAAAGTGATACATGATCATCGGTATGAGCGATGTATAAACTGGATCATCCAGAGTTTAATATAATAAAGATCGGTAGGCGAAGATTGCGTCAGTTTCTCGGTAGTCGGATTACGAACGCAGGTTCGATTAGGCAACGTCAAAGTCATGTTTGCGCAGCCCACGGATGAGAGCCGGCACGCATAGCTCCTTACCTGCACTCGGTTTCGACTAATTAGTCGAAGTACCGCTTTGAGACGAAGTCTTATTTTATCGCTTATGACGATCGTGAGATATCGGTATAATAAGGCGGCCGCTGTATCGCTGTATCGACAAACATGCATCGGTAGACGAGGAAACTTCAGTCTGGCTAAAATCGTGCTTATAAATATGTCGTATCGCCCCATTTTCCTGATGATTTCCTGATGAATACTCTCCACCGGCATAACATTTTTGCCATTCGATTGCGGTTGAAAACCGGCGGCACGTCACGACCAGCTCCAAATCCGTCCTGAGCTCCCGATAATGGTGTTTATGGGTCCATTGCGCTCTGTGGCCCTAATCTGAACGTTCGCAAACCCGTAAAACTCAGCGATCCTGGCATCGCGATGAAGTTTACGAGCCGAACCGGAGGTATAATGGCTTCATTCACGTAAACGGACCCACAATGATACGTCGAAGCCCCGACTACATATTTCGAGACGACACAATAATAAACAAGGGAACCAGAGGAGCATCCGAGGCGAAGAGGTCGCCGCGTCCTGCAGGACCCTTGATTTTGTGTGGCAGGGCAGGGTGAAAGGAGACTCCATCCCCTAACAGGACACAGCCCTAATCCTACGAGACTTGGAACCCCTGGGACAACCGAGTCGAGTTCTATGACTATGGGGACTGCAATGGCGCGAAGGAATCAATTCACTACGTTCGTCGAGATGGATGAAGAATTAGTTTCGTTGGCAACACTTCCTGTCGCTCGACTAGGGTAACAGTTCTGCGAAAGAGAGCTACCGTTCCATTGCCGTTTCTAGTGCACCTCGTGCAAGAGAAGTGATAATACAGGAACTACATATACTCGCTAATTGCATAAACCGAGAGAAATTTCTAGTCGTTCTTAACCATTTTTATTATCTACCATAAGTCAAAAATCTAATTACAATTTTGTAACTGTGACCAGAAAATCTAGTAAGTGATAGGTACTATTATTTTTCATTGTGGTTACTCGTATTATATTTTTTCATTTACAATAGATATTGCGCTATAATAAGTTAGATAATGTCGTATTTACAACTATAATCACACTAAATGGTATTTGTACCAATTTTTTTAAGATTCCAACAGTATTTGAACCGTTATTTTAATGATACCCGTTTCACTAGAATTTTCTAGCAACTGTAACAAACGAATTTTTTGTTAGAATACTGAGCGCAATACGGGATGATCTATAATTTTTACAGGGATGTCAGAATTCGGTTGGTCAATTTTGTATATACTATCACTGTTACATCTTGTTCACAGTGGAGATCATTACTTTTCCTTCGTTTTTCTTCACGTACTGACATTTTTATTCTGGACAGTATATTCCAGTATATCCTTTTCAATTCGCCTTTTAACACATACGCACAACGTTTTCAAAGATATTTTTTCCAAAGGTCAATCTGCAGTAGGTGTCGCATGAAAAAAACACGTATCGCAAATCAAAGATGATTGTGGTACGGCCAATTCAAAATCGCTTCAAATCTGTCAATGGCATATCCAAATTTCAAAGAAATCGTTGCAAACAATACTCCCTTTGGCTGTGTATAATCGAGCCCAGTTATTATTACTGAAAAAAACTCACGAATATAGTTTGTATAATGAGATGAGCTAACTAAAAAATTTACTTGATAAATGAAACAATATTTTCAAAATATCTTTGCAATGAGCGTTCAATGATCGCAATTCAGTACCGAAGGCGGAAGTGGAAGCGCGCACAAGTTGCAAGCAAAATTACGTTACACCGAGAAAGTATAACAGCGTATGCAGTGTGTCGAATAATTGAAGGTGTTTTAATAAGACAGGAATCGGCGTTAACCGTGTCGGTATAATGTTTATGCAAATAGTTTCGAGTCTCTCCAAGGAGTTGCCTATGTTGTATACTTACACAATACACATACAAGTACCTAAACCTAAAAGCTTTGGTGCCGATACTAGACTGGGTAGGTATACAGCCTTCGAACGAACCGGCTAATTGTCAAATTGATCTTACCACCGTCATCCGTATCGCGCTGACCGAGATGCATAATCTTTCATCCTGTTTTACGGGGTCAAAAATTTGCATAATAAATGTTTTGGCAGGGGGGATACTGCGCTTGAATAACCGCCAATTAATACGAGGCAGTAGATATAAGACGATGAACGATACGAAAGCGCAGACAATAATTGGACCGAATTTGCAGATAAACTTGACATATGCATATTGCATGTATCCGTTTCTTATTCTCCATGCCACTTCAATCAAGCTGTCGTCGATCAGAGTTATTAAACATATGAAACCGGGTTATCATGCGAACTTTCACTTTCAAAATCGACCGTCATAACTCTTCACGTTTCCCGATTTCGTGTCGAAAAATGATATCATCCCTCGTATCGACATTGAAAATACGTGGTTTGAATTAAATCGATTCAGAGATCGTTTCGCACAGGTAGGTAAATTCCAAAAACGAAAATCATTCACGCTCTCTACAAATTACATAATCGCGAATTTTGTGTCTTCATACGCGTACTGTAAAATTTTATTCGCTTCGCATCGTGACCTGCGACGAACATTCGAAACTGTTAGTTTCTCAATAGTTGGACGATTGTTTGAAACAAATGAACAATCGTCTTCATATGGTTTCGAACATCAAATCGTCAGGTATCTTCGACGTATTCGTATTACACGTTATTATTATACAGACGCTTCTGGGCATTTTATACGGCATGTATAACGAAATCTTATGGTACATCAATTATCAATTCAAATCAAAGTAGTCGTTGAGATTTATCGAATGCTTTCAAATCGGCATACCTAAGTGTAATAATATTCCTCGGAGTTGCTCGGCAAAACCCTTGCGCAACGAGCAATTTTGGGCCTAATGCGATATTAACAAATGTCCATTGATCGCGCCGCGCGATCCTCGCGCGTTAAAAGCAAATTTTAGAAAGTCCATTTCCATCATTCCCCTTATGCGCGATATCACTGTCTCTGCTGCCCCCGTGCAATTATACCCATTAACCTCTCCCGGTGACACCCGGGCATAGATCGGTTTCTAGGTCCTGATCCTTGTTCTTTTTACGGTGTTTTTATTTCATTATTTTTATTTCTTATTTTTTGTTTCTTCATTTTTTATACCGTACCCAAGGTGCGGCCGTCACATTGGCGGAATGAAAACTATCCGTGCAGGCGGTCGTGTACACCGGATCAAATTTATAACGAGCAGATTAAGTCGAGGTGAGACAAAAATAAATTTGCATAAACAGCTCGTGCCCCCGTCGTCCCGACGTCCCGACGTCCCGGCTGGCGCCCATATAATAATCTTATAATACCGCGGTAGGAACGAAGCCACTTTCAATTTTAGCCACCGCAATTCGCGCCCATTACGCCCGCGACTTTACGGTGCGTACTGTTACACACACACATCGCTCTTTGCATCGACTCGAGACAATGAGTTCCACTAATTGATATCCCAACGCGTTTGTATACGTAGCTATACTTGCCTAGGCAAGGATATCTTACACCGTGGATTTCTAAGAGGTATAAAATATAGACGTTCGTTATCTCGAGACGAGGGAATTTAATACTGGAATATAAACGGCTGATTTTAAGTAACAAAGTTCGTGGTCGATTCGAAGAACGACTTAATGTAAGCGGAAATTGAGACCTGCTGCAGACGCGCGTATGTAACGTGCAAATCCACAAAACCAGTCACGCAACTTATTTTTCGGCTATTTTTATAATATATCGTACAGATATATTCACACACGCGCATTACACGCAGAAACTGTCTAAGGAGAAAAAATCCATCCGGACAGGAAAAAGTGAGCGCCATTTTTATAGATTTACTTTTTTCTGTTTTTCGAGGTGAGAATCATGCGAGCCATATATCGTGAAAAAAAAAATCAAGCTCCGTAGGTTCGTAGGCTCGAAAATTTACGGATGTTGAGCATGCGATTAGCAGTTAGGCAAGTGATCTAATCCCACAATGGCCGTGGGCTAAATTTTGGATGAGGGGAAATCTTCATCTGGATCGCAGGTACGTATAGGTCTATAAACTCTACCCTACTGCCACTCTGCTTGGCCCCAATTCGACGTAATCTTCATTGTTTCGACGGTTAATCCGTTACAGTAATCGAATATCGCCGTCTGTTTCTCAGGATCTACAATCCTTCGTGGGCCGTAAAACTGTCAGAATTCATTAGCCCGACGTTCTCGACATTATTATGCACTTAGACTCGTACGTGTTTTCCTGCTGCTGTAACTATCCCGAAATGTATAAAGCACCGATACATCGGAAGAAGGATTTAGAATCACAAATGACCATCAAATTGAATAAGAACCAGTAAAATAATCACCGACTTAAGTCGCTTGATACAGCAATGAAGTCAATACGATGAGCTTGCAAGGAAAAGAAGATCGTGAATCATGTATTGCTTCATCGTTACCGCGGTTTGATTAATTATTTCAACTGCAATTAGACAATAATATCCTTGTACAAAGAACCCCGCAATAATCTTATAGAAATTGGGTTTTGGTGAAATCGTCTAGATTTTTGATATGTTGTAGATCTTGGTGTACTGAAAACAAATCTCCGCAGTCACAACCCTCAGCTGTTAATAGTTTCGACGCTAGAAACTTAACATGTTCATCCTATATCCGGTATTTCTTTGTGCGAAAAAAAATACGAAAGAAATAATTATTTGTAATAAATAAAATTTAGGCATGTAACCGGACTGGGCTACTTTAAGTCTATGGACTCTTTCCCTCCTCCAACCACAATGATTTTACCTATAGATTTCGTTACCCGGTGAGACTTGGTGCAAATCGTTGTTTTTGGTTCTTGGATGGGAAAATGGAGATTAGAGAATGACGAGAGCCGAAAATGCATATCTAGAGCTAAACAGATCATAAGTATGTTTTGCTCGTTTCGTGGTGTAATGCACATTAGCGTGAACCTTATATCAATGCCTTACGAAATGAACGCATATATATACAATGAAAAATAAATTCCTGAAAAATTTGACAGGGTGGCGACAATTTTGTTAAGATGAAACTCCCTGACTTTTGTCGTTCAAAAATTCAGAATTCCCTGACATTTTCCCACGAAACTTGGGTAATGTTTGGCTGCTTTTATGAACAAAAGCTTCAGAAGTTGTGTACCTTGAATATATACATTTGTATCTATAAAAGACATAGTACTGCTTCGTCTGGAAATTACATTAATATAGCTAACAATCACAACGTCAATGACTAGAGTGGTGCAAATCGATCATAGATCATGTCTTGATTAGAGTTTTAGAAATGCGTAAATTTGAAATTGAATTTGACAAGTGTACTTAGATAGTTAAATGATGTTGGAATACGAGTGGCTTAGATGTTGAATATCGATACGTTCGCTGATAGTATCATTTTTGTAAATGTGTATCATTGCTTTAATGAGACGTTTGATCTACTTTCCTCTTTATCAATGATCTTAACTTTATAAAACTAAATGTATGCCCTTCTGCGAGCGCATACTTGTCATTTGTTACGGAAATCCAATTTCATAATATTATTGTGGGGTTTAAATTTGGTCAACTTGTTTCTGATGAAAAATAAGTAACAGATACAAATTTTAGTATGAAGAGAAATTTCCTCCGCGATTTAACCAATTCTATACATGAGGGATTCTCCGTCAACTCGACCACTTTTATTTCGACCATCTCAGATCTGCCCCATAATTGGTTATATCAAAGTACTACTAAAAGGTACTCTATGTGAATTTTTTTCAGATTTTTTAATTCATTATTTGAGAAATTGCCGTTTTTCTTCAAATGAATATATCTCGGAAACTTGAAGTAATTGAAAAAAAATGACTCCACATAAAAGTTGTAGTTTTTTGTTAGCTTTCGAGAGGAATTCTTGAAAAAATTTTTACGTTCCGGTAACGCTGATTTTTTACCAAAAACGGAAGAAATCATTTTTTTTGTTCAAAACGGACCTTTATTTTTTGCTGAAAAAATTACAGTCTTCCAATATGTGTGACAATATCGCCAAAAAATCGCCAGAGTGGCACGGATCGAGGTTCTAGGATAAAAAAAATGAATTAATTTTTTTATACCGGAACCTCGACCGAATTTTATGGGGCAGATCTGAGATGGTCGAAAAAAAAGTGGCCGAGTTGACGGAGAATCCCTCACATATGCATATTATATAACGACAAAAGTCGTACAGGAACATTGTGTATGCAGTAAAGTATAATCATTATACACGTGTACAATTTAAATGTACGTTATACATGTAAAAATAAAATCGATCTGGAGGACGTAGAATATCTTGTTCACAAAATGCAATGAATATTCATGAGGTGAAAATATGAAGAAAAGAGAACAAAAAATTATTGGCAATAATAGTTATCAATACTCGTGTTAGGCCTCGAGCTTTATAGTTATACATGTATATATCACGTGAACCGTAAAAACCTGAAGACCTCGACTTTATTTGCAACCAGGTTCGATGGGACGATGACTGTGAGACATTGTCGATAATCCATACTTATAATTAAGTGAGGTGCGATGATGGAGGAGACTTTAACTTGGGCAGGATAAATGAAAAAAAGCGCTGCCTAGGGACCTATTACCAAAGCACATCCGGCGAATCGCAGGATAATTCGACAGGCGTACATACTGTATATGCAACCCGTTTAGGTACGATAAAATACGCGTTCGCGCGGATGCAGGTTTTGAGAAATAGTAGCCAAACAAGTTCATACGATATCCAAGTGTCGTGTTACATACATGGGACTTGTGCATATACCATTTCTCCCGTTGCAAAACTCGATTGGTGTTTCGTTACAATGATACTTCGCTACGCGTGTTCGTAACTTGTCCCCATGCATCTCGAATACACCGAGTTGTTACATATTCGGTGATTGAAAACGAATCTGACTTAAAGCAACGGAAATCTTACTGCGTTTTATTTCGATTACCATTTCAATACACCATTGCGTTAAAAGCTGATTATTACGACGCCTCGACATGAAATTCAAATTTACTATCAATTAAATGTCCGCTGTCGATGTCATATTGTGGTTTTTTGTACTCAAGAGCTAAACGCCAAATTAAATTTGCGATTCGATCAAATTCGGCGAGTTTTATGTACCGAAGAGGATGGGTTACAGGTTCATTCTAGATAACTGGGAGTGCTTTTATCACAAGTTGATCGGTCATTAAACCGTCCAAATTGACGTTTATTCATCTTCGCACCTGCTCACTATAGCCTATGTATTGTCCCCGCCATTTTTACGGTACCGAGAGTAAGTATTCAGTCGTTGTTTTAATGCTATTCTAATTTTGCCTGACATTGAAATCACCTAGCATGTTACAAGAGTAATCGGTAAATTTTCAAGAAATCACAGACAAAAGGCTAAAGTACCTACCTACGTACTACGAACATTACTAAAATTAATAAACAAAAGAAGGCGGTGTGGTAAATGCCGCGTTTTACTTAAGGCCAGCTACACCTGGTGAAAATTTGTTTACTATTCAAGCAAACGTTGACGGCAGAATTTAAGGATGGTTACCATCTGAGAAAATTTTTGTGATCATTACCCGGCGAGTAAGTCTGCCTGGATCATGAGAAACCGTGTTAGCGATCCGGTAGCTTCTTTATCGACGGAAGCCGTTCTACAAGCAACTGCATACGACCCGCGAACACTCTTCAGTCAACGGTACAAAGAACATGATCCACGCGTGGTAAGCTCGTCGATGAAAGCTCACTACCAAAGAGGACTTGAGAAGCCTGAGATTTAGCCGTGTCCTACAACACAAAATAGATTTCCGGAACTGATTTTCGACGTAACTGGATGGTAACCACGTATCGGTGGCCGACCGATGCTCTGCGGTACTTTTAGTCACGCAAGCAGTGAATAATATGCAGCTCGCCTGGTGCAACATCTGGATCTACGTGACGGATAAAGCGGTCACGCCAGTCTTATACAATATAGTTGTACTTCCGGAATTGATAAGAATTTTCGACCAAGGATTACATAGAAAAAAAATTGATTAGCTGTCTTGAAACAGAAGATGATACGATGAAATATGGTTGATAAATCCCAGAGCGTCGAACACTGGCTTTTAAATGCCGCGCCTTCTCTCAGAACTGAAAAGCATCAAGTAGACGCGCAAAAGGCGCTGTCAAACTTGAAAACTAGGTTATTCGGAAACAAAATTTACTGAAGAGTTCAAGTCTCAGCGCATCAAGAGTGCTTCACTTTTTCATACACATATAGTTTGCGGAATCGGCAAAAAATTCTTTTATTAATTTACGCCAAAACAAGTGTGACCGATTAATCTCTCAAAAAACCTTAAATATCTAGGACTTGTCGTAAAATTCTGTAGCAACCCAATCTGCATCTGCGTCTTTTTGAATCCGACACATTGCGATGCAGATTGTTGCTCTCAGAAACGAATCAAGTCCGGAAGGGAGGTTGGGGTAAATACCAGGCATGCATTATTGTGTGGCGTGACGGTCGGCGGTCCTCTTCGACGCGAAGTCTTCGAGCTTAGTCAGCATCTCTCTCCATCTAGCGTTCCACGAAACGCGATAGATGGGCCAGAGATGCGTATTGCCCATTCAGACGATCACAGAGATATGATGTATGATATAACGGTTGATATCAAGTGAATAATTGAATTGGATAACGACTAAAAGGTGGTTACAAAATGACAAGAAATGAAAAATCGATCATTGTTAAATTACATTATAAACGCTTACGAATGATACGAAGACTCTTATACCGAGTCTTAGATGTGTTTTAAGGGGAAAATCACTGTGATCGTTTGACGCTGCGGATTATAAAAGTTAGTAACATCGTGGTACGTAGCGACCTTCTTACCCTCGCCTGATTCCCAACCGAACCACCCAAAGGAAATGATGAAAAAAGAGACTCACACGCACATGCATAAACCCGACGGATCCCAGAACGACCACCTACCTACCCGGTTACCTATATACGATCTAAACGATTCTCCACTCTTTCCAACACACATCACTCTTTCTCTTTTGCGCCGTGGTCACAGTGACTTACTTTTTTGTTAATTACCTGTAAGGAGCAAAATGTTTTTGTACCATAGTCAGCCAACTGATAGGCGATGTATTTGAAAAGAGTGACATTCGTAAAATGGACAACAACGTATTGCAGACACGAACTTCAATAAAATTATAGTCAAGTCTACTTGCTTGCACTTTATTGGTACATAAACCTTTTGTGAAAAGGGATTAGGAACATCCTATATGCTAATCAACATATTTCTAGGCGAGCTAAACCTGCAGTTGATCGATACTTGCTGGCTGCAAGGTAATTGAAAGTTATCCAAGATGTAACATGCAATATGATTACGTTACGTTATTCCAGACTTTGAAATTTCATGGGTTAAAAAATCATGTAAATATGAATAAAAAATTGTTGGAATATGTTTAAACCTCAGGTGAATCTACCGCTTAAATGGCATTATTGTTAAATTCAAACGTAGATTATCCTGTCAATAGCTCAACACATTTCATTCTCGCGGATGCCGAGTAAGCGATGGTTACCTGTCGCGATGCTCATTCCACTTTCACAAACGTGCAAATATTTTTAAATTTGAGTCACCTATTGCGAAATAGGTAGATTGAATAAAAGTGTTTACTCTGAAATTCAAGCACCGTTGCGATAGCAAATGAGCCTATCCATGCAACTAAGAAATCGCAGATTTGTGTAACAATTGGTACCGCCACGCCACGTGACAGAGGGGACCCATGGAAATACCCGTAACCTAATACGTGCAAACTCACCAACGTTGCCGAGTAATAGAGAAGTTACTCGGATGTCACGGCTTAACTCTGGAATAAACAAAAGAAAGGAAATTCAAATTTTTTATCTCATTTTTATTAGTACTATTGTCTACTTCCATATTTATTCACGGCATGTTACGCAGGGAAAAAAATTCAGTTTTAAATTTACCACCTCGAGTTATAAATTATTGAAAGAATTTTTACCTCCTCCGGGTTGCTCCACACTTCACATGTAGTAAGTTCTCCTAGCATTTAAGGTTGACCGATGAAGGAACATACTTTTCACACTGCAATCAGAATATGAACGAATATTACTCATACAACATACTTCAATCTATAGACGTATATGTAGAATGAGAATTAAAAAAGAAATTTTTCATCTGATCTCCATAATATTTTACTGGTATTTAATGTATCAATAAATATACTGCAAAAATTAATAATAGAAGACTGATAAAATAACCACAAGTATTGAGCAAATGCATGAAATCAGTGAATACTTAAAATCATATGCCATCAAAAGAGACATTGTAATTAAAAATCATATCAAGTACATACCTTCCAGTTTTGTTCACTGTCGTGGGTGGTTAAGTTTTTACATTGCACTCTGACATGGATTCACCGGGTTATATTTTATTCAGATCGCTGCTAAATTCTGTCAATAGTGCTGGAATGCAGTTCATCTCCATAGTCAGCTAAGAGATAACAACGTTTTATTATTATTCTATCTTCCAAATCAATGCACGCACCGTTCATAATTTACGATTGTTTTTATAAAATATGATCAAGAACTGAGTGGCAATAAATTTCGACTAAAGGACAAATTAATCAAAGTGAAAGTAGCATGATAGTATCATTAAGAATGATTTTAGTTGTATACCTGTTTTTTTTTCTTTTTCTACACCATGGCGACCTTTTCAGCTTGTGCATCTTGTTTTCCAACAGTCATGCCTATGGCCACTCTGTTTAGACGTTCACTAACTTTGATCAATATTTTTGCAGTTTATTTCTGTAATTCAGTAGGACAAAAAAATATTTCGTTGTCAATGCAACCTTAAAGTCAACGTAAGTAGCATTCAGGATTTACCATAATTGTTCAAAAATGTAGTAGATATAAGTAAAAACCAACAATCAGCGATGAATTTCACAATAATTAACGTTTAAAGTGAAACGGGGTCTCTCGTGCTCGGAAAAAGATGAGATCGCTGACTTATAATCTTCAGAAACACTTGCAGCGATAAACACGAACCAATGTCAATTGTTCTTAGTTACGAATAGTACGATACACAAAGAACAACGCAAAATAAATTGCTCAATAATAAATGCGTAACAATTGCATTTGAAACGTGGGTTGCCCTGAAAGACGCGATCCGTGTTTGGAATTCCACAACACAAACTCGAATGAAGGTCAAGTTTGACAAGGTCCGTATTATCAAAACTTGAACAAGAAAACCGTAACGGTAGATTATCTGGGCATTTTCTCGGCTCAATCGCATGTGAGTCAAAATTTCAAGCAATTTCAATCTGTCAATGAGTTGTTTAGAAAACTTCAAGAAGCTATGACCTAATATTCTTCACTGTAACAGCGCTCGATTCCACGCTCACTCGCACTTCTTGAGCTGCTGTAACTAGCTCCCTGAACCGATCGAATAAACCTGCTAACAATGCAATTACGCATTTGACGAAAATCAGCAAAAAATAACGCACGATACAGAGATACGAGAATCGAGATCGCTATAAGAACTAAAGTTGCACAAAACAAAACGAAAACACACTCGCGACACAAAACTTACCTTTGATGTTTGCAAACTGTTTTCATTCCAGTAACACGTTTTTTCTTTATGCCACACACATGTATTAAGGTTGATTCACCTGAACCAGTTAGGTAACATAAATTATTTATTGTTTCTTGGTTTTGTCTTGATCCAGAATTAAGGCTATAACAGCCAGTTCATCAGCCCTTCACGATTCGTTCACTATGACTGCTGAACGCTAACTGACGGATAACTGCCGGTACAAATTGAAGATACGCGTAAAATTATCGTACCGATGCCGGTACGTTCCGTTGCTGTTATGTGACGGTTCGTGCCGCATAGTGTACATCAATCTATATTCGTCAATAAGTTTGTTGGACAACGCAATCTGAATTGTAGACTTGTGGCATTCGTGATTTAGTTTCGGCTGTTCGGAAGCGACTGACACCGCGCGACGTTCGGAAACAAAACAAGTCTGGACACGTCGAAAATCTCGTCGGAAGCACGAAGCGAGTTGCGCGCAACGTTGCCGAATATTTACTGATTGTGACCTGCTGACCGCTGTAACACGCGACGGTTAGGCGTAACTTTGAATTCCCTGACAACGTTCTTCGCAGTCGGGCTGTTAACAATCTCCACGCGTTTCTCGTTTGTAAAATCGTTCCGAAATCAATAATGGGACTTGCAAGTACATAAATCGTTTCGTTTTTTAATAAGGAAATAAATTATGAAGAGAAATTCCTGTTTTGTTGAAGATTAGTTGATGAAAAATTCAATTGACTACCACAAAGTCAAAAAATCGGCAAGAACGTAATTTTTCGAACAAAAGATCATATCTTTGTTTGTAATTGTAACTTTGTTTGTAATCCGATTTTGTAGAGGATACATCAGACTATCAGGAAAAACTATTATCCTTATGTCCCGTTGCAAAAACAAATTTATTTCAGGATATGAAAATGGGAAAAGTACGGAATACGAAATATACATAAAGGATCAATAAAAACGTAACAAATAAAGTGTTTGTAAGCAGTTTTCGCATATTCTTGAGGTCTTCTTTTTGAAAAACAATATAATAATTAGTAATAATAAATTGAGGAAGGAATCGTATAACCGTTGACTAAAGAATATAAAGACGGTTGCCCTAATGGGCTTTGGTGTGACAACCGAAAATCGTCGTCTCCTTGCGCCCCGTGAAATGTTTCAACGGTAGAGTTGTGAGCTTATTGCAGAACATCAGAGAGTTACCGATTTCGACATGATGCTGACTGCATTCACCTTCCGAGTGACACGGTCTTCGCAATGGTAAGCCCAAGCCAGTACTTAGCCTGTGTGCACTTACCGACTTGCAACGTTACAAGAAATCAATAATGAGAATAAATTTCTTCCAAAATTCGTAGCAAAACAGTGATTTAATTAAAGTTCAGTACTTTGACATCTTTGAATCAGTATGGCGAGTACTTAGGGACACCGGAACGGTATGGCATGGTCATGATCGTTAACGAAACATCTTTTTCTATGACTGTGCAAAAAATTGGGTCTGTGCTCGTAATTCAAAAAAGCATAACAAATGACACGTTTAATGAAGTATGGCGGACAGTTTGAGACGCCGCATCGGTATGGCATACAACTCCTTCATACTTTGGCTATCTAATGAACAACATAAAATGAGAAATAACTTTGTACTCATTCCCCAAGGGCATAGCTTTTTGTGACACATTCAAAAATTGCGCAGTTCAACGCCGACGACTATAGGCCGCCATACTTGCGTTTTCCTGTTATTTATAACATTGGTATAACTTCTCAAGAAGGTTTAACGATTTACTTATCGTACGTGCTTTTGGCTGTTGTTTCCAGGTCTATACCGGATTCTCTACCTCCTGGATCCTGCGTTCCGGGTGCGCTACCTGCCGCAACTCGACTTCAGGAATAAGAGCTTCGTTGTTTCTGCGCTCAAGGTAATCGTCGGAGACGAAAATCAGCTAGCCGAAATTCTCAGTCCAGAATCGACGGCGCAGTAGAGAGAACGTATGAGAATCGCGCTCCGTAGATTTCGAGTACAGGTTTTTTTCTGATAGGAAGAGAGAGAACAAAGCTTCTTAAAACTTCAAGCGTATTTTAACACACATTTGAAAGGTAAGTACGACGGAAAATTCTTATCCAACTGTCGCAGAACGAAATTAATAGCTACTGTATTTGGGATTGCACGAAAAATGAATTGAAATAATTTATTGTAAACATGACAAGTTTTTGACAAATATTTTAGATGAACTATAATTACAATTGCCATCAAATATTATGAAAATGTTTTACTCACCGAGCACAAATCTTCGTTCTCCTCGTCCACCTTGTTCTCCTCGTCTTCCTCGTCCACCTCCGACCACTTCCAACCACCGCCAACCACCTCCAACCACCTCAGGTTATACCTTGAACAGTACTACATAGTTTTAGTATAAGAACACTTCAAAAATATTGTGTAAGGATTAATGTTGTTAAGATACCCACACACGCAGAGCGTGTAACACCTCAGGCATACAGGATTATCCCCTCTCCCGGCCATCTCATTATCCACATATATACTTGAGCTCTATGAATTGTATTCATTCGTACTCAGTCTACTGAAGCGTCCAGTCCGTAATAAACCTTGTTCTCCATAAGATTGCCTCTCCCGCGTTTCATTTTCCTAACAATATAATTAATTAAATAATTAATCATATAATAAATTCTATTAGCGTATTCGTAGCTACTGAATTTCTGCTCGCGCAAAAAATGCCCCGTGGTTCCTGCGCTCCAGGTCCTTGACCTGGTGACTTTTGACCTTCAAGACTAATTTTCCGTAGTTCTGGCTGTCCAGGTCCATGACCTGATGACTTTTGACCTTCCGGACTAATTTTCAAGTTTACAAATTATATTATTGAAAACGTAATGTTTTGTGCTATCAAACCAATATGCGTGCTTCAGATAACATTTTGAATCGGAAAAAAAATCGAACGACCAGGATCAACAAATTGCAATTGGTGAGTGGTTGGCATTGTATATACAGGAATACATGACAATGATGTCGTTTAATTAGAGCTAAAATTGCTGTGCGTAGTGTTTCAAATCTATCAGCACTTAGCTGATTGTTATGTGGTATTTTTTGACAAAATTTATTGTCATTACATCACAATACGTTATACCTACACGCATGCGTCAACGTGATTTGTAGCATTACATATAAAAAATCTTACATGCAGATTCGGTTTGCCTTACATGCACAAAAACAGTGTTCATTCCGTATATTGTGAAGCAAATACCAGAATTTTTTCGGGAGTCATCGTGACCCAGTCTCCCCTACAACTATGTCATACGGTGAAACACTGACAACGAGTAAGCGAACGCACAAGTACAAAAACCTGTTACGCTAGGCATCCGATCCTGAGCGAGCTTTAGCGAGCTGGTGTTTTAAAATTAGGTATTATTAATTTGCGCACTATTCTATTATCGATGTACGAAAATAACCCAAAAAACTGTGATATCATATTAATTGTCGAGCTCAAACGTAAAAAGTAACGATTCTTACCAAGAAAATTCTGAACAAAAATGAATGTGATTTAATGTATTTTTCTGAATTTTTTAGTTCATCGATGATGGAAATATATGTCAATTTAAAGTAATTTTAGTTTTTACATTTCAGATAGAAATTACGCACTTCATCTTTCCTGCCAATTCGAGATTCTAGCGGCGAGGCGCTTCAATGGCCGGCTAATACCTTCGCCATTTTGCGACAATTTATAATGAGTACATTTTTCTTGTACTGTCCGAATGTGTTTTAATATACACTCGAAATTTTAAAAAGCATCGTTAGTTATCTCCCGTTGGAAAAAATAACCAACAATCAACGTTTCGCTTAAAAATTATGGTAATTGATTGATTTAAAAAAAACGTGTGTACTTTGCCAGATCTTTCATATGGCAGCGTTTGAAGAACTCGGTTTTCACTTTGAACCGACGTGGAAGATATTTTTTCTCCATTATCTGATTTCATTATCGACCTTCTTTCGGTGTTAATTAAATATTTATCTATATGATTATTGATTGTTTTCAGTTGTAAACAAGTTGTATACCATAATAGTACAAAATCAATAATTATGATCAACTATTTTCATGTAAACCAATAACAAAAAGCTATGCTGCTATTTCTGCACAGTGAGTATAACACTTTCATGATATTTGCTGGCAATTGTAATTATATTGTATGTGAAATTTTTTAAACTTGTCATGTTACGATAAATTATTTCAATTATATTTTCGCGCAAGTCGAAATTCAGTAGCTATCGATGAGCTAATGAAATTTCTATAATTTTTTGAAATTTTCTCACAATCTTCTTGGTGAAATCTGTCAATAGAAAAATGATATTAATCCTGAAAAAATCTTTTTGATGTGTTCTGATACTGAAAATATTTCTTAGATTTCGAGGTGTAACCCGAGGTGGTTGGAGATGGTTAAGCGTGGTTAGTGGTGGTCAGGGTGAACGGGAGGGAGGACGAGGAAGACGAGGAGAACAAGGGGGACAAGGAGGACGAGGATTTGTGCTCGGTGAGTAAAACATTTTTATAATATTTGATGGTAATTGTAATTATATTTCATCTAAATTTTTTTACACTTGTCTTGTTTACAATAAATTATTTCAATTCATTTTTCGCGCACGCACAAATTCAGTAGCTATGAATGCGCCAATAGAAGTTATTGTATTATCAATTAATAAATTAATTATATTAATCCTCACACAATATTTTGAAGTGTTCTTATACTGCAAATATGTATTACTGTTCAAGGCATAACCCGAGGTGATTATCGGTGGTTGTTGGAGGTGGTTGGCGGTGGTTAAAGGTGGTCGGAGGTGGACGAGGAGGAGGACGAGGAAGACGAGGAAAACAAGGTGGACGAGGAGGACGAGGATTTGTGCTCGGTGAGTAAAACATTTATATAATATTAATTGGCAATTGCATTTATATTGTATTTCAAATTTTTCAAACTTGTCATCTTTACAATAAATTATTTCAATTCATTTTTCGCGCAAGCTCAAATTTAGTAGCTGTCAGTGCGCTAATAAAATTTCTATAACTTTATAATCTTCTCATAATCTTTTTGGTAAAATATGTCGATAAAAAAATTACATTAAAACTTAAACGGTATTTTTGATTTGTTCTCATCCTGAAAATATTTATTAGTATTCGAAGTATAACTCGAGGTGGTTGGAGGTGGTCGAGCTGGACGAGGTGGAGGACGAGGATTCGTGCTCGGTGAGTTTAAAATTTTTACAATATTTGACGAAGTAGAATCAGCATCAGGAGTAGGATCAGGGGGAGATGTAGAAATAGGAGTCGAAGTAGGAGTAGTGGTAGGAATAGGACTCGGAGTAGGAATATGAGTAGAAGTAGGAATAGTAGGAGTTGGAGTGGGATTAGGAGTAGGAGTAGTCGGAGTAGGAATAGGAGTAGTCGTCGTAGTAGGAGTAGGAGTAGGAGTAGGAGTAGGAGTAGGAGTAGGAGTAGGAGTAGGAGTAGGGGCAGAAGTAGGTAGGGCGGGGTGGGTCGTGTGAGGGGAGGGGAGGGGTGGGAAGGGGATATTATCATAGCAAGTTATCAGTAATAAGCAATTGCGGGTAAAATATTAGCTTACTTTTGTGAGTATTTATGAATATAGCCTCTATGAATATTCATTGTTGGTGTATAAGGTCTGGAAACGTACCTACTTTCTGTAAGAGATGTTGAAGATTTTCAACATACTTATGTTTCAGTTTTGTGCCCCACCAAGTGATCCACTAGGACATATCCTCCGACGTGACATCGCTGTGCTACGTATAAAGAAGAAAAGATTTATTAAGATGCAAGTCGCTCCTCTCTTCTTGTCATTGTGCTTTCAGCCATTGTTGTGCTGTGTGTTTAATATTTAGGACAGTATATAATATAGAATAACAGGTACAGCTACGAATATAGCACTACAATAAATCTTATAGAAATGAGCTCTCATGGAGATTTCTCTGTATTTATAACTCGACGCGAGAAGGCAAAAATCAATTTAATGCCATCTGTAAGGTAATTGGACTCGTATTTGCACTACGAGAACTCGTTGGGCATATTGCGGTGAAGTTTGAAAAATTGTTGTACAAGACATTATATAACTATAAAAATGGATAAAAAATATTATCTCTAATTGTGATTGTAGCTAATACAGCTCTAACCGTATATTGATTATGTTAATGATCTATTGTGACAAGATCGGAATTAGATAAGCTCTCTAAATACTTATTTCCAGTCTATTAATTTATATCATGTATATGTAAATGTATATTTCTTCAGTTTATACAATCACTGCACTAGGATTACCCTTGCCACGTTTTATGTTGCGCTTGTGTAATTTGTATATTATTAACCTTACGTTTTACTCTATTTGCGACAAGTTGTGAGTGTTTCTAATTTCTTGGCAATTATTTATGTACATGTATGTGTATATATGTATATGTATACTTATGCATGTGTATATACATATATACAGAGAGGTATACACAGAGGTTTTAGTATATTTACATACGGATTTCTGTGTATAGGTATACTTGAACTAAAATATCCTTATCTCTAATACGGAGTTCTTCGTAATTCGCATTTTTTCTTGTAACCCAATGTACTACATACGATGGCAAAAATCTAGACCCAACTTAACTGAGTCTCAAAGCCCTGTTGACATGAAAGCAGCTATTCGATAGAAATTATAGTTTATAGTTTACACAGCCTATTGCATGATATTTCATCATAAATACGTATGTTTCAATGTATTTAGGAATAATTTATCAAATGTACAGAGGTCATGTGCAAATAATAAATGAATTCGACCGCAGTTTGATGTATTCATTAGAGCTTTAACAATAAATTTAAGCTTTGTTACTTCTTTTATTTTATTATGGATAATCAAAAACATTTCCGACTATTCGTGCTGGGGAAGCATGGGGATTAAACCAAATGTAGAAAAAGATTAGAAACAGTGTATGTAGAGTACGGGTATTTTTCTAATAATGCAAACACGTGCCGCTAGCTTAGTTTTGACATATCTAGAATACCACGCCTTGCGAATTAGCTTTCCAGACAGAGATGAATGATGAATTTTAAGGACAGCATTATCGTTGTTGAATACTCTATGCCTCGTGGGAAACGAAAATCTGTAACGATAAAATTGATGCACCGGATCATCGTCGACTTTAACTTTTGAAATGTCCTACCATTTTCGAACACCTCCTACCTCCCCCTGCCACCTCCGACCATCAATGGCCACTTTCGACCTCCCCCTATCACCTTCTGCCAGCGCCGACCACCTCCTACCATTTCCGAACACCTCCAACCATCCTATTTACCTATATTACTAGATTAGCTATGATATGGAAAGAGATTCTATTCGACGCGCGCTCGATGTATCCCATAACACTAATATTCAAAATTATTCCAACAACTTTTCATTTGCTCTCTCGATCTTGAATTTTCATAGGCATAGAATCGAAACGCTGTTTCAGCTGGTCGCAAGTGAAGTATCTGCGTTGGGTGGAGGAGCAGAATTGTTTTTCGTAAAGTATTCGGATGGAAAAAAATTCAGAGTAACTGTAATACATCACGGATGCGCTAATTTTGAACGAGACGAAATGGATGCTTCGTATATGAGACAGTATTTAACGCTGCGTAGTGATTTAAAGACCTAACAAGGTGATAGGGAGAGAAAGAACGAAGCTTCTTAACACTTCGAGTGTATTTTAACACACATTTGAAAGATACGAGCAAAATTTTTCATCATCCAACTGTCGCAGAACGGCAGCGTTATTAGCCGACCCGTTCACTGAAGAATATATCTTCAGTCAACGGCTGACCATCGAAGGGCCTGGCCGCTTGAGTCTGGAATCGGCAGGAGAAATAAAGTGCGTATTTCTTGTATGAAATGTGAAAACTCAAATAAATATACATCATATCATATCATCGTACATCATACATCATACATCATACATCATACATCATACATCATACATCATACATCATACATCATCATACAGAGTATTAAAGGTCGAAACCAAAGTTCCGATGTCGGATGTTCAGAAAGTGACGTCACCAACTTAGAATCAGCTAGCCGAATTCCTCAGTCTGGAAACAACCGCGCAGTAGAGCGGACGGATGAGAGTCGCGCTCCGCAAATTTCGAGTACCGGGTTCTCAACCTCCCGGATCCCGCGCTTCGGGTCCGCTACGTATTTCGAGTACCGGGTTCCCAACCTCCCGGATCCCGCGCTTCGGGTCAGCTACGCGGTGAAACTCGACTTTCAGGACACGCGCTCCGTAATTTCTTTACTCGAGGTCCGCTACCTGGTGAAACACGACTTTCAGGACACGCGCTCCGTAATTTCTTTACTGGAGGTCCGCTACCTGGTGAAACACGACTTTCAGTACACGCGCTCCGTAATTTCTTTACTCGAGGTCCGCTACCTAGTAAAGCACGACTTTCAGGACACGCGCTCCGTAATTTCTTTACTCCAGGTCCGCTACCTGGTAAAACACGACTTTCAGGACACGCGCTCCGTAACTTCTTTACTCCAGGTCCGCTACCTGGTGAAACACGACTTTCAGGACACGCGCTCCGTAATTTCTGTACTCGAGGTCCGCTACCTGGTTAAACACGACTTTCAGGACACGCGCTCCGTAGTTTTTGCGCTCAAGGTCCACTACCTGCAGGAACTCGACTTCCAGGACACGCGCTCCGTAATTTCCTTACTCCAGGTCCGCTACCTAGTAAAACACGACTTTCAGGACACGCGCTCCGTAATTTCTTTACTCCAGGTCCGCTACCTGGTGAAACACGACTTTCAGGACACGCGCTCCGTAATTTCTTTACTCGAGGTCCGCTACCTAGTAAAGCACGACTTTCAGGACACGCGCTCCGTAATTTCTTTACTCCAGGTCCGCTACCTGGTAAAACACGACTTTCAGGACACGCGCTCCGTAACTTCTTTACTCCAGGTCCGCTACCTGGTGAAACACGACTTTCAGGACACGCGCTCCGTAATTTCTTTACTCCAGGTCCGCTACCTGGTAAAACACGACTTTCAGGACACGCGCTCCGTAACTTCTTTACTCCAGGTCCGCTACCTGGTGAAACACGACTTTCAGGACACGCGCTCCGTAATTTCTTTACTCGAGGTCCGCTACCTAGTAAAGCACGACTTTCAGGACACGCGCTCCGTAATTTCTTTACTCCAGGTCCGCTACCTGGTAAAACACGACTTTCAGGACACGCGCTCCGTAATTTCTTTACTCCAGGTCCGCTACCTGGTGAAACACGACTTTCAGGACACGCGCTCCGTAATTTCTTTACTCCAGGTCCGCTACCTGGTGAAACACGACTTTCAGGACACGCGCTCCGTAATTTCTTTACTCCAGGTCCGCTACCTGGTGAAACACGACTTTCAGGACACGCGCTCCGTAATTTCTTTACTCGAGGTCCGCTACCTGGTGAAACACGACTTTCAGGACACGCACTCCGTAGTTTTTGCGCTCAAGGTCCACTACCTGCAGGAACTCGACTTCCAGGACACGCGCTCCGTAATTTCTTTACTCCAGGTCCGCTACCTGGTAAAACACGACTTTCAGGACACGCGCTCCGCAGTTTTGGCTGTCCAGGTACTTGACCTGATGACTTATGACCTTCGGGAGTAATTTTGCGTAGTTCCGGCTGTACAGGTTCGCGACCTCGTGACTTTTAACCAAGCACTGTGTAGCTTCTGCGCGGGTCCGCTACGCGGTGAAACTCGACTTCCAGGATAAGCGCTCCGTGGTTCCTGGTTCATGTTTACAATAAATTATTTCAATTCGTTTTTCGCGCAAGCCGAAATTCAGTAACTGTCAGTACGCTAATAAAATTTCTATAACTTTATAATCTTCTCATAATCTTTTTGGTAAAATACGTCGTTAAAAAAATTATATTAAACCTTACACATTATCTTTGATTTGTTCTCATGCGGAAAATAATTATTAGTATTCGAGGTATAACTCGAGGTGGTTGGCGGTGGTTGAAGGTGTTCGGAGTTGGACGAGGAGGAGGACGAGGAAGACAAGGAGATGAAGGTGGACGAGGATCTGTGCTCGGTGAGTAAAACACTTTTATTTGATGGCAATTGTAATTATATTTGATCCAAAATATTTCAAATTAGTCATGTTTACATCAAATTATTTCAATTCATTTTTCGCGCAAGCACATATTCAGTAGCTATGAATAAGCTTATACAATTTATTATATTAGTAAACAATTAATTAATTATATTAATCCTTATACAATATTTTTGATGTGTTCCTATACTGAAAATATTTACATTACATTATTTCAATTCATTTTTCGCCCAAGCACATATTCAGTAGCTATGAATAAGCTTATACAATTTATTATATTATTAAACAATTAGTTAATTATATCAATCCTTATACAATATTTTTGATGTGTTACTATACTGAAAATGTTTACATTAAATTATTTCAATTCATTTCTCGCGCAAGCACATATTCAGTAGCTGTGAATAAGCTTATACAATTAATTCTACTATCAATTAATTAATTAATTATATTAATCCTTACACAATATTTTTGATGTGTTCTCATACTGAAAATATTTATTACTATTCCAGGTATAACCCGAGGTGGTTGGCGGTGGTTGGAGGTGGTCGGAGGTAGACGAGGTGGACCAGGAGGAGGACGAGGAACAGGAGGAGGACGAGGTGGACGAGGAGGAGGCGGGGTGGGTCGTGGGGGGTCGTGGGAGAGGAGGGGCCGGGGAGGGGGAAGGAAGGGGCAGAGGTGGGCGGGGAAGAGGGTGAGGTGGGAAGGGAAGGGGCGGGGAAGGGAGGGGCAGGGGGGAGGGGAAGGGAGGGGGAGGGGGAAGGGGAAGGGGAGGGCGAAGGGGGGAGGGGGGCAGGAGGGAGGGAGGGAGGGAGGGAGGGGCAGGGGGGCGGGCGGGAGGGAGGGAGGGAGGGAGGGAAGGCGGGGGGGGCGGGAGGGGGGGGAGTGGAGGACAGATGTCAATGCAAACCCGTTGGAGTTAATAGAGCAGAACCCCCGCCCGCCCCGCCCTCCCGCCTTCCCTCCCTCCCTCCCGCCTTCCCTCCCTCCCTCCCGCCCGCCCCCCTGCCCCTCCCGCCCTCCCTCCCTCCCTCCTGCCCCCCTCCCCCCTTCGCCCTCCCCTTCCCCTTCCCCCTCCCCCTCCCTTCCCCTCCCCCCTGCCCCTCCCTTCCCCGCCCCTTCCCTTCCCACCTCACCCTCTTCCCCGCCCACCTCTGCCCCTTCCTTCCCCCTCCCCGGCCCCTCCTCTCCCACGACCCCCCACGACCCACCCCGCCTCCTCCTCGTCCACCTCGTCCTCCTCCTGTTCCTCGTCCTCCTCCTGGTCCACCTCGTCTACCTCCGACCACCTCCAACCACCGCCAACCACCTCGGGTTATACCTGGAATAGTAATAAATATTTTCAGTATGAGAACACATCAAAAATATTGTGTAAGGATTAATATAATTAATTAATTAATTGATAGTAGAATTAATTGTATAAGCTTATTCACAGCTACTGAATATGTGCTTGCGCGAGAAATGAATTGAAATAATTTAATGTAAACATTTTCAGTATAGTAACACATCAAAAATATTGTATAAGGATTGATATAATTAACTAATTGTTTAATAATATAATAAATTGTATAAGCTTATTCATAGCTACTGAATATGTGCTTGGGCGAAAAATGAATTGAAATAATGTAATGTAAATATTTTCAGTATAGGAACACATCAAAAATATTGTATAAGGATTAATATAATTAATTAATTGTTTACTAATATAATAAATTGTATAAGCTTATTCATAGCTACTGAATATGTGCTTGCGCGAAAAATGAATTGAAATAATTTGATGTAAACATGACTAATTTGAAATATTTTGGATCAAATATAATTACAATTGCCATCAAATAAAAGTGTTTTACTCACCGAGCACAGATCCTCGTCCACCTTCATCTCCTTGTCTTCCTCGTCCTCCTCCTCGTCCAACTCCGAACACCTTCAACCACCGCCAACCACCTCGAGTTATACCTCGAATACTAATAATTATTTTCCGCATGAGAACAAATCAAAGATAATGTGTAAGGTTTAATATAATTTTTTTAACGACGTATTTTACCAAAAAGATTATGAGAAGATTATAAAGTTATAGAAATTTTATTAGCGTACTGACAGTTACTGAATTTCGGCTTGCGCGAAAAACGAATTGAAATAATTTATTGTAAACATGAACCAGGAACCACGGAGCGCTTATCCTGGAAGTCGAGTTTCACCGCGTAGCGGACCCGCGCAGAAGCTACACAGTGCTTGGTTAAAAGTCACGAGGTCGCGAACCTGTACAGCCGGAACTACGCAAAATTACTCCCGAAGGTCATAAGTCATCAGGTCAAGTACCTGGACAGCCAAAACTGCGGAGCGCGTGTCCTGAAAGTCGTGTTTTACCAGGTAGCGGACCTGGAGTAAAGAAATTACGGAGCGCGTGTCCTGGAAGTCGAGTTCCTGCAGGTAGTGGACCTTGAGCGCAAAAACTACGGAGTGCGTGTCCTGAAAGTCGTGTTTCACCAGGTAGCGGACCTCGAGTAAAGAAATTACGGAGCGCGTGTCCTGAAAGTCGTGTTTCACCAGGTAGCGGACCTGGAGTAAAGAAATTACGGAGCGCGTGTCCTGAAAGTCGTGTTTCACCAGGTAGCGGACCTGGAGTAAAGAAATTACGGAGCGCGTGTCCTGAAAGTCGTGTTTCACCAGGTAGCGGACCTGGAGTAAAGAAATTACGGAGCGCGTGTCCTGAAAGTCGTGTTTTACCAGGTAGCGGACCTGGAGTAAAGAAATTACGGAGCGCGTGTCCTGAAAGTCGTGCTTTACTAGGTAGCGGACCTCGAGTAAAGAAATTACGGAGCGCGTGTCCTGAAAGTCGTGTTTCACCAGGTAGCGGACCTGGAGTAAAGAAGTTACGGAGCGCGTGTCCTGAAAGTCGTGTTTTACCAGGTAGCGGACCTGGAGTAAAGAAATTACGGAGCGCGTGTCCTGAAAGTCGTGTTTCACCAGGTAGCGGACCTGGAGTAAAGAAGTTACGGAGCGCGTGTCCTGAAAGTCGTGTTTTACCAGGTAGCGGACCTGGAGTAAAGAAATTACGGAGCGCGTGTCCTGAAAGTCGTGCTTTACTAGGTAGCGGACCTCGAGTAAAGAAATTACGGAGCGCGTGTCCTGAAAGTCGTGTTTCACCAGGTAGCGGACCTGGAGTAAAGAAATTACGGAGCGCGTGTCCTGAAAGTCGTGTTTTACTAGGTAGCGGACCTGGAGTAAGGAAATTACGGAGCGCGTGTCCTGGAAGTCGAGTTCCTGCAGGTAGTGGACCTTGAGCGCAAAAACTACGGAGCGCGTGTCCTGAAAGTCGTGTTTAACCAGGTAGCGGACCTCGAGTACAGAAATTACGGAGCGCGTGTCCTGAAAGTCGTGTTTCACCAGGTAGCGGACCTGGAGTAAAGAAGTTACGGAGCGCGTGTCCTGAAAGTCGTGTTTTACCAGGTAGCGGACCTGGAGTAAAGAAATTACGGAGCGCGTGTCCTGAAAGTCGTGCTTTACTAGGTAGCGGACCTCGAGTAAAGAAATTACGGAGCGCGTGTACTGAAAGTCGTGTTTCACCAGGTAGCGGACCTCCAGTAAAGAAATTACGGAGCGCGTGTCCTGAAAGTCGTGTTTCACCAGGTAGCGGACCTCGAGTAAAGAAATTACGGAGCGCGTGTCCTGAAAGTCGAGTTTCACCGCGTAGCTGACCCGAAGCGCGGGATCCGGGAGGTTGGGAACCCGGTACTCGAAATACGTAGCGGACCCGAAGCGCGGGATCCGGGAGGTTGAGAACCCGGTACTCGAAATTTGCGGAGCGCGACTCTCATCCGTCCGCTCTACTGCGCGGTTGTTTCCAGACTGAGGAATTCGGCTAGCTGATTCTAAGTTGGTGACGTCACTTTCTGAACATCCGACATCGGAACTTTGGTTTCGACCTTTAATACTCTGTATGATGATGTATGATGTATGATGTATGATGTATGATGTATGATGTATGATGTATGATGTATGATGTACGATGATATGATATGATGTATATTTATTTGAGTTTTCACATTTCATACAAGAAATACGCACTTTATTTCTCCTGCCGATTCCAGACTCAAGCGGCCAGGCCCTTCGATGGTCAGCCGTTGACTGAAGATATATTCTTCAGTGAACGGGTCGGCTAATAACGCTGCCGTTCTGCGACAGTTGGATGATGAAAAATTTTGCTCGTATCTTTCAAATGTGTGTTAAAATACACTCGAAGTGTTAAGAAGCTTCGTTCTTTCTCTCCCTATCACCTTGTTAGGTCTTTAAATCACTACGCAGCGTTAAATACTGTCTCATATACGAAGCATCCATTTCGTCTCGTTCAAAATTAGCGCATCCGTGATGTATTACAGTTACTCTGAATTTTTTTCCATCCGAATACTTTACGAAAAACAATTCTGCTCCTCCACCCAACGCAGATACTTCACTTGCGACCAGCTGAAACAGCGTTTCGATTCTATGCCTATGAAAATTCAAGATCGAGAGAGCAAATGAAAAGTTGTTGGAATAATTTTGAATATTAGTGTTATGGGATACATCGAGCGCGCGTCGAATAGAATCTCTTTCCATATCATAGCTAATCTAGTAATATAGGTAAATAGGATGGTTGGAGGTGTTCGGAAATGGTAGGAGGTGGTCGGCGCTGGCAGAAGGTGATAGGGGGAGGTCGAAAGTGGCCATTGATGGTCGGAGGTGGCAGGGGGAGGTAGGAGGTGTTCGAAAATGGTAGGACATTTCAAAAGTTAAAGTCGACGATGATCCGGTGCATCAATTTTATCGTTACAGATTTTCGTTTCCCACGAGGCATAGAGTATTCAACAACGATAATGCTGTCCTTAAAATTCATCATTCATCTCTGTCTGGAAAGCTAATTCGCAAGGCGTGGTATTCTAGATATGTCAAAACTAAGCTAGCGGCACGTGTTTGCATTATTAGAAAAATACCCGTACTCTACATACACTGTTTCTAATCTTTTTCTACATTTGGTTTAATCCCCATGCTTCCCCAGCACGAATAGTCGGAAATGTTTTTGATTATCCATAATAAAATAAAAGAAGTAACAAAGCTTAAATTTATTGTTAAAGCTCTAATGAATACATCAAACTGCGGTCGAATTCATTTATTATTTGCACATGACCTCTGTACATTTGATAAATTATTCCTAAATACATTGAAACATACGTATTTATGATGAAATATCATGCAATAGGCTGTGTAAACTATAAACTATAATTTCTATCGAATAGCTGCTTTCATGTCAACAGGGCTTTGAGACTCAGTTAAGTTGGGTCTAGATTTTTGCCATCGTATGTAGTACATTGGGTTACAAGAAAAAATGCGAATTACGAAGAACTCCGTATTAGAGATAAGGATATTTTAGTTCAAGTATACCTATACACAGAAATCCGTATGTAAATATACTAAAACCTCTGTGTATACCTCTCTGTATATATGTATATACACATGCATAAGTATACATATACATATATACACATACATGTACATAAATAATTGCCAAGAAATTAGAAACACTCACAACTTGTCGCAAATAGAGTAAAACGTAAGGTTAATAATATACAAATTACACAAGCGCAACATAAAACGTGGCAAGGGTAATCCTAGTGCAGTGATTGTATAAACTGAAGAAATATACATTTACATATACATGATATAAATTAATAGACTGGAAATAAGTATTTAGAGAGCTTATCTAATTCCGATCTTGTCACAATAGATCATTAACATAATCAATATACGGTTAGAGCTGTATTAGCTACAATCACAATTAGAGATAATATTTTTTATCCATTTTTATAGTTATATAATGTCTTGTACAACAATTTTTCAAACTTCACCGCAATATGCCCAACGAGTTCTCGTAGTGCAAATACGAGTCCAATTACCTTACAGATGGCATTACATTGATTTTTGCCTTCTCGCGTCGAGTTATAAATACAGAGAAATCTCCATGAGAGCTCATTTCTATAAGATTTATTGTAGTGCTATATTCGTAGCTGTACCTGTTATTCTATATTATATACTGTCCTAAATATTAAACACACAGCACAACAATGGCTGAAAGCACAATGACAAGAAGAGAGGAGCGACTTGCATCTTAATAAATCTTTTCTTCTTTATACGTAGCACAGCGATGTCACGTCGGAGGATATGTCCTAGTGGATCACTTGGTGGGGCACAAAACTGAAACATAAGTATGTTGAAAATCTTCAACATCTCTTACAGAAAGTAGGTACGTTTCCAGACCTTATACACCAACAATGAATATTCATAGAGGCTATATTCATAAATACTCACAAAAGTAAGCTAATATTTTACCCGCAATTGCTTATTACTGATAACTTGCTATGATAATATCCCCTTCCCACCCCTCCCCTCCCCTCACACGACCCACCCCGCCCTACCTACTTCTGCCCCTACTCCTACTCCTACTCCTACTCCTACTCCTACTCCTACTCCTACTCCTACTCCTACTACGACGACTACTCCTATTCCTACTCCGACTACTCCTACTCCTAATCCCACTCCAACTCCTACTATTCCTACTTCTACTCATATTCCTACTCCGAGTCCTATTCCTACCACTACTCCTACTTCGACTCCTATTTCTACATCTCCCCCTGATCCTACTCCTGATGCTGATTCTACTTCGTCAAATATTGTAAAAATTTTAAACTCACCGAGCACGAATCCTCGTCCTCCACCTCGTCCAGCTCGACCACCTCCAACCACCTCGAGTTATACTTCGAATACTAATAAATATTTTCAGGATGAGAACAAATCAAAAATACCGTTTAAGTTTTAATGTAATTTTTTTATCGACATATTTTACCAAAAAGATTATGAGAAGATTATAAAGTTATAGAAATTTTATTAGCGCACTGACAGCTACTAAATTTGAGCTTGCGCGAAAAATGAATTGAAATAATTTATTGTAAAGATGACAAGTTTGAAAAATTTGAAATACAATATAAATGCAATTGCCAATTAATATTATATAAATGTTTTACTCACCGAGCACAAATCCTCGTCCTCCTCGTCCACCTTGTTTTCCTCGTCTTCCTCGTCCTCCTCCTCGTCCACCTCCGACCACCTTTAACCACCGCCAACCACCTCCAACAACCACCGATAATCACCTCGGGTTATGCCTTGAACAGTAATACATATTTGCAGTATAAGAACACTTCAAAATATTGTGTGAGGATTAATATAATTAATTTAATAATTGATAATACAATAACTTCTATTGGCGCATTCATAGCTACTGAATTTGTGCTTGCGCGAAAAATGAATTGAAATAATTTAATGTAAACATGACTAATTTGAAATATTTTAAATGAAATACAATTACAATAGCCAATAAATATTATAAAAATGGTATGCTCACCGTGCAGAAATCCTCGTCCTCCTTGTCTTCGTTGTCTTCCGAGAGTCGAAATTCACCAGGTAGCGTACATGGAGCGCAGCAACCACGGAGCGCCTGTCCCTGAAGTCGAGTTTCACAAGGTCGTGGATTTTGGGTCGAGAAACTACGGGGCGTTTGTTTCTGAAGTCGAGTTTCACCCGGTAGCAGACCTGGAACGCAGAAATTACGGGGCACTTCTTCCGGAAGTCGAGTTCCACCAGGTAGCGGACCTGGAGCGCAGGAACTACGGAGCACTTGTCCCTGAAGTCGAGTTTCTCCAAGTAGTGGACCTGGAGCGTAGAAACTATGGAGCGCTTGTCCAGGAAGTCGAGTTGCACCAGAAAGCGGATCCGGAACGGGGTAGAGAACCCGGCATTCGAAATCCGCGGAGAGCGATTCTCATATGTCCGCCCTACTGCGCGGTTGTTTCCAGACTGAGGAATTCGACTAGCTGATTTTAGATCGATGACGTCAAGAGAAAAAAAATTTTGGGTGACGTCATTTTCTGAAGATCCAAACTTTGGTTTCGAACTTCAATACTATGTATGATGTAAGATGTATAATGTAGAATGATATTATCTGATGTGTAATGATTTTAGTTTTTACATTCAGACAAGAAATACGCACTTTTGCTTTCCAGCCGATTCCAGACTCAAGCGGCTAGGCCCTTCGATGGTCAATTGTGGACTGAAGACATATTCTCCAGTTAACGGGTCAGCTAATAACGCTGCCGTTCTGCGACAGTTGGATGATAGGAATTTTCCCTCGTACTTACCTTTCAAATGTGTGTTAAAATACACTTGAAGTTTTAAAAAGCTCAGTTCTTCCTCTCCCTATCAAAAAAAAAAAAAAAAATTGCCGGCAATTACCTTTTTAGGTCTTTAAATCAGGACGCTGCGTTAAATACTGTCTCATATACGGAGCATCCATTTCATCTCGACTGAAATTAGTCCATCCGTGATGTATTAAGTACGGCTACTCTGAATTTTTCTCTATACGAACACTTTTCGAAAAACAATTCTGCTTTTCTACCCAACGATACTTCACTTGCGACTAGGTAAAACAGCGTTTCGATTCTATGCCTACGAAAACTCAGGATCGAGAGAGCAAATCAAAAGTTGTTGGAATAATTATGAATGTTTATTTGCTAGTTGTCGTTACTGTTCCGACTGAGCCGCATGGAGGGGAGTATCGCTGCTAAATCAGAGACGAGACTTGTAGTGGTTAATGTTTACTGTATCTCTTATCATTTATTTGTTTATTTACATATATACAATATCTTATTTATAATTTGGTTGCCACGTGATGCGAGGTTTTGCTGTGGTCCACTTCAATTGTGGTGGAGGCGGCTGCTGAGACGTGCAGTTGTGATGCGGTGTGGTGATCGGTGGTGGAGTGTAGCTCCTCTCAGGTAAACTTGGGGGCGTAGGAGGATGTGGCTGCGATGGTTCCCATTCACTGCCCGATGGCGTGGATGGCATGCCAATCGTTGCTCGTGGGGGCGTTTTCGGCGTCGCCACGGTGATGAGTGCAACTGGTGACGCCTTCAGAGTTGATAGCATGGATGCGGATGCTGCGACTGTATCGTAGCGAGGCGAGCCTTGCTCATCTGACGTCCCAGAGCGACAGCAGCACGCTGGGTGGCTTTGGCGAGAACTCGTTCGGTTGCAGAACCCAGGGAGCTTGTGGATTGTGGGAACAGGGCCCTTAGACCACGCAGGCTGGAGCCAGGGCGGAGGTGTCTATGATGCAGTGACTCAGGTACTCTTGTTTGGCGAAGATGTAACTTTCTTGGTGTAACGGTGACGTTGCAGGACTGTCGAGCAAGTAGTAGAACACACGTAGGTGATACCGGAGCTGTGCTACAGAAGGCTGATTTCGTCGGTTTCATATCCCAGCCGCGGCGCAAACTTGACAGCGGGAAACTTGGCGCGCGTAGCTGCGTGGGTGGCGTTAGCGGCGCGCGTGACGTAATGTGGTCGATGCTCGGGGCGGCGCGCGGCTGGAGATTGAGCTCAGGGGCGACGCATGAGTGTGCGGGCCCGCGCGTAAGCCAGAGCCGAAGATATTGGTGGTTCACGAGTTAGTCGTGAACAATATTAATGTTATGGAATACATCGAGCACGTGTCGAATAGAATCCCATTTCGAAATGAATAATTCTTTTATTTCCATATTATACCAGGATTACTGTAGATAATCTAGTTTGTCTTCCGGGAAATTATAAAGTTTATAGTATGCATCACGTATTAATCGTAAATGGATCATATATATTAATATCGTACATGGATCGCATATATATATATATATATATATATATATATATATATATATATATATATATATATATATATATATATATATATACTAGTACTTTTGTTCAGTACGCTAGTACGACTGTGACAAATTTAGTACGGTTTTAAAATTTCACCCGTACTAGAAGATTTCAAATCCAAAATACATTTAGATTAGAATTAAAACAAATTAATAGTGTACTCTAAACGCAAACCCGAACCCGCGTGACGAGCCATCGGTATCGGTCTTCTTTATCGGTCATATTAATTTCAATTATTTTTATCACCACATATATACTACGTGCTTTTTGCATTTTATTGAACTTTTGTTGTGTTGGGTTGGGTTTGTACTTGTGCGGTTTTGTTTGGGTTGTCTTGAAATTACTTACAAAATTAAAGACTTACTTTAGAGTACAGAAATTATGTAGTGATTAACAATCGAAATTTTGAGGAAATGTCAACTGTTTGGGAAAAATTAAATGAAATAACAGTTATCCTCAACGTATTTCAGATTTGCCGTTTATTTCTAGTAAGTAATAAAATTTTTTATCGATGTTATAAATTAATGCAAGAATCTTCTCTGTTCACAGTCGGTAATTTGCTGCTGGAAGCCTTTAGTACGGAGCGCCTCCAATCTAGTACATTTTATAATCATGGGTAGTACGAAGTAAAATTTCAGACTGGCAACACTGTCTGCACTACTGGCCAGCGAGTAAATGACAAGTGACAAGATAACCTGAAAATTACCAACGTCTAGACGTCAGTGATTTATTTTGATTAAAATAATGTCGCGAACGGGGGCGAGACTTGATGCGAAAAAAGTGGTTGGTACTGATTCAATTATTTTACGAGTTAGGTTCCTGATTGCAACAAATATAGACTAATAACAAAACATTTAATTTCCGTTTCTATCGTTTAACAATGAACGGTTTCCTCATTCTTTAGCTCCATGATGTGGTTCTTTTTTCCCACATCAGTAATTTGTGACTCAAGTAAAAAATTAAAACAATTTTAATATTACTGTATATATTTCAGAATTCAGAGCTTTTCACTCTTACATACGGCGCACTGGTGACGCAGCTTTTGAAAGACTATGAGAATGTGGAGGATGTCAACAAACAGCTAGAAAGGATGGGATACAACATGGGAATTCGTTTGATCGAAGATTTCCTAGCTCGGACTGGTTCCGGAAGATGTTACGACTTCAGAGATACGGCAGAGAAAATACAAAGTGGTTTCAAGATATTCTTGGGTATAACACCGACAATTACAAATTGGAGCCCAGCGGGAGATGCATTTTCCCTATGCTTTGAAACCAATCCGTTGACAGAATTTGTAGAATTACCTGATCATTGCTTAAACCTGAAATACTGCAATATACTTACCGGTGTACTCAGAGGTGCTTGTGAAATGGTACAAATGGAAGTAGCCTCTTGGTTTCTTCAAGATCAATTAAAAAATGATAGCGTAACAGAGATACGAGTCAAGTTTGTCAAACGACTCGAAGATGCCATTCCAGCAGGGGAGGATTAAACATGTATGTTTCAATCAAACCTGATTAAGATTAGGATTCATATATTAATAATATAAAGCAAACGGCATTTGTATGTTATATGTACTCATTGTTATAAAACCATCCAGAAGATTTAAACATTTGTGTAGCACTACTTTATTTCTTCATATTCTATCAAAATGTAAACAGGATATATTCGAATTCCAAAGAATTGTAAACTAATTTCATCTACTACTTATTAGAACTTAATAGAAAAAGAATAATGAATTCTTCGAATTCACATCCATAGGGTATGTATGAACGGGTTGGTGATAAATTTACAAAAATTGAGGTATTTATTTTGGACTGAAAAACGATACAGTATGTTACAAAATAAGATTCTTGCAAATTTGAGAAGGAAATTATCATGGTACTATGAAGTACAACTAGGAAAAATTAAAAATTGATAATACACAGAGATTTGTACATTTTTTTTCCCTGATAACACGAAAATCTCTGAAAATGTAATACTCATTTACAAGTTCGCGTAAAGTATTATCGGACAGTGATCACTGCCAAATATCTGATCTCTGATAACACTGTCACAAACGTTATCTTTTATTGTCTTAGAAACCAGAAAGTAATCAATCCTCCTGAAAAACAAATGATGGGAATAAGAACATGAGTCAAATTTGAATAAGAATTCTACATAGGATAACTGAATTAATTGATCAGCAATAACAAGTTACATTACAAATGTCAATATTACATGATGAGTGAAAAAGATGATTCACATATAAATTGCAAAAATCCTTACCATCCAATATTCTTGCTGCGTGAATTATTGAAGTATGCCCAAAATGTATATGCGTCGGTTTTGTCAGGATATAGTTGTCTAAATGTATCAACGTAACCAGCATCTAAGAAATCCGTCATACCTTGTCGTTCTTCTTTGGTGAAACCTGCATTTTTCATGTTTGTTGTTGGGTTTTTCAAGTCTGTAAAATGAAAATTACACAATGCACAATAAGAATGCTAATGATTCACTTATACCACAAAGAACTTTTTCCTCCTCTGAAATAGTTCTACATTCTCACCTATTTCGTTATGAGCAACATTCATGTCTCCGCACACGATAACTGGCTTCTTTGCGTCTAGCTTTTGAATAAATTTTTTGAAATCTTCATTCCACTGCAGTCTTTTAGGCAGTGTAACCAGGTTTTTGCCGGCATTAGGAACATCTAATAGAATGTGAGACAAATAATTTATAAAGATATAATCGGACAAGATAAAAGACAGGCAGGAATGGTGGTTATAAGTGGTATGGAACTGGTGATGAGAAGTTCATTTCACAATGCTATAAAATCAGTTTAGAGGGTAAGTAAAATAATTCAACTCACAGACACAAACGACAAAAAAATTTTCATATTCTGCTGTTATCATTCTACCCTCATCATCATGTTTTGGAATGTTTAATCCATATATAATATCCAGCGGTTCTTTCTTGCTGTATAAGGCAACTCCGCAGTATCCAGATTTCTTGCCTTGTTAAAAAGAATGTTGAGATTAGGGTAAAGTTGAGAGCGCGATGACAGAAGAAACATTTAACTGAATATTAAGACTATTCTTACTGTCTATAAAGTATTCGTGATACCCTGGAAGTTTTATTTCATCAGGTAGTTTGTCTTTGTCACATTTTGTCTCTTGAAGTGCAATAATATCAGCATTTTCCTTCAAAAGATATTCAAACCCATTTTTCTGTAAAGAAAAAAAAAAAAAACACAATATAGGAGCAATGTGACGCTAGTGTGCGATACATGAAAATATAAACAGCGAGAGTGGCAGCTTGGGCTTTATTTGCTAATGAAAGCCTGAGTTGTAAAGCTTACTTTAAGACATGCTCTAACTCCAGATACATTCCAGCTGCATATTTTAACGTTGAACTTGTCACCATTTGCATTCAACTTTGGGCAATCAAAGTCAATATTACTTAAATTTGACTCAGTTTTATTCATCGGGGCTTTCTTTTGCTCCAATTTAGTTTTCTTTGGAGCTGGTTCGTCATTTGAAGCCTCCTCTTCATCTACATTCCGCTTTGTTTTTTTACTTGCTGACTTTGCAGCAGTTTTAGTTTGTATTTCGTCCTCCTGCGAAGTTCCTGCTTCAGCTTTACGCGATACCTGAAGAAAATTATTTGAAGTTTTGGAATTATTGTATTCATGTGCTCCTTCATTGTGAATTTTCCTTTTCAAAAAATTTGCCACAGGGATAATACATGCACCCAATTTTATATGTTAACTTCATCTATTTCAGTGATGATATCTCATTTTCAATTACAAATTACAAAGATCTTGATTCAATTACAAATTACTTTATACCAAGCTGATTATTCGAATTAGTGAGGTAATTGGTAATCAGGAAATGGGAAATCGCCATGTCTTACACAATATGTGATGTGAAAAAATATTTCTATGCTTCAAGATGACTTTTATTAACATATTGACAAAACTTTATGTAGAGTAACGAATAACAGAAGGTAGAGCCAAATATTTCTTATTGGAATTAGGTCAAAAGTAGTTTAAGAAACAATGAAACAACTGCATATTTAACTTTCCATAATTCTTAACGTAGGTCCAAGGTTTCAGGCTGTCTCAATACAAGTACACTGGTTAATTGATGGAAATCAATTTTGGTACCAGATTAATATATTGTCATTTATAAGGCAGTGGAAGTGAAAAGTTTCCAAAAATGACAAAATAGTAAACACATTTGCAAAGAAAACTTGTTCGGAGGTCTAAAAGTGGTAAATTCATAGATTTTCTCACTTCAAAGGCACTAATTCCTCTCATTTTGACAAAGTCAAATGCAATTTAAGGTATACATTCGTTATGTTATTTTTTTGCTTCACGTTTGTGATTATATATATACGTATAAAGGACATTTTGCCTAGATAACAATTAAGAAAAGAAGCGTAAAATATACATGAAGCTTCCGTTCTGGGTAATAAAAGAATTATTGCATTCTATAAGCAGTAAATTGCTACATTAAACTTAAAAGTCGTCCTGATATAGAAATTATATTATTATCTAATTAACGATAGATACACAAATAACGATTTTGGAGCAATCAACTACTAAATTTTATTTACATCTGATACAACTAAAAATCCAAACAAATAAATGGTAAACATATCGCTGCTAAGAAAAGTATTCAATTTTTTGAGTATTATTTTATCACGCTAACTAAATGGAGTCGTGAATGCATACAACGAAAGTTTTACACGAGCGATCGTATTTTGTTACAGTAAAAATGCCAATGAATCTAACCTTTCGTGGTGCTCTGCGTTTTGGCGGCATATTCGCTGTCACGTGCTTGAATAACCTTAAATTAATAAAAGAAAGAAATAATTTCTGTGAAGAAAGTCTAAGGAATTGACGATTCAACGTAACGGTGGAGTAAACAACCGCGTAATTTTGCCCCTGACGCTGCGTCGCGATTCTTCCCAATCCTATTAATCCGAATGCCAAGCGTGCAACGCTACGCATTGCATGCGGCGCGCAGCTTCAACCGAAAAAACTACACGGACACGTGAGATGAGAACTCGTGGAATCTGCTCCTCTTCAATTGTTTTCTGACGAACTTTCCCGCGGCATCGTTTCAATATCATCTGCTGGCCGCCTGCCAGAAAATAAACTGGGCCTTGACTTTTCAGTTTTCAGTGACATCGTTTATGGTCAAGCCAGAATCATATACATATATTTTTATCCGCCCAGTTGCTGACAGTGGGAAAACAAATTGATACGTGATATGTAGATTAAATCCAAATTGGTCAAACACGTGCATGGTTAAGGAGAAAAAGTAAGGTTAGGTTAGGTTATATTCAAACAATATTTACGTTGTCCTTATTTCAAAGTCCGATAATTGATAGAGGAATCGAATATGAAAATTACGCACAATGATTCTCCAAGTGGCTATCAATGCATTTGGAGCGATTTAGCCGACCATCCAAAATGCCCACATGGTAGGTCTATGTCAAGTTGCACAAATTCGTCTAAATCTAGCGTAACCTAGTCCATGATTAATTTGCGAGGAATCGATCTATAAGTAATGCTTGAATCATTAAATATCAGAGATTACTTTGTTCAATGTTTTAGGACCAACACTGCTGTTTGGTCGATACGTCGACGGTGAATATAAACAGTTTTATGCATGTTCGGCGTGCCGAGATAGGAAGCTATGTTCGTTTTACTTGGAGCATGGAAGCAAGCCAACGAAGCACCAAAAACAGGCCTGGGAACTTGAGGCGAAGAAAGTTTTACCTCGCTATGATCATCAGAAAATGTTTATTTTACTGAATGAGATATTGGCGATAAATCCAATTAGAAGAATCTACTGCCATGATTGTGGGCGCCTCTCTTTTGTCTCTGAAAAACACAAACACAGGGGTCACGATATAATTGAAAATCTTACGGACCATCAGCTGCGTCATCCTACTGAATTTCTGAGACCTCTTGAAAATCCCAAGAAGGAGGCCCAATATTTATTCTCTGACCAATCAGTCAGCGATATCATTTTCATGCTCCTCAATCTAGGCGCTAAGCATATCTTATGCATAGGAACACCAAGAATTCACGAATACCTTGTGAATCATCACGACGACAAAGTCTCAAGTTTGCTCTTAGATTTTGATGGGAGATATGTAAGTTATTTCTTCAAAATCATTTTTTCACTTTGTAATTAAAAATCAAGAGACCTACAAAATCTAAATTCCAAGAAGTCTAGCATTATTTGAAATCCTGATAGCTTTCAAATAGTCTGAAACTGTAATTCTATACATATTGTAAAAGCAATCCGTATTTGGCAGTATGAAATTATCAATAAGAACCATGCATTGTTTCAGCATAATTTCTATGGCCCCTTGAGTTTCTGTTGGTACAATCTTTTCAATCACCATTTCTTTCATGAAGAATCGAAAGATGTCTTGAAGGATTTTCTCACACAAGACGGTGGCAGGGATACTTATATAATTTGTGATCCACCATTCGGCGGACGTGTTGAACCTATTTCTCAAACATTGAAAACAATTTATGATTTACACAGAAAGTGGAATAAAATTGATGCGGACAGTGTTGCATTGAAAACGATGTTCATTTTTCCGTATTTTATGGAAGCTGTGCTGAGAGAAAAATCAAACCCACCTGGGATATTGGGAGGTCTGAGAGATCTGAAAATGTTCGACTACAAAGTGGATTATCAAAATCATCCGTTATTCGTGAAATCGCCAGAGAAAATCTTAGCAACACCGGTTCGCATATTTACAGATATAGATTTAAGTTTATTGACGCTACAATCTCATCGCGGTTATAAGCACTGCAAGAAATGTAACAAATGGACATTCGAGGAGAATAAACATTGTAAAAAATGTGCAGCGTGCACTTCCAGAGACGGACGAAGGTACAGACACTGCAATATTTGTGCCCGCTGCGTCAAACCGACGTGGAAACACTGTAAGAAATGCAATCGATGCACCTTAGAAACTCACAAGTGCGGTGTAGTTCCGAAAATTACTGGGAAATGCTTCAGATGCAATGAATTTGGTACGAGGCTTGGAATCGTTAACTTTAATTAACTTGAAAATTAAACCATTTCTATGGTAGGTCAGAACCTGATATTTTCTTCATTTTCAGGTCACGTGGAAAAAACTTGTACGAAAGATGCTGGAAATATTTCTAACTCAAAAGTGAAAAGCAACGACACGACACTGAAAGGAAAGAAGCGCAAGCATCGCTTGGATGTAAGCGATATTTCTAATAAAAAAAAGGCTAGGATTGCAAATGCGAGTGAAACATCCATGAAATCTCCTGAAGAATTCGAATTAGTATCTACTTTGGGTGAAGTGTCCAGAGTCGCTGATTCAGAGAAAGTCATCCCGAAAAAGTTGACAAAAAATGATTCAAAAATGAAAAATAAACATTCGAAGTCAAAACCTTTAGACAAAGTTTCAAAACGGGGAAAAGCCATTGATACAGCATCGCTAGAAAAAATTGAAACGGAAAATATGGAAGATATAATAAAAGTGAAGAAGAAGAAGCTTCTCAAATTGACAAACTCTACTTCCAAAATGACCGAGGAAATCACGACAAAGTCGAAGGTGTTCATTTCCACGAAGTCACAAGGAATGAACTTTGATTTAGATGTACTTAAGCAGAAGAAAATATTTGAAAATAAAAAGTCGCGAATCAATAGAAAAAATAAAACATTCACGAATGGTGAAATCTTTCAAAAAAGCCAATCAAAGCAAAAGTGAACTTAGGACACGTCAACTTCGCGCGGTCGTTTGAACTCGAGTGAAAACGAATTGCAAATGAAGTGTATAATTTTTAATAAAAGGAAAACCTTTCGTAACAATATGATTGATTTGAATTACGTACTCACCAGATCAACAGCGTTTTCTCTCAAGTAGTCGGGAATCAGCTCAGTCAGGGAAATTCTTCGCGATTATGGGTGTTTTTTTTTTAAGGTCCACAATAACCGGTTTACCTCGGCGATAACGGAAAATCACGATGAGTCGTAAGAGTTATAAATTCGGAAATTGTTTTTCGACATCACTGGTGACCGCAATTTTTTAAAACATACCGGCAAGAGTGAAAACAAGCAGGATGACGCGTTCGTCAATGATCGAGAGGACTTGATCGTTCTCGTTAAATCTTGACGTCAAGGATCGAGCTGAAATAAATTAATATTCAATCCTGCATCGAAATAAGCCGCTTTTATTACCATAATTCTTAGAGTGTTCTATTGTGGTTTTACCCAGATACGGTTACAATAACGCATACGTTTTTACCCCGTCGCGACTCGGTGAGAATTTCAATTCCCAAGAATTCTCCATATAAATACAACCTGCATCTCTGAACTCACATATCAGTCTTCTCTGGCACTCCGAGTGGTCAGAAGCTCGCAGCATCCCCGGATCCTAGAAAGATACACGTCGGCAAAATTTTCTCAACCCGTTACGAGCCGCGATGTTTCGAAAAATAGTCGTCATTCTATTCCTAGTTTCCTCGACTTTGGGCTGTCTGATAATCAACTGCCCGCGAGGCGGAAAAAGAGACGGAGGATTCAATCCGTTTAAATATCAGGTCAGAGAGGTAAGTGCAATTCGTATCTACTAGAGGAAAAACCGCACAGATAAGGTGAATTTGGTCAAAGATTGTTGAATAACTAGTTACTATTAATTAATTACCGCAGTGCTCCACCTGCGGACCCGACAGGCAAGGACAATGTTTCGGGCCGAAGATTTGCTGCGGTCCTTCGATTGGATGTTTCTTCGGTACCGCTGAGACTCATAAATGTCGGAAAGAAAGTCTTTATTCAAGACCATGCACAGCTGGGTTTGCAATGTGCAGAGGAAATACCGGCCGATGCGCAGCTAATGGAATTTGCTGCTCACAAGGTATTTTGACAAGAATTTCGAAAGTGACATTTCTTACGATGCTCGTTACAAACTATATTTTCATATTTTATTACTTGCGCAATATTGATAATATCAATTTACTGATCGGTGTAGCTAATCCAAAAGGAGTTGGTTATTTTGAATTTCGCGTATGTCTAATTTGGGGAAAATTCTAAACTTTCCGTAGATCGTTTATACCTGATATTAGCAATGGAATTCCTTGTTTCGTCAAATAATTAACCGTAACGCGTGTTTTAATTTACTTTCAGAGTCATGTTACGTGGATCCAAATTGTAAAGTCAGAAGTGATATAATCCAAATGAGTAAACAGGTTACAAGCTTCGACATGGACAAGATTTACTCTGAGAGCAATTCTCTTAACGACGAATAATGCGACTATAATTAAGTTTGCGACCATGAAATCCTTTTATTTGCTTCTTTGGGCTTAAGTCAATTCAGTAGAAAGATTTTTGATAAAGCGAGTGTGTCTTGTTTGTTAGTGTACTCGAAATAAAAAATTACTACTAAGAACCATTTGCTCCGTCAGCTGTGGAGAATTAGCCGAACGAAAGTTTTCCGTGACCCTTTTGCTTCCGGAAGCGAATAAGCAAGACACACCCGATATCGAGAATCAAGCTTTTTCGTTGTTTGTAATTAGACGCCTGATTCGATGCAATACGCACTCGATATGTGTGTGAAAAATAGCGAAAAGGAAACATGTAAGTGAAAAAATAAATTACAGTTCACAAAATAATTAAACGTTGAATATCCAACCCGGCCAACTTTCTCCAAATTATCAAGATTACGCATTGCACGTATAAATGAACAGGTATCTCGGAATCACGGATGACACCGATGTTTCAAATTCAAATGAAACATGGCGCATAACCTCCAGATGGTGCTGTGAATCATGGCGTTACCCTGTGCGCGATTAGCGTGCGACGTACTGCGAAGAAAGCATATATTCCGTTGTCAATATTTGACAGTTTTAAATGTCGAGCGTGATTTTAGAACTGGAACGGCAAACTCTTTCCGCGAAAAGGGTCGTTTGCGCGACGAGAATTCGAAGCGTTACATAACCTGTTCTGCACTCGTCGCCTCGGTCCTCGGATATGTCTTGTACAACTGGAAGGAGGATTTTAGGGGGGATGTGGCGGGGTTCAAGTTTGAAAATGTGAAATCTCCCTTTCCCGCCATTCACGCGGCAACGAACGTATTCGCGACTAACGTAAACCATAATCGCGACAAGTACAACTTCATTGCGGACGTCGTCGAGGTCTCCGCACCGTCCGTGGTTTACATCGAAATGAAGGATCAGCGAAGGTGAGTTTATCGGTACCTACATGTTCGAATTGCTTTCTACCACGTTTGCCGACGAATATCTGACTTTACTTCGTTTTCGTCTGAACCAGGATAGATTTCTTTACGGGGAAACCGATGACCACCAGCAATGGCTCTGGTTTTATCGTCAAGGAGGATGGTTTGATATTGACGAATGCGCACGTGGTTATTAACAAGCCGAATACCTCTGTCAAGGTAAACGTAAGTTCCGTCTTACAGCTGTGTTATTAGAGCACTGTAATCCAGTAATTTTTGGTTGAAGGTTCGACTGCAAGATGGTACCAGCTACACGGGAACCGTTGAAGATATCGATATGAAGAGCGACTTGGCCACGGTTCGCATAAACAAGGTAAAACAGGCCAGAAGTTATCGTTAACATTGAAGCTTCAAATTCCGGATTTGGGACGCGGTCTTAAGTTTGGTAGTTTCCTTTTTGTGCTGGAAAAAACTCGGAATATTGACCTTGGTTCTGAGGCCGGGTTTTCTTATGAATTCAGAAAATGCTGAACTCATTGAGAGATCGTGAATTATTGTCGGTAATTGAGAATACAGTTTTTAGAATCACTTTTTACAATTCGATTTATTGATCTATTAGAAATCACGTTAAAGGAGAGGCAAATATACTAATAATTAGAATCACTAAGGAACTTAATTTTACCTGCAGTCAAACCCTGGCAATTATTCGTAGTTTCTAGAAAGACATTGCTATATTCGTTTTGCGAACTGAAGTGTATGTAGATTATTGTATGCAAGGGATATTATTGAATTGCAACAACTAGTTTGCTGCTGACAATTTCAATTTTTGTTGTGATCCGTACAGACATTTTATATTTTAATCTACGACAGTAATTAATTGCTTATCCTCCATTCCACTGAACATCCGGAACTTTATTTTTCAATCATTTAATTAAATTCTCGGTTCTTTGTTCAAAACAAGCAAGAATATCGACTTCAGTCTTCCGTTTATGGGTAGTATAAAAAAATGTGATTTCAGTCAATAAAGAAGGAGGGAAACATTCTGCTAAGTCTTCCACGCGAATGTCGGAATGATTGTTTTCGAATAAATAGAAGATGAAATTATGGGGAGAAAAAATATTGCCATATGTCGAAATAGTATTTCTATGGAACCAGTGATCGATGAGACAAGATTTGTAGGATTTTGTACAACGATTACACGCTCTATGCACCCTTGTTTTAGACCAATTTGCCGGTTATGAAGTTGGGAAGTTCTTCAACCCTGAGGCCAGGGGAGTTTGTCGTAGCTATCGGATCGCCATTAGCCCTTAGTAACACTATTACCAGCGGAATTGTTAGCAGTGTCAACAGACAAAGTGAGGAGTTAGGATTACACAACACAAACATGGGCTACATACAAACTGACGCAGCTATTACCGTGAGATGTTGTGCTATCAAAATATCATTGAAAGTCCGTTATTAAATCACAAACTTTAATTTCGTCAATTTTTCTCATACACACGCCGTTCAGTTTGGCAACTCTGGTGGTCCTCTGGTAAATCTTAACGGCGAGGCAATCGGCATAAATGCGATGAAAGTAACCGCCGGCATATCGTTTGCCATACCGATCGATTATGCAAAGGATTTCCTGAAGAGGGTGGAAGAGCGTCGAAAATCGAAAGGTACGGAAATCGTTTCAAAAATTATCAAATATCTGTATAGCTTGCAGGATACATTCAAACGAATCACATTTTTCGTTTACTTTTTACGCACTTTTCTCATATCACCGGATTCAGCGTGTCGAAGCTGTATTATCACTGTGTGCTTGACTGGTTAAAGTATTCGCATGATCGAAAATGGCACTGGCCTTAGGCTTCACAATTCTAGGTTCGCAGACGAATATCGAGAGTCCGAGAAGGCGCTACTTGGGGATTACTATGCTGACTTTGACCCCTGATATCTTGTCCGAATTACATCAGCGTAATGAAAATATCCCGTGGAACGTCAGGCACGGTGTTTTAGTCTGGAAAGTTATCGTTGGATCGCCTGCAGACGTGTAAGTTTAATGCTTCAGCATTCCTCATCAGATCTATGATATCATGGGGCGAACACAGTACCTGGTCACATGCAAAAACATTAAACCCCTTTGCTGTTACATACCTATAATTACTGTTTCATTATGAACGTCCCATATTCTCAGTTCTGTTAAGTATTCTGCCAAGAACTAAATAAAGAGTCGACCGTAAATGTGCAATATTCACCCGACACCAGGATTAGTCCAACCTGCTATCTATCTACTCGGTATTAGTAATATATGTGGTTTCATTCCCCTGAGTGCTGAGGTACGATTTAGCTTAATCTTACGTCCGCCAAACTTTGGTTGGATATTATTCGTCCGACCTTCGACCAATTGAAATTCTGCAATTAATTTTGAACAGAGGTGGATTAAAGCCCGGAGACATCGTGACGCACATTAATGGGGAGCCGGCAAGGGCCGCCATTGACATTTACAAAGTCCTTGAGAAACCAGGTCCCGTGAATGTGACCGTCGTTAGAAGCGGACAGGTCGTCCAAGTTTCCGTTGTGCCCGAAGAAGCGTGAGAGAAAACCTCAAAATATAATTATAAATTTTAGCTATGAAAAAACAAACGAAGACGTCAAACATTTATTCAATACAATGTTGTTACAATATTTGAAGAGCTGTACAGAAAAGAACATAAAATAAATAAATTAAGAATATACAACTGTACCCAATAATTCTACACTCATTTGCACACACACCTGCGTCAATAGAACCTGTATTCCGAACTAGTATGTTTCATTCGATTCATAAGTCATCTGAATTGTATGTACGCTCCACTAAAGATTTTCATTGACTGGAATTCCTGCGAACAACTGTTTACCAGAAAAATGAACATTCTGCAGATTCAAGACAAAAGGATCTTCAATGGATTTCTAAAACTATATTCTCCCTCTCTTTCACTACAGAGTCCTTCATCTGCATCCCGTAGCGGTCATGTTGAACGAGCTTCTCAACGTCGTTTTTGCAACCACGTATAATATATCATAGTCCTTGGTAATTTGCGGCTTTTGGTATTCGAGTAGCCAACTTCAGCTTCACCGGCTCGCAGGCGAAGTCCTGCTGTTCTTTTTTTGCGCGGTATAATGGCGTCGCAGGGTTGCGCTTCTGGGCTTATCTGATCGCTAATTTGTTGTCAGCAGAGTTGTATTGTGCCCGGTAACTGCCACCCACCATAAAATAAAGTATAAACAACGCGACAATGGACCGCCGAGCCGTGCATACAAGCGGCAACGACGACTGTCCAGGATGTAACTCGTCCGCGAGGAGATTTTTCACGGCAATTTAACAACCATCTCTCGACTCCAAGCCAAGCAATTACCCAGAATTGATGCCATTTCAAGATTGCGTATCAGACTTTAATTCTGCAATTTAGTGATTTAGGTACATCATTTTTATACCAATTTTAAATAACATAATCTGATTGTGAAAACAAAATTTCGATTTACATACCGAGTGTCAATGAGATTTGAAAGTGTCCAAGGCTCGGATTCTTGTTTTCATAATGAGTTATTTTCATATACTTTCATCGGATAGATCTTTACATGCAGGTGTAGCTTTGTGCCTACATCCCATTATGGCGCGCAATGAATTAATTCAATTCAACAAACATTTTTCTTTTTCAACTTGAAAATAAGATAAAATTTTTAAATGAAATTCGTTATTAAAATGGGTACACTTTCTCGCAAAAAATATTTGCATAGGTTAATCGTTTGCAAGCTCACAAAAGGAAAATGGTCATGTTCGTACTTCTCATTGTTTTTCACCCAACGTGGCCTCGCGACCGAATCGAACAAAAACCTGGGCACCGGCATAATTTCGGTTCTACTCGAGGTACGCATAGACGGTAGCGAGATCAGGTCCCACTATCCTGCAGACTATATTAAGCGACCGCAGTTTACGAGCCGAGTGTCCTTTGCCGACGGGACCGAATCTCTTGGGCGTCTGGTCGGCTGGGTGTGGTGTGGTGGTGGCGGTGGTGGTGGTGGTGGTTGGTTAGCAAGGTAATGCAAGCGATGCCCTGAAGTGGTCACCTGGTCCGATGCTCCAGGCCTTGTTGCTCGGGACGTCATTTTTATCGAGGTTTATTATACCCTCGTAGAGCACCATCCTCGTCGCAGTCGTGTTCAACGTCTCGGTTATGACGCATATATCAAAAGCTAGTGGGGAAAAATGAACGTATATCTGTAGCGTACTTGCCTGCATCCACGTTCCGCCAACTCGTTCGTACAATAACCGAAGTCAAAGCCCGGGTCGAGGGGTCAAACCGCCCCTCTTGACACAGTCGATATTCAAATGCGTCGTACAGTCGAGCACGCGGAAGCCTTCAAAGAATCGCACTGTGATATTCATATACTCGCACTCCGCGACCGGAAATGGAAACGTCAAAAGTAGGAATAAGCTATTTTCAGGGCTCTGTGCAAGCGATTGTCGACGTGCAATCCTTCAATAATTTATTTTACTTTTTCGTAACCAGCTGGTTGTATCCGAAGAATATGATCCAACGTTTGTCCCAAGCTTGCGAGTAATCGGAAAGCTTGGAAAAACACGATGCCTTAACGTTTCAATTCTCTAGATTTTAATCGGTTCCTTTTATTCTCGAATATCCTGTTTGTCGGAAAACAATTTCAAGCAATTCTGGTTTGAATTATACTTTTGCTGATAAGTTCGGAGTTTCTTATATATTTTCTTCGTCCTTACGTTTTTCGAATCATGTAACTCCAATCTGTGTAAATTGTCCGTATTGTAGGTATAGGAGATGGGTGATATAGTTCGGATTGCATTAATTTCAAAAATTCGAATGTCTTACTTTCATAAATGAAAATTTGTAAACTTTTTGAGGTATAATTTGGAAAATCATCAAGCTTAGAACATCTGACGTGCATTTACAGTGAATTAAAAATTTATTTCCTGTCGCGAATATTTTTAAACACAACTCTGCCAATTGAAGTGTTTCTACCGCATAATTTGTTTTAAAAAACTATACATCACGACGAAGCGTATATTTTTGAAATAGTGCAAAGTTTATAAAAAGAAAGCTTAGGTATCTAACCATAGTTTTTGCAACACTATAAACGTATTGACTATAAAAATAGCGAGAAAAAGAAACCAACGAATCATCCGCGATTGCTCGGCAGGAAAAAATCACTGAAGCAAGATCGAAATAGGAAGGTTGTTTGCACGGAAGCGTAGTTTGGCCAGTCTGTCTCGAGCGTAATGCGGGCAATGACAAAGCGTTCACCGGCGAACGAGACAATTATAGACAACTGGATATACGCACATGGAGCGAGCGACAATGACTATGTGGATCGATTAGCGTACAGTCCGGATCCCGAGGGTCCAGCTTTGCCAGATAGGGCTGCCCACACAAAGGCGGCTGCAGAAAGGATAGGAGAAAAGTAACGGGCAAAAAGGCGAGAAGAAGGCAGCAGCGTAGGTGCTTCGTGCTTTGCGGAGTCGCGATTATTCAACCGATTACACACGTCGCGAGTTCCTCCTTCGTCCGCGGTGTGCGAATCGCGTGGGCGCGAATTCTCGCAATGAAAGATCTTGACCTCCTATACACTGTGCAATAATGAAGTCTCGAGTGCATCGCATGCCCACATTTATATACCTATACATTACATAAATCCGCGTTAAAATTCCGTGTAGCACTTCTGCCGCAGTTCGTAGTCGGATTTGCAGGGGTGGTTTTTTCTTAATCTCTCTTTTTTTACCGCGGGATGCATCCGGGGGGAAAAACGTGAGGAGCGAGGCGACGACGCGATATGCTTGAGGTACTGTTTACTGCATATGCTTTGAAAAACCCAAAGGATTACGGGGCGAATATACGCGCTACACTGACTCTCGGTTACCTCTGCAGCCGGGGGTGAACGATACTCACTGCGGAGTTGAGCGTGGGCGTTCTTCGTGTCTCTATATCCGCGGGCCCGCGGGAGGAAATAAATATATCGTCGTCAGAGCGATACACGGCGATAAGATCAGTCTGTGGAATACACCCATCTGGTGGGATGGATGTCTCGGGGGGGGGGGGGGGGGGGGGAGGATAACGATATGCATTTTTAATATGCTTCCGCTTACTAGATACAAGTACAACCTACTATGCGCGCAGCCTGGACGACGACGACGCGCGAGATTTAGTTCCCTCTCAGACTTATTGCTTCATGCGGCGACGGTCCCAGCCCCGGGGTATACAGCTTGGAAAAAGTACTCGGAATTCCGCGGATGCTTCGGACAATCTGCGCGAATGCCTTATACGCACGGACTCGTGGAATCCAGAACCCGGATGAAAAATCCAACCCAAGGCAACAACGGTTACCCGCCCGGATTGCAGGATGCTTGCAAATAATGATCATGCACTGAACAGTCGGTGGGTGCTTTCAAAAAAGTTGTATATTAACAGCTTCGCGGCTAGAGATCCGTCTCCGTTCTGTACGCGCTTATACTTTCAATCTCGTGTGTACGAGTATCGAAAGTTTCATACAAAGGCGCAGAATTTTTTTAACGAGATTTCCTTCCGTAGGTCAGATTCTGAACTTACTCGTCTCCGGAAAACCTATGAATCACTGAAATCCAATTTCTCGGGCAAGTTGAAAAAATCTGAAAAAGATCGTAGTCGATTTTTCCAAGGCATACCTTATAGGCACTTCCAATGTGTACAAAGAAGCAAGAAAATCCAGACGGGTCAAAATGAAATTGACCGTTCGATTAAACATGTACAACGTCCCTGGTGTGCAGCTCGAATATTGAGTCTACTACTTCTTCGCATAACTCGATATCAACCCTTTAACTCGACAAACAACTCGCACTGTTTACTTTCAGTTAGAAATCCAGCCGGGCTCTAACGATCAGTGGATCCCCTCCGGCTCTCTGCGAGAGAGGAACGAGTTGCCGTTGATACTCTCTCTTGAGGGGGACGGAGAGCTGCCGAAGACGAGGAAAGAAAAGCGAAGGATACGATGATAAAGGCGAGAGGAGATAGCGGCTTTGCGATCTTTTGATCTTGATCGTTCCGGCTATTAGCAGGAGGTAGATTACGTTTACCCGAGTGCTGTGCGATCATCCTCACGTTAACAGCTATTTCAGAATTGCATTACTGTATTTATTAGTGCTCTGTTGCAAGGCGGCGACTCGATATTCAACGTGGAAAATGGTAACAAACAAAAAAACACAGAGAACAGTGTCCAGATTCTAACTTTCATAAAAAATCTTGAACTACAGACCTTTTACGTTGCGAATCATATTTTCAGAGGTTTTTCTCTTGATCTTGGCCCATGCATATTTTATACGTCTTGTCTTTGAAGAAATGAAAGAACAAGTTCTTTGCCTTCAGGCGTATACATAATATAAATCACAGTAAAATGTTTTATTAATCGCATAATATAGTCACGGTAGTTGAAATGATTCGTATAATCAGTGATCGAATGGACTGCGAAAAAGGTATTCCATTTTTGGTCGCTTCTCAGCCGCAGGACGCGTTTGTATGATTTGCTAATTTGTGTGATATATTATATTATTAAAACTGACCGTCCTTGAGGCTTATGATTAGTAGACAATATTTCGCAGCCTGGTTTTTTCAAACAAATTATGGAAATTCAACGGACATGAATTGGTTCAGAACTCGGACCTTATGGATCCCAAATTTGGTCTGAATACATTTCCGCGTTGGATCGTATTTCGCTTCAGTTTTTCATCCGTTTTGGCCTTGTATGGCATTATTCGGAGCCATTCGGAACATTCTTGCGTACCACTATCCCCACGAAACCTTCAACGGATACTTTATACGCATCTGTAATGGATCTCAGTTAAGTATTTGATGAATCAAGATCACGGATTTTCCATTTGCGCGCTGGCATCCATGACGCAACACGTTGGCGGAATTGCCTAGATCTGTTTCTTTTTTTATTTTTATTTGTATGATACAATCTTGTTATTCTATTGACAGTTAAAATATGTCGGTTAACTGAAAGAGTGTTTGAAATAACCGAAAATACCTTTCCGTGTGTACAAAAAATTGTTCGGTATGTACACCTAATTATTCCATGTTCAAATGCGAATATAATAAAAGTGTTCTGATGGTCATCGCTCATAGCTTTTAAGCCCCTTGTATCATTAATCCACTGAAGAACAATTATAACGATCGCCAACTGTATGTGCAATAGCCAAACCGGCTGTAGTAAACAATCCGGAAGACTTGAAGCGTACATTGACAATAATATTTAAACCAGCCTAATCAATTTATTGTAGAACATTAAATTAGTTTGGTGCGTGCATTGAATGAAGATTAGTTTATTTTGCTCTCGATTCCAAACAACAAACTTGATTTCCCGTTTAGCAATTTTATTTTCGTTCCGTTCCGAAGCTTCTTTCATTTCTTTTTTCATTCTGACATTTTTTTTCATCCATTGTAATCACTGAACCAATTCACGATCCAGATGATCTACCGTGACACACTGAAGCATGCTTACTCGCCGCAGGCTCTTACCGGTATCTAATTGAACGCTCGAATCATTACAAACAGAGCGGCGTCGTTTTTTCAATAAAAGTCGAGCCAGATTATTAAAATTCACATTTTTATCCTCACTGTAGTGTATAATTTAAACAACGTTTCCTACAGTCAGATTCAATTTTCGAATTTTCGATCGGTGACTGACAGTAATCTCACCTTGAAAGCATTTGTCGTCAATTCTCTGCAGACTGGTTATTCGCACTGCATTCCACTTGATCAGCGTTCGAGCGTGGATCTAATCTTTCTCTGTCAAAGTTCTCAACTAGATTATCCCCATCTACAACTTCTTCGTCCCTGTAACGTCTATCTTCTCATACCGTTACATCATACCGTGGATCGATGTATTATATAATCCTGTTCGTATTGGTGGGTTGAGTTACTACCGTGTAAGCGACTTTGCATTTGAACAAAACATAAAGTAAAACAAGATCGATAAAAAAAGTTGAAAATAAAAATCCATGTAATATGAAAAATAGAGCTAGAAGCAGTCCTCGGTGGAACTGGTATGGGTGCGTATACCACGAGGCAGAATAGAGTCCCTTTCCTAGTGACTTCTTGCAAACAAATTAAGATTGAGATCGAGCAACTGCGAAGAGGAGACTGTTTGTATTCACTCATCTGCGAAAAATGCTCTAGCTTCCCTTCACTCTGCAAAGGTACTGCATAAGGTACTGTTCCTGATCCGTACACCTGCACAGCAGTACACAAATTAAAATGAACACTATGCCGAATGTAACTCTCTCTCTTCCCCCCCCCCCCCCTCTCTCTCTCTCCCCCTCTCACTCTCTCGTTCTTTCTTGCGGGTCAGACGAATGCCGCAGGTGGTCGAAGACCATGGAAAGTCGTTCGCTGGTCGCGGAGCATTGAACGGCCTTGAGAGATGATCGTGAAAAGACAGACATACATACCTGGCCCGAGTATTATTTTATACCCTTGCAGGTATTCTCCGAAGTTGTACCATTCGAGAAAGAGAGTTTCTTTGCCAACGTCATTTTTCTCAGACATCCCCTCAGGCCTCGGGGTCCAGGATCTGCTGTCACCCCTGTTTGTGGCTTGACTTTCCATCTTCATTTTCTTCGCTTTTTGCACAAGCAAATTTTTGCATCCATTCGACTGGGTGACAAGACGATTGAGAAACCAGGTCGTGAAAGACGTTGAGGCGAAGCTTTGAACCTTTTTTTTTATCGAATGTAGGCGTATCGACGAAACATATCTCCGGCCGTGCGTAAAGTACAATTTTATCAATTAACCGATGCTAGCTGGAATCGACGAATAGCTTTTTCTTTCGCAAAGGCCGATCGGCTCCTTTTCCTTCGCTATGCATATACTTGTCCTCCGTGAGCCTGGCAAACAATCAACGAAGCGAAGGGTTCGTCTCCGAGACTCGAGCCAAGTCTGGCAAATTCGAATTACGCCGGAATCAAGCGTTCTCGTTTCCATCCCGGGCGTCGCGTGGAGGCGGGGTAAATAAAATCAAGACAGAATTTATCGAAATCCTCCCCCACGTCGCCAGAAATAAATCGCCCAAGTCCCCGGGCGAATTCGGCGTCCTAATCTAACGTCGCGTAATCGAATTCCTGTTGCGAATAACCACGATCCATTGGGTACTTACACAAAAGGTAAACTTTGCCGACAAGTGTTCTGGAATAAAAATTTTAAACCTTATACCAACACAATGGTGTCTCAGCATCGAGCGTTTTCGCGTATTAAGCAAGTCGTGTGAAAAAAAAAAAACGTGAAATCGGAGCAGATTTGATCCAATTTTCCTGCACTCCGAGTGTGATTGAACGAGAGAAGCCCGATGTCTGATAAATCCGTGAGTCTCTAACGCGATTATACGATATAAGATCAAAAGGGCACTCGACTGTGAAGTGTAATAAAAAAGTTGGGTATCAAAAAAGTCCCTCTTCATATAAGACACTGCAGCCAGTCCTTGATAGATGAAGGATCACACCCTTTTAGGCTTCGTAAAAACATCGCGTCCCGAGTCGCCGGGCGTGAGTTCTTCGCTAAGTTGCCTCGAAATGCGGAGACAAAAGTGTGGGCAGGAGCCGAGCGATATCCTGTTGCGTCAAATTCGAGATTTAGATGCTCACGAGCTCAGAGCAAGGTCGTCGGTGGCGAACAGCTCGCAAAGGAACGCCCAGCGTCGGTTTGCGACCCACCAGGTATCGGGTCCGAGATTGTTGACTGGTTCGACCACGCCTGGGACAATGATTTGGTGAGCGGATTCTCGGTGCAGCCGACCTTCGCCAGCCGGACTGTCCTCAGGTTCCTGGTTCGCCCAGCGACTCACCAACACAACTGCCGAGGTGCGATCCGAGCCTGGGACTATAAAAGTCAAAACCAGATCAGAAGCAAAGTGTATTGCTCCAACAGTCCTTAGACTACGAGGAGGTTGGCAAAGTAGTATTATATTATTCCAAGATGCAGACTGCACTGGTGAGTATACATTCAAATTCTCATACGCATTATCTCTGTCGAGATAAAGTTCGACCTACGCGGTGCGTTTTAGAATCGGGCTTGAGTGCGTTCGATTAGATAGGATAAAGATAGAAAATATGTATGTTCCGGTGAATGCGAAGGTGAAATCGTTCGACGATTTTTCGTCGACAAAGAAATCTAATGCGGTGATAGTGGAACTCGGATGGTCGAAGTATCGGGTCCTTCCGTGAGAAATTATCTTTCTGAACCTATGATCTTGACTTTGGCAAAATTAACCGTAAAGCCTCGAATTCACAGAAGTTTGGTAAAGTTTTGAACGTTGTAATCGTTTCTTGTTTCTCTTTGTTTCGCCAAATTGCGTAGGTATATATTACCGTCGCACTCAAGATTTCTTATCCTTCCTAAATTACACGTTTGGTTAGCAAGGAAGAAGAAATTACTCCGCAAATTTCCGAAAATCATGTTCCGCACGCATCAGCTATCGAACAACTTCTACACGTGCAAAGTTTATCGGTTTAATTTTTCTGCAACGTTCAAGGAACTGTTTGACGTCGAAATCTTGAAGCCTAAAAGTTTATTTCATTGCGAACTTTAATGGTTTCCATACATGTTATTATAAAGGCAACGATATTAAAACACATTTTCAACTCAAAGGTCCTTCATGTTTGAAAATAACTTATCAGTTGAAAACCGTGTGATCGAATTGATCGTGCTACAATTTCGGAGGAATAATACTGCCACCGCTCGAGCTCAGTTCGCCGTCCCACGCGTTATGTACGAACCCATAACGGGGGACTAGAGAAGGCAGTATAGCATAGGAAAGGCAGGGTCTTGACCGCTACAACTCCCATGGATCTTATATTGGGCCGTAAAGTCGGTGCGGGGGATCTGAATCTCATGCATAAATAAACTCTCAGGAGTTGGTCCTGGTGGCTTGAGGTGTCGCGACGTGGGAGGGTGGAAAATTGCCGGTGAACAACTACCTTGGCTTAGGCAGCTCCGGGTTGGTGATAATTCGACAAATAGTTCGGCAAAGTGAGCCTGCAACGGCTATGGGGGAATCCGAGTAAATGTACGGTTGTAAATTTTCTCTCATTTTTTACCACCTCGTATATATTCATACGGTACATGTGCAAATCCACGCGTGCAGATACCGCGGTAAGTTACGGTCAAACGCGATCGCGCACACACAGAGCTACGCTTCCCACTGCGATATATCGCATGGTGAACCTTACACAGATTCCCTCTCACCGCGAGATTATTTTTCAAAACGGTGATGGTTCGCGTGTGTAATTGAATAATAAAAATACGAGGCAGTACATGCATACATTTTCCGGCTAAGCCTTGGCTCGATATTCAAACACACGAACTGGCGTATAACGGAACGGCTGAACGGAGGGCAGCCTGAAGAGAGATTCTTAGAGAAATGGAATTTTTATTACACGCCTGGTAAATCTCTCTTGATGGATCCTCAGTGCCAAGCAAGTATATTGTACTGGTATATCATACCTGTATATAACCGCAGGGCACAACGTTTATGTATCTCTCTTGGCGAAGAAGTAAAATTAGCAAACGGTGGGAAATAAACAGACGTGAGTTCAGCTTCGAATATCCGCCGGGTTCTATTATTATTATGTTAAAGAATATCGACACGCATAACTGCATATTATTACGGGAAATTTCACATTGACCGGTAAGCTTATTTTCTTGAAAACTGATGCGCCAACTTTTCTATTGGATCTTTGAACAATATTAAAATCCACAGTCGTGCCTTCGGTACGACACGCCTGATGTTCAGTGAATTGAACAGTTCGGATGAACGTGAAAGCAAATCGCATCACGGAGTTTCAAAAGTTGTCTGAGCGTCAATTTTCAAATCTTAAGTACTTAACCGAAGGCTTCAAAAGTTTCCATTCCCGCGGCTAATGCTTCAATATAAAATTTTCGTCTGAGTCACCGAGTAATCTTACCGTTTCGAATCCTGGCGATGCAAAAGAGAAATACCATGTTAGCCGATAACAATAGACCGATTAAAAATAACTCTTATCAATATCATAAGTAAAGATGAAGACCTGCGAGAATTTTACAAAAGTTTAGAAATGCGATTTTACTATATTATATTTAAAAAATTCAAGATAAAAGCACGCACAGGTTTCAAGCTCTCCTTTTTCTCCTTCCGCAGATTCTTCTGTCATCGGCATTGGCCGTGAGCACAGGGAGCATAGTATCGCTGGTTCCGATTTCGTACGTGGCGAGTCCGCTGCCGACGTACAACCATGTCCAGAACACCCTGACTGGCGAATACGCCTACAACTATGCCGGAGGTCCGTCGGCCAAGGAAGAGATCAAGACCCTCGACGGAGTGACGCGAGGCGCGTACAGCTACATCGACGCCTTCGGCATAGTCCAGTCGGCCCAATACGTCGCGGACAAGGACGGCTTCCGCATCGCGGCGACGAACGTGCCGACCGACGCCCAAGTCGGTGTAAACGTCCCGCTGGAAACCCCCGAGGTTCAGGTCGCAAAAGCCTCCCATTTCGCGGAGCACGCGAAGGCCGTGGCTGCTTTGGGCCGCAGGAAGCGCAGTCTGAGCCACGCCGCGACGGCCGTTTCCAGCCAGTACCACCACCAGGAGCACGAGTCCCTCAAGCTTGAGGCCCCGCTCTACGAGCAGTACCTCTCCGCCGCCCCACTCCAGGCTTATACCAGCTACCAAGCACCGGTCGCCGTTTCGACCGTCCCGACCGCCGTCTCTCACCAATCCAGAAGCCAGACCCACAATAACGCCAGGATCGAGCTTTCAGCGCCCCTCGCCTATGCCCAACTTGCAAGCCCTGTTGCCGCCGTTCCCGAGCAGGTGATTAGCTACCACGAGGCCGTCGCACCGGTCGCCGTTTCGACCGTTCCGACCGCCGTCTCTCACCAATCCAGAAGCCAGACCCACAACAACGCAAGGATCGAGCTTTCGGCGCCCCTTGCTTACGCTCAATTTGCAAGCCCCGTTGCCGCCGTTCCCGAGCAGGTGATCGGCTACCAGGAGGCCGTGGCACCGGTCGCCGTTTCGACCGTTCCGACCGCCGTCTCCCACCAATCGAGGAGCCAGACCCACAACAACGCAAGGATCGAGCTTTCGGCGCCCCTTGCTTACGCCCAATTTGCAAGCCCCGTTGCCGCCGTTCCCGAGCAGGTGATCAGCTATCACGAGGCCGTCGCACCGGTCGCCGTGGCCGCCGTGCCGACCGCGGTTTCCAGCCAGAGCCGGTTCCAGGTCCACAACAGCCAGACGGTCGAGGTCCAGAGCCCAGCTCACCTCGAGCCTGTCGTTTCCGTAGCTCCGGCCGCCCCGGCCGCTCCTGGGGATGATTCGGTCGTTGTTGAGGCGAAGACCGCCGACGCTGCCGCGATTCCGGTCGCCACGGTCGCCTCTGTGCCGACCGCCGTCTCCAGCCAGAGTCGGACGCAGGTTCATTCTGGTCAGCGCGTCGAGATTGAGGCTCCGCAGGTCTACGCCACTCGACTCATCGACTCCTACGGTAATCCAGCGGTCGCCGTCTCCTCCGAGACACTCTACGCACCGTCTCATCTTGTCGCTCAGCTGCCCCAAGACACCCCGGAGGTCGCCGCCGCCAAGGTAGCCCATGCCAAGGCTTACGCCGCCGAGCTTGAAAAGCACCAAGGGTGGTAGGGAGCCACCCTTTGCGGAAAACGTTATGCATATATATATACGACATTAGCGACTGATTTAGGCGCGTATTCTCGCCAGGGACTGGTCATCGGTGAAGAAATAATTATTCGCGATAATGCAGTGTGCGAATTTTCTCTGTAGGAAACTGTAACCGGCAGGGTGGTCTAGGATTTATTGCTAATTTGTTTTCATTATAGATCCGATTCGTTCTTTCGTATATGATTACATTAGGTTATAAATTAATCATCATTGATTCAAAATCAACTTCAGGCGTTCAACTTTTTGCTTCCGAAAAGTTATACAGAACGTGTTTTCAAAATGAGGTATTTAAAATTTGTTACGCTGTCATCTAATGGACACCCTGGTACAGTCTAATTGTAAATTCTGCCTGTGACAATCAGAGAAAGAATTTTATGCATCGTAACCATACATTTTTGTTACTGTGCGATAATAATACCTGCAATTATATTCTTCGATGTGATAAGCATGATGAAAGTTGCACGTTTGTTTATAACAGAAATCACGATACGTTTACAACTCCGTTTGTACACGAGTTTGTGATTCGTCGCTCCACTTCGAATTGACGATAGAGTTTCCGTTTTGCTACTCGATTCGCACGCGACATTATTGTATTACACCGTATAATCGTCTCTTACGGAGTCTCATTGCAGTATGGATCACTAAATTATTTGTATTATAAATCACGACGGTTAAAACCGTAATATAAAAAAAAGATTTGAAAGAAAAAAAAAAAAAAACTGAAAAACAAAAATAAAACCAAGTATCAATCAATCAAATGCTGCGTCTCTTTTATTGCCCCCCTTCCAACACGGTTAACGCTGGGTAAATCTGTCAATTTTCTTATTGAGGCGATTATATCATCAGCGCTAATGACTCTCTGATCGAAGGGTTTTTATAGTCGTCGCTCAGGGGTTTCAATCCCGTGGTAACGCTTGTATCATTAATCTACTCAGCGCTTCCTAACACCGAATTGATTGATCGAATTTTACAGTCTCATCAAATTTATTACCCACCCTATTTCACTTCAATTTTCTTCACCACCGCGTGTTTGTCCTCGCGTAAATGACCTGTCTGTAAATAAAGACAACGAAGCGAGCTTAAAAATCGTTTAAATCTCAGGTAAACAGGTTTAACGACGAGTAAGGAGAAAATCCCAAAAGCTATCTAACTCTATTCTTCTTCATCTCTTTCTTCATCTTCTTTTTGTCCCATTGATTTGACATCAACCAAAGGCAACTGAGCTAATTGACTTGAATTCATCTTTATCATCCCGCACTATCACTGGGCAGTAAATTTCCGATCATGAGAGAAGCGACGGGGTGCTTTCGCGGATCGGAGTGTTATCAGATGGCCGAGGAGCGCATGCAGCATGTCGGATTCTGCAGCGGTTATCTTGCTCACGGGGAGCCGATAATGGTTAAAACCGCAGGCGAGAGAGATACTATTCTTTGCTGAAATGACCGGTAGCCAGGAACGAGGAAGCCGAGAGTCGTAACAAGCGAATCTTAAGCCACCTTCGAGATCGGAGATCGGAGATCCGAGCCGAGGCAATGAACCCCGGCTAAGTTTAGCCGGCCTTCTGTATCGCTGCCCTTATCTAGCCGCATCCGAACGCAGCTGATGCGGTGAATTGAAAAGATTAAACGGTATTATTAGAGACCGGTGATTTCGGCGAGTGCGAGGAATTTAAAATAATCTTAAACCACTCGTAACTTGACCCGTACATAGGCACGGAATTGCCCGTTCCGCAAAGACTCCGAGGAACAAAAAGACGCGGCTCACGTTTCGAATTCACGCGCGGAATGATTTGACATGAATATCCCGCAGCTATGCGTCGTCGAGTGTCTGATTCCTCGTTGTTCGAAACGTGAAAAATTTTACGAGTCACGAGTTTTTGCCTCGTTGACTTCCGAGATTAATACACCCAAGCCCTAGCCATAACCCGTTCTCCGTTGCACACGCACTCGGAGTCCTCTCGTTAGTCCCAGTTAGACGACGCAATTCCCTCATCGCAAAACCCCGCGAAATCCTTGCCCGATCGCCGTTAGCAATGCCGGAGGCAAAACTCGTTGCTATTTTGCGTGGGCGATTGCGGGCAAAAGGAAAAAAGCTTTACTCGAGGCGTAATCGGAATCGGGGGGACGATGCGTTTGTTGATTTTCCGGACGTTTAACGCTCTCGCGGTTCATTCGAGGAAAGTGATTGCTAATTAGCGGTGCACCGTTGGAAATGGATATCCTGTATCGAATCGCGAGCTAGAGGAAACGTTCTATACTTACGGTAATTATGTTGCCCATCGATATTATATCGCAAAATTTAGTTTACACAATCAATGTCAAACATGTCAGATAAAAACCACGACGTGCTCAAAGCGCGACTGCGGGTAATCTTATAATATTGCGATTCGAAGTCTCGCGTAGAAAACATGCAGGGTATTATCGTCGCATCGACGCTGGTACTTGACCTGTTTCACTGTCAGATTTATTCGAAAATGTAAGAAGGTGTTTGCAAAAAATTTCGCGTGTCGTTGGTAGTTTAGCAGATCTCGCGATCGGCTTCTCGACGCAATCCTCGTGTCTCAAGATCGTTAGCTAAAATGCAGCCGGGTGCATCGCGTGGTTGCAGACGAGAATTTATACGTACTGGTTCCAGTTTCTCTCTTTCTCTCTTTCTCTCTCTCCTTGAATTGGTAATCGTCGATGGTCAAAACGCTCTCGAGAGTCCGATGCCCTCTGGTATCTGGTACATGGTATCGTAAATGCAATAGATAGACGCCTTCTCTTGCCTCGCGGACAACGGTTTCTGGTCACTCCCATCGACGTTGTCCGTTCGGCTCGTTGTCTCGGTAGATCAGTAAGAAAAATACACCACCTTACAAGGATACATCAGACTCACGAAATCGAATCTCAACGTACATTGATCGACGATGCGAAGGTATTTCCTTCGCTTGAAAAAAACTTTCTCCATACTTTTTGGACGAATTGAATTAGGTGCCCGCCGGTTCGACGAATCGCTTCGAATAAATTTATCGACAGGTTTTGGCTTCGCAGTCCGTAAATAGTATTTGTTTTCAGGTGTATCGATGCAATATTCGGTGATATAAACGACAACAGGAGTTTGTTTAAATTTCCAAATTACAACTAATTCAACTAAACGAATGATTTTTATTTCTGCACCGTGTCCATCGATTTGAATTCGTGAATCATTAGTGAAAGTCCAAAGTCGGTGTTCAATATCGTTCATTGAACTTGTCCGATCAAGGTAGAAAAAGAAGAAAATGGTCATTAGCCCTGGCAAACGGCCTGATCATTCCAAGTACCAAGCAGAAGATGTCTACCGGTAGTTTTTGCCGTTGATAAAAATCGGTGCAACAATAACGCTGGCGGTTGTGTAATTTCGATGAGTTATTTACGAGGAGCGGATTCCGCTACAGTCGGATGAGTTACGCTGTAAGTGCTGTGCTTTCAAGTTAGTTTCAGTTGGTATACAACGCGTCTGCCCACGTGTACCTAGGTATAGTCATACAATATCCTCGAGGACGAGGTGCGTCACGCACCCAAGATTACGCGTATAACATACCGCAAAGTAAGGTAATTTGTTACGCGATCTAAAACAGCGATTTTTTATTTTCCACGCAAGTAGTATTTACCCGTGGTGTGGTTTTTCGATGCGTTTGCTGGGAATGAAAATCAAATATGAATAAAAACCTGAAGGAAGGGGGAAAAAATGCAGTGTCAGTAAACTCTGGAGCGACGGAGAATGAGGCTCGTTATTCTTTGTTCCCTGTCTTTCTGATCTGCAATATATACCTACCTACAGAGTGAAAGACAGGGAAGAGGATGAGCCGAAATAAAGATGGCGGTGTTTTTTGGAACTCGGGGCTTCGTCGATCTTGCTCTTACTCCTCTTCCGGACCTTTCTTTATCCATCATTATTCCAAGCCACAGAGGCGTGACATTTGTCGGATGATGAAGACCTGAGAAGGTCTGCTACCGACGTCGCACGGTGCAGGGCAACTATACAACAGGACAAAAACGGTGAATAAGAAAAATGGAAGTCCGAGAGTATACCAAAAGTGATGTATATGTATACATAGGTATATACATACAATATGGGAGAAGTTGTAACGGTGCGTCGACTGCAATTATGAGCACCCATTGATACGCGGCCACCGTTGCTTGTACAATCGATTATAGAAAGCCATTCTCCTAAGTATAATCTAATGACGTTATTAGAGCCTCCTTGTCAACACCGCGCCTTGTGCCGTTTCATCCACCGTGTAATTACGAGCACATTCGGTGCACAGCTCCGAGATGAAAAATACAGGTACGTATTCCGCTCGGCAGTATCGCTCAAAGATTTGATTCTTCGAGAACGACTTTGCGGCTTCGTTCCGTGAATCGGAGGAATTGACGGTGCCGCTCATCGAGCTTTTTACCGCATATGAACTGTGGTTAGCCAACGTGTTGTCGCTATTCTATTACGTGAGGAAATTCCTCTCACTGAAATTAAGTAGTTAGAAAATAGACTTGACTTCTTGCGCTTTGGATCCATTACGAGGTTCAAAATCCCTCTCACCTGACCAGCCGTGGGATCATCTTGACTGGTTTCTTTTTCTCCATTCATTGGCCCATGGCAGATTCTGTAGATTCTGGTTCTTGCTGAGGTGGGAACTGTAATGCCAGCGGAAAACGTTGGCATCTACCTTATACGTAAGTACGGTGCCAATGCTGGTTGCACGGTTCCACTTTTTTAGTCATTTCGCATTTTCCACTATCAATAACGGCTCGTTGAGAAAATGCATGACTTTGGTTCGAGTATATCTGTCAACATTTACGGAATTGTAAATTTTATCTTAACCGCGTGCGAGACTTTTAAGGATTTGATACCTTATTCTTGGCTGATTGAGGAAAAAAAATGGTTGCGATCTATGCATTGCCTGCGAAAATTCCAGACAAAATCAAGGTGTGAACAACGTGAATCACATAACTCGGATGATGTTTCTTAATAGAATATTTGCATCGGCATGCGAAATACCGTTTCCCAGCAGGCCTCATTGTTCTCCTCTGCATCGGGTTATATTATAGCGCCGAGTCTGCAATGCATCGGCGGAGTTTAAGCCACGCTGTTGTCTCGCTAATTTCGACGCGAAGCGGGCAATTAAACATAACAAAGAAACTTTGCTACGATCCAGAGAGCTGAAATTGAACAATGACAAACAAAGCAGTTCGCGACGGCGGAGAATAAGAGACGAGATAGTTTTCGAAAATCAAAAAATCGTCGTCGAGCGCTGTTGCGGCGGCGTTGAAATCGCCACGAGGCTAATAAACATTGATTTATCGAGCGAGGAATCGATCTCGGGGTGATTTGTGGTCGCGGTACCGGGGCTGAGGGCCTCATAGGGCCCCGGCGATGCTAGTGGGAGGCGAAAGAGGGCCGGGAGAAGAGCGCCAAGGAGAGGGAGAAGTACGGATCCTATATAAGAAGATGCACTTGCATCTGGACACGCATCTTCTTTGCCTGGATCCTGGTTCAAGTTTACAACGCGTGATATACCGAGCAGATTTTCATCCGGCAAGAGTGCGTACCGAGTATTACGATACGTGGAGATTCTGCTACGCATAGCGCCATGATAGCTGTGAGTAATAAACGCTACGAAACCCATTCATCCGTAAATAGCCCTTTGCGAAATGGGACCAATCATCCTCTTTACTTTGATTGTTTGAATTATTTATAAGCACCACCGTTCTAAGAATAACTGCTCTCGATGAAATATAATCGACGAATATAGGAGCGCATCAAATTACGGCCCCCATTGTCTCTCAGGTCTGTTATCATTCTTATTTATTTTATTTTTCTTTTTCGAATTCACACGGTGTCGCAATCACAGTTTCAATCACCAGTATGAAAACATGTCAATTCAGATGTAGTTCATTTACCGAGAGTGCAGATTTATCATCCACGCGACATTTTTTTTGCATTCGCGTTCACAAATGCGTCAATAGATCAATGAGGAGATGCCTTGCACACGTAATCTCAAGTTCGCGAGGTTAACGCATTACGTGAGTTTCTTCACCGGTTTACAGTTTCACTTCGTCGTTACTCATGCTACAACGCTTAAGTGCGCACTTATCTATCCCGGCGGGTCAAACTTAGCGTAAACTTATGTAATCCCACATTCCGAGTAGAATTGTCAATACGGAGTCAATTAGATTATTTTAACGTTGTGTCAGTTTATAATTCGCATTCACACATGAATTGCTCAACGTTGTTTTGTCGCTTCGAGCAATTGCACGATTCGTTAAAACGTTTTCAATTTAATATTTGATTATCTCCTAGCTCATACATCGACAAAAAAAGAAGCGTTGATGGTTGTAACTGTATAATTGATTTTAATGTAACATACGGTGATAAACAAATTCACAGCGTTTGAAAAACAAACTTTATCATAAAATGAGTCAGGCGTAAAAACCAGTAAGATATCACTGAAATAAAAATATTATCAAATCAATTAAGTGAACTCGGAAATCGTTTGAGCGCAATTTTCCAGATGGTGGTAAAAAAAAAAGTTTAAACGTCCTAATCGGATTAATTATGAAAAAATGTATAAGAATCATGTGATTGTTGTATTTCTCTCATGCCACAATCTTGTCGTTTGTCCAACTTTCATACGCCAGGGTTAATTTGTTTTCTCAATACACTGTGTCAAAAAATCGTATGTAATTTTCAATCATATAATTAAAATAAAGCGTAAAGATTAATTCATCGTAACACGCATGAGATATTTCTGCATGAAAATTCTTTATTATGTGCTGAGAAGATGAGGGGAAAATTCGTTTCGGACAATTTCTTTACAGAGAATTGACTTACGAATAAAATGTGTTCTTGGGATCACGAGAATCAACTGGCATTCGAAAAACAGTGCATTAACGTACAGTACCTGCTCCAGAATTACCAATCATCAAGGTTCTTTTCTACTATCTAAGGATCGGACGAACTAGAGTTCAGTGGTCCTGGAGCTAGTTTTTTTCAATTTGTATAAGGTGGTAGCGAGATGCGATCAAACTTCGTTTCAAGAGCCTAAAAAATAAGCGACAATTATTCTCATTACTAGGTTACTATCCTGCTCGTCCTGATCGGCTGCTGCGCCGGCACCCCGCTGACAGCAGTTTGGCTGAGTCCAATCGCGCCTGTGGGATCCCTGGGACAATATGAGACTCGCGACGGTTTGGGCAGCTATCACTACGCTTACGCGGGGCCTCATCATTCCAAGGTGGAAACTCGTCTAGGCGGAACGACTCAGGGAGGTAAGAAGATCTAATTCAAGATGCAGCGCGCAGGCTTCAGACTTCCTAGCAGCACATATCCATATAAATTGAAAAGGGGGCCGTGTATTTCCGCAATCCTCAAAACACCCGGCTACCTTTTACATTCGAATGGATTCGCCCCCGTTACAAAGTCACGGATTAGACTTTTGATAACACCGTCAGGTCGTTTTGACAGGGTGCGGAGGGTGAACGCGTGGGAATATCGGAAATTAGAAAGGCCGCGACGTCAAAGTTTCAGAGACGCGGAAATCTGTTTTGTAGAATTTCCAAATGTAGAAAGTTCAAATTAGTAAAGGTCTGATTGTAAGGTAGAATAGAATGCCGAATTCTACTTCCTTCTTATCACTTTGAAATAGAAAAAGATTTTGAAACTCAAGAAAACTCGAATGAATTATGGTATTGCCAAAGTTCGAAAATTCATTCACAAGCTAACCGAGCTCTGATACATCAAAATTTAATTTTTTGGTATCTAATAAACAGAGGGTATATTTCACTCATATTCGAACCAATCATCGACGTCAGTTTCACTTTTCGGCGCCTGATTCCGCCACGTTTATTCAGGAACAGCGTGCACCGGATAAATTCTCGCACCGACGTCCGAGCAGAAGCCCAACCTTGACTTTGAATCCTCCACCACTATCCACCATAAGCACAGTTAATTACCCAGTTGATCCAATTTAGGCTACTCCTACATAGACGCGAACGGTATCCTGCAGACTGTCGCCTACACAGCGGATGCTCAGAACGGGTTCCGAGTGCAGGCCAGCAACCTTCCGCAACAGGCGAAAGAGGAACTGAGGCCAGTGGAGGACACGCCGGAAGTGGCAGCGGCGAAACAGTCGCATCTCGAGGAGTTGCGGAGGGCCGATCAGCAGAGCGGAAGCGTCGCTCCCCCGGCATTCATGGACTATCTGAACACGGCGGCGCAAGATCCGGACAACAAGTTAGACGCGGAGAGACCGGATCTGAACGAAAACGGTTTCGTACTTTCGAAAACGCAAGCGGAGCAAATTTCCAAAGGCATTCCAGCGCTCGGTGAAAAACCGGAAGTCGTCCCGTCGAACCAACCGCTTCTGCAGGACGCTCATCGCGTCCAAGGGTTCGCCGCGTTACCCGGCGTTCCGCACTACGTCTTTCCGGTCGTTCCCTACAGGCTGATGCACAGTTCGCTACGTCACATCCAGGACTCGCTCGGTCAGTACGATTACACCTATGCCGGCGATACCAGCGCCAAAACCGAGTCCAGATCCTTGGACGGAACAACCCGAGGCGCCTACAGCTACATCGATGCGAACGGACTTCTTCAGCAGGTCCACTACATCGCGGATCACAACGGGTTCAGAGTCGCCGCCACAAATTTGCCCGAGGCTAAATGATTCGCGGTTGGATTCGGCCTTGCTCGCAGGGTAATACGTTACGTCGTTAAAATAATACCCTTTCGCGTCCGATCACTTTTTATCATTTGAACTCTGAATCGCAGTCGGATCCTGTTTGAAAACCATTTTTTATCGTGCCATTGAATATTTCTGATTCCCGAACGGTGCCTCGTGTCTTGTACGCAACGTTGACGTCAGAGATGCTGCGAGCAATTGTAGCCGACATTAAAATTTGTAGGGATATTTGAAGAATTTTAAACCTGATTAGCAAAAAACGCGGTACATATCACGAACGCATATTTATATTGCTGTGGAAATTCAACAACGATTGATACGTCGAATTGTAAGAATCTTCAGTCCTTGGGTGCGACCGCCCTGCAAGCTACGTCATCACGTAAACGTGGGAACCTTAGACCAGTGACCTTTAGTCGTTTTCTTTCGAATTTTTTTAATAAAAGACTGATCCGGCTAGTGGAAATTAGCGACTTGCTGGAAACGGGTTTGAATTATTGAACGTTGCTTTTACGGCGAATTCGCCGTAAAGTAGCCGCGTTGAGTGGGTGCCTTCTGTACGCGTTACACATGGTGGTAATAAGTATATAAAAATTATTCGACTATTTTCGACGGGGGAAATAATGCATAGGTAATGCAGCCGGTCGTTAAGCCTGCGAATGATTCATCCCTCGTTTATCCCCACAAAGCTCGTCTCTTACTTTTTCCCACAATTATAAAATCGCTCCAATGATCGTCACCTCCTTTTCCTTCACTCTAATTCGGATATTAATCTGAAAGCTTGTGGCCCGGCCGGATCTGTGGTTTTGCCACAAGCTCTTGGCACAAGGTGTTGGGTCTTGATTTATTGAATACTTTTTGAACATGTCCCACCGTCTCGGAATCCGAGGGACATGTTTGACTTATATTCCTTGAAAAATGTGTGCAGAATAAATTATTATTTCCTACAACAGCAGACTACAGCATTTTCTCATCACCTATATGTACAATGTAATTAAAGTTTGTTTTTTATTTTTACGAATCTGAGAAAACGTTAGTTTTCAAATTATAACGTGCACGCGTTAAGTTAAATCGTGTACTTGTTTGATTTGCTTTTTCGTTATTACATTAATTTTTTTGTTTGAAAGGTCGGTGATGGCGCTGCGTAAGTGATCGTAAAAATTTAAGAGAAATGTTATCTACTCCTATAAACGTATACTTACTGCTACAGGGGTCGAGTTACTTTATTGGTATTCAGAGAAATATTTTTATTTAGCTATTTTAACTTTTATTATTCAATTTATCTTTCACCAACTGAGTTAACCGTACCGACAATATTTTCTTATTTTCCCAGTATATGGGGTGGATGTATAAATACACACTCTGTATATATCAAACATTTATACATAAATCCGCAATATTATTGAATTTTCAGAATATATTACCGCACAACATAATTCTCCGACGATAGTTTAATTTATGCCGATCGTCTTCTGAATATTTGAAAAACACATCTGTTTCTCACTCTATACTTTGCTTTTTCCCAGCGTAGTGTTCAAATACGGAAGAAATTCAGTTAGTCAGCATTGTCAGTCAAATGAACCATGAGCGTGGAGAATGAATTTTCTGCAGACGTACAAATATCTTACCCATTCATATGTACGCGGATAATTGACTCACTTACGGATAATTTTCATTATGGGACGTCGTTATACACCATTTAACTGCTATACATACAGAGTTTGGTAATCCCGAGAGACCACCTGTTAAATGAATCAGTCGGCCTCCATTCTCTCACTCACTCGTTTAATTGGCCAGAATGATTTGATTCGTTTTAATCCGGATGAGCTTTGCTCCCCAGTTAGAATTTTCCCCCGAAAATTATTGTACAGGTAGGTGTAGTTCAGCACGGATTTGAAGAGCGTCGGTTGATACTTTGATACACTTGACAGCTCATCAACGTGAACGCGATGCACGCCGTGTACATCCATTACCGTACTCTGAAATGAATCTCGGCAAGATGGGAATGCGAATTGGATATAGGTATAGAGATTTGTTATCAGTATATATTCGCTAGAAGAAAAATTCCATGATATTGGCATTCAACCGTGATCGCTGGCATTCTCATGCTGCAACGACGGAGCGTAAAGTTGGATGTTAGGTATTGGATTCCAGAGATTTCCGTAACGTGTCCCCACCTCTTGCATTCAATAATAAATGGGGCAAAGGTCGCACGTACTTGCAATACGGCTTGAAACTTGCCATTTCCACTGCACCGTCGACACGAGTTAGTGAACATTTTTACTTGCGAATAATTGAGTATTTGAAAAAATTGGAATCGTCGATGCTCAGAGAGAAAGGCGAAATGACGAAGGAGATAAGAAGATTTCAGTCGAGTCTGAAATTTGATTGCAGTATAAATAGTCTAGCTATCCACTCTGTGAACCAGGTTGATCAGGGTTAATAGGAAATTGACGTGACGTCGAGGACAATTGGATAGAATCATCGTTCCGTTTGCATCGCGGAGTTCGCGATACTACACGCGGTAGGTTCATACGAGTAGCATGCCCGGGGTCTATTTATACAACGGTAATACCTCCGCTTGCGTTGTAGCCGTAGCGGAAAAGTGGACGTTATCGGAGATATCGAGAAAATTTTGGAGAAGAATTACACGCCGTCGCACAATCGCAGATTTTCATTTCGCAATGGTAATTATGATTCTGATATACAGGCTTCAAGTTCTCCATTTCATATTTTCGTATCAAATAGAATGACAGTAAACTGAAACAACGTATGACCTCCCCGCCCTTGACGGAATTACGAAATCGCACCTATACGCCCCGGCAATTGGATCTAATTCGACGATTTATGACAAAAATCTTGTGCGCGCACTGTTAGAAACTCTTGTCGTAGACAATGAAGCTGCAGTTGGTGTAGACAATTGGATGATGATCTTCCGGTGATAGATCTTAAGCATGTGTATATCATGGCAATTATCCGCGTATCAGGGAGAATGAGAGAAAAGAATGAGGCCGTGACCTCAAAATTGATAAGCTAAGATAAGAGGTAACCCCGTATATAAGAGTGTACGAAATGTACGGCGGCTTCTTATCCGTAACAAGCCCTTCGTGAACGCTGCATTTCAACCGCAACAATTTTATCTTGAGATGATTTAAACGAGTCTATGGCAGAATTACTTCCTGATTTTTGCTTATCTTGTTTGTTTTTTTTTTTTCACGTATCTCTCAATCGTCTTAAGCGAAACCGGTCATACGGTATGTTAATATTTTGAGTCGCATACTTTTTATGTTCGTGAGCGTTCGTGAGTTAAAAATGTCTTCGTTTGATCCGGAAAATCACTCAACCCCGTCACCGACGGCTGAAAAGTTGATACAGTACCTTGCGACGCTCTCAGGTAAGTCATCGCGATATTGTGTCGGAAGTATCTGTCACGTTTAAAATTCATCGCACGTTGATTATCCTAAAATTCGAGGATTTTCGAAGACCGAAAAAGGTAATAAAGATTCCCACGAGTATTTGAGGGGATTTTATTTTACTCTGTCATCAACTTGCTAATTTCGTCGTCATATAAATCGGACAAGCAGAGGCTCTACGGATTTCTCAAAGGACTGCGCAGCGCAAATTTAATCAGAAATTACATCACCTTCTCCTTCTCCTCGACGAAATTTGCATCGCACTAATAGTCGAATCTACCTACGGACGGCAAGAAGTAAATTATTTTATTTGTTTCAATACCGCGATACCGGGAATACAACGGTCCATAACCATCCAAAGTGGCACATAAATTCTGGCAATTGGATTTAATGATTATGAACCAAGAATTCTGTGAAAACACAAGTGCTAAATACAAGGATACAGATGTCAAACGATGTCCCAATTCATGTATTCATACAAATAGACAACGTTCGTCAAAAAGTGTTCATTATTCGTCATCAACCTTCGCCATTACGTAACTCGTCTTCTCCGTGACAATGAGGAGCATAAGGACACTTCTGAATAATTCTCAATCATGTTGCTGGATCAAATTTCGGCTGTGTTGAACGGCTTATTATCATCACATTCAAACTTCTGGAACTAAAAATGACCAAGACCAATTGATGACGATGGTAAATGAATGAATACGCTTGATCGTAGCTACCCTGGCCGCGGTGACTGCTGGTAATTATCTCGGCTGGTCATCCCCAGCTCTCCCACTCTACAATCAAAAGGATACGCTAACCTTAGTCGATGACGAACAGTCATGGGTCGGATCCTTGCTCCCGCTGGGAGCTCTCGTGGGTGCCATTCCCGCTGGATGGATAGCCGATAAAGTAGGACGAAAAAAGGCCATACTGATGATTGGCGTTCCTTATTTGATTTGCTGGTTCATCATAGGATTTGCACCAAGCCCTTTATGGTAATTGATTAAAATCCATTTCAGATCTTGGCCGTTTACCTTTAGAACTGACTAATGTGACCACCTTGCTCACGATGTAGTGCACAATATCAATTTCTGATCGAATCCTGTGATATTTCTCATCGTCTGAAGCTCATTTTAACACTCTTCTAGGCTATTGAGGTCTGGGCACCTAGTCGAAGGAGAACTGCACTTTTGTCGCAATATTTTTCGTTCGTTTATACTAAGCAGTTAAGTTAAGCGGAACTCCAAACAGGGTGGACCAAGTAATCACAGGGTTCTGGCGGCGTTGCGTTGAATTGGAAATAACGCGTCTTACAGTAATTACTTTGCGAATCAATAATGTAATTTTTTTTATATTCACGGTGAAACAGGTTGTTCGTGGCTCGATTTTTTGCTGGAGCTGCAATCGGGGCAACAACAGTCGTGGTTCCGTTGTACGTGTCCGAAATTGCGGAGCCAGCCATTCGAGGTACTCTTGGTGCGTTGTTCCAGCTCCAGATCACGATTGGCATTTCGCTGGGATATTTGACAGGTAGAAAGTTACTTCTATACGGAATTTATGGCACCGTTGATGGTGTAGAATTTGCACGTAATGCGTGAACCTTACAACTGGAAGTACAAGTGGTTGAAGTTAATCCTTGTAGCGCTGCTAAGTTCATTTATACATTTGAGTTGCTGATTTATAATTTATCTGTATAAGTTACACTCTTAGCTGATATTTGAAAAATTTTCACCTATCTTGGTTCGGCAAACATTTTTACACTTTACTCAAGTGTTATACCAGAAAATCAACAAGTGTCTAGACATGACGTGCGTCTAGAAATTGTAACGAAAAATAAGTTTCGACTGGTTTCATTTGCAGGTTGTGACGCGTTCAGGCAACTAACGTAATTTGTATTTTAAGAAATCCAATTCATTTCGACAATTGCGATACGTTCTGCGATTTTTTCCTTCAAGAGCTCGAAAGTTGTTACGATTATCCTAATGAGGTGAATTTGTTTAAAAGTAGGAAAAAATTACAAAGCTATATGTTTGCGTTCAGCTTCTGAATTGTATATCCATATTTCACTGAAATCCGTCTTTTTCAATTATTCTCTCCCTTGTTTCCTTTCTCTCTTTTAATTAATTGTCTATTACTTCAAATTATGATGTGTTATTGCGCGAAAGCAATGCGTGAGACAATTAAAATCTTCCGTTCAAGGCATCTTGCGTAACCTCAACATTTTTTTTTTTTTTGTGGTATTATTCTTTAGAGTTCAGAGCGTGGATGCAACTGGTGGTCAAGTTCAAAGTAAAAAAAAAAAAAAAAATAAAAAAAAAGAAACAACTCGTCAGAGCTTGAGTGCAGAGAATATATTTTAATTGCAGCTGTTTTTTGTACTGCCTGACCAAAAAATCTGAGAATTAACTGAGGGGTCTCAAATACGCCTGATGATGAATCCGAGCATCTTTTTTTCAGGCAAAATACGATGATTGCGACTTTGAATCGGTAAAGGTTAAATTGAAAAAGTTGGTCAAACTATTTGCGTTATCTCGTCTTTGTTATCCCCTCTTTTTCTCAAGCTATGTCGGGCTCGAGCCAAAAAAGAAGGGTCGACCGATGGTTCGGTACCCGAGGGTATCACTCAAGTCATCAAATATTAGGATTCGAGTTTATTGAAAACATCCGGGTTCTCTGATGAAATTTCAAGCCTTTCCGTGAATAGGTGGCGATAAAAATTCAATTTACATGGAGGGGGACAAAAGAGGTCAGCAGTGAACAAAGGCGTGCAGGTTGATGGATTTGCCGTATATTGGACCGCGGAAAAACAACGAGTCAGCACCCTGTGCAGTTCATGCCATTTTTTTAACAATTTTTTTTTTATTCAATCCATATCAAATGAGTTATAACCTAATTGCACTAACCGCCGGTGATTGTGGCACTTCAGAGTTAATTAACCGTGCTAGATCCCGTATAATTATGCAATGAATTTTTTTCCATTCATCAATCGAGGTGTTTCTTTTTCGTATTAGAAGTATCATTCGGAAAGTTTTACGTGATTTTACACTTATTTATTTTCCTCGCTGATATTTTTATTCATCCAAGTCGGAACAAGTACCGCTTTATATAAGAAAAATTGGCCAATGGAAATGTTAATTACGTTATTATTTTAATTTCAAATGCTTTACGGCGACACGTGAGGTTTTATGGTAGAATAATTTATGATCTTATCCGCGTTACGAAATTCGCGCTAGACGCGGAAGAATGATACGGAGATGAAGGATAGATTGTTACTTGGGCTATGAGAGAAAATAAAAAGTAAGAAATTTACGACAATCCATGTATAATGTGTCTATAATTAAACACTTATCACAGCCATTTTACTGTTAAAATCTTCAATAAATGTCCAATTGTTGGTTATCTCTCATAATTTACGACTCAGTTTACACGTATTTTCGAATAAATGTTTAATTGATAGAAAAAGGGTATACAAGACAGATGGATACTCCTTAATGAATCCCGTTGCGTAATATAAAAGTTATTGGCCGATATAAACACATCCATTCAATTTATTGATCGTTATCGAATGTGAATCATGGTCGGTCATACCGATGGTATTAAACCCTGTCTGCAGCCATATAATGCCAAAATAAATTTCAGCTACTCTTTTTCATGTTTCGAGCCGATCGAAGAAACCAGCGAGTATCGCGCCACGTTCAAAATAACTCGACTCCTGATCTAATCGTAAAATATGCTTTCATCCGTTAGGTTTGATAAAAAATTTGAAATGGATCGCCGTCACCTCAGCCCTTACACCGGCGGCTCTGCTGCTGGTTTTTCTCTTCATGCCGGAAACGCCGGTGTGGTTGATCGGCCAAGACCGTCGAGATGACGCGGAGAGAGCCATGGAGCGACTTAGGGGCAAAAGTTACCCCTTTCCGCAGGAGCTTGCGCAGCTCGAGAGCAATAGAAAGTCTCAGAGGATGCAGAAGGCTAGCTTTGCAGAGTTAAAGAATCACAAAAGGGCCGTGCTGATATCTTTCGGTGAGTCCTTGGGGTTATTCAATCACGCTGTGAGCTTTTATGCTCTGACGACTTCCAATTTTCTCTCCCAGGACTTATGATTCTCCAACAACTGTCTGGAATAAATGCCGTAATCTTTTACGCCGAGGAACTTTTCAAGGCCGAAGGGTCGGCTCTCAGCCCAACGGCTTGCACGGGCATCATGGGTGTCGCCCAGGTCTTCGCAACCTGCGTATCCATGCTGCTGATCGACAAAGCCGGCCGAAGAATTCTTCTCATGACCAGTTCCAGCGTCATGGGTCTTTGTCTTATTGCCGTCGCCCTGCATTTCTATTTTCAGGTGAGTTCTGTTATCACTTTAATCAACGATCGGAGAGTGAAAGTGGGGCTGTGGAAAGGATGCATAAGAATTACAGAACTGTCGCAAACTTCGACGAATAGACGATTATTTCATCTCTTTATGTCCCACTTCATACTTGAATTGCAAGTTTTTTTTTTACGAGTATCGTAGTAATAAGCTAGTAGCTAGACGTTGAACAAAAAAAATACTAATAAAGTATAATTCGCTTATCGTCAAGTTGTACGTTTATGAATAATATACGGTCTATGCCTTTTGGTTTATCAAAAGAATTCCTGTGTATAAACCAACTGATGCGAATCTCGCATGACAAAATAACAATTGGGTGAATGAAATTCATTCCGTCTGGAAATAGTATATAATTTGACTTTAAGCGGCTCTAACAACCAGTGCTGAGGTTTCGCTGGAAATATTTTAAACTTGACGTAAATGGGACGTTGAAATAATTTGATACACATAAGATTTAGTCGTGATAAAATTCATTTGATGTACACAAGACCTTGAAAATAGCTTCGAATGCTTGCTGGATCAGTAAAATCATTTTATCGAACTTGCACGCGTGCTCAGTGTTCCGATTAAATCCTAACCAGTGGCTTTAATCAAATACGCGCACCAACTCGATATTTGCATAACTCATTACACGCACTCCTAGATGACAAGTAGAGCATTTATTATCGAAATCCATTCACCACATTTTACCTCCTTTCCGGACAGTCTGGAGTACAATCGACCGGCATCCCATGGGCGCCTCTGATATTCTTAACGATCTACGTAATCATGTTCGCCATCGGATTTGGACCAGTGCCTTGGATCATGGTGAACGAAGTGTCGCCGACAAACGTCGTGGGCACAATCGGTTCCGCGGCAGCGATGTTGAATTGGTCGCTGGCCTTCGCGGTGACAAAGATTTTCATCAACATGAAACTCGTCATTGGCTTGCCGCTGTCATTCGGCATGTTCGCATTGATATGCTTAACCGGTACTATTTTCATCGCGGCTATCATACCCGAAACAAAGGGCAAGACCAGGGAGGAAATTCAGATGAAATTGCACAGGATCAGGAAGATGGAAACGAAAAACGACACCGTCGCTAACGACCAAACTACGCTGTGATCTAGTAACGATCGCGAGGTCATCATGGAGTCACGGGATATGATAAGAGGGAATGGAATGGGATGAGTTCGACGGACGAAAGGGGCGCTTATCGCTCATCCCCTGAAGAACAGCGAAAAATTCAAGATTCTCGTTTCGAGCAAGGAAACCCGGGTCCTTCTTTTATCATGTTGATGGGGTCCCGTGCTATCCAATGTCACACTGTTGGTCCTCGTGGTCCTTCTCATTTTTTAACTCAGACTCTATTACCACGGACTCTTCTTCTTTACAGGGATGCAAGTGACCTATAACTTAGAGCCAAGATTACTCTGAATTGGGGTTGTGGCTTGATTTGTTACTAAAGCAACTGCGGAAGCTTCATTTCTTCTACTTTCGGACCTGAATTCTGTCTCTCATTGCATTTCTTGTTGTAATGACAAAGCATTGATCCGTTCTTGATCTAATCAACGGATGGTTTTCACTGTGTTTTTTCAACCGTTTTTCTCTTCGTATTCTAATAGAAGGAAAACCTGAAACAATCACCTTACCACCAGGTCCTTTAATGCACTTGGATCAAGGATTTAAACCGAATAGAAATTTCACGCTGTAATTGCGGTTATCGATAATTTCGATTTTTGTCCACCTTCACTGGCTCTTGTACATGAGTGTTGATCCCGAATCGATCATTTTATATCGAGGAAAAAGTAAAGAATGAAATGTCTTTTTTTTCATTTGTAAAAGCTTGTATGACTCTGACAATTAAGTGAATACGATATGGTATAAGTACCCCATGAATATATATAAACTGATTTACCGATTTTAATGGATTTATGGAACATACTACTGGCAACAGAATTACACAAACCTTTTGTCATAACTTTATCATTAGTATATTTCAACATTATTGACTTCTCAGAGTTCGTCATAAATATTAGATTTAATTATATATTAAAAACGGAAACGCTTCGAAGTGCAATTACATTTAAGATCATGAAAATTCTCACGCACCTGCCGACTTTATGTGTCTGAAAAAACATAATTTTCTTTTTAAATACATCGTATTGTTTATTTTTAAATGAAACTATTGGGCATCGCCTTGCCATCACATTTTGACGCAAGAATGACATTGCATTTTTAGTTACAAATGAGAAACGTTTTATGTAAAAATTGGAGGCACCGTTTCAACTCGTTATGGTATAAGATGATTTGATTATGCTGAGGGCGGACTCTTAGGTGTCAAACGGAACAAAATACTGGCTTATGTGATTGAGAAAAAAAAAAATCAAAAATCTTCCCTCTGGCAAATTTTTATTTTTTTTTTCCAAAATTCCGGGTCAATGTATTCTGGGAAAAAGTTCAAACAACTTATCATTGATTATTGGCGAAAGAATTTTGTTACACGCAAAATGATCATTTCAAGAAACTCGCCCAAGTACCGGTTTTTTCTTGGTAATGAGGTATACGTCCGACTGTGTATTGACAGTTGCAACTTTCTGTGATTAAAGTGTTTTTCCTTATACGAATAAATCGTAGGGCCCGAAAGAAATGCCGATCGCAAAAAGGATTTTACGCATGTCGCACTTTCGCGAAATAACAAATATAATATATATATATATATATATACGAGATACATAGATATAAGTACGTGTGCGTGTACACTGTATGCGGCATATAAATTTGAACTCAATTAACGTGTTTGTATAGACATATGTACAGTGTAAATTACTGATAATAGTAAACCAAAAATTGGTAATAATAATCACCATACTTGGCGTACTGTGTTTTTTTATTCAATACCAGACTTTACTTAAGAACAAAGAGAGCATGAGATCAAGTGTTACCTGCATATTTGCTCATTAGGCTGAACAAATATGGCAGTGATGTTAGAAAATTTTCTAAATGATTTCCCAATAGTGCAAATAATAACACCGTCAATAAGACCATGGATCTTTGGTATGAGCCAACGGCTAAGAATAGCCGAGTCATTGTGAGATCAAGTGATCGACCGGTGATGGATATTTATCGTTTCGAGTACTCTCCGAATACAATGCCATTGTCAATATCTATTCAATTCACGGCGCGGTTATCAATAGTCCGCAATTGATCTACGTTGGGCACACAGACATACCGGGAACAGTTACCTTAAATGAGGTCATGCCTTGATAGGAAAGGGGCTGTTTAGAGATGACTTCAGATTTGTCATTGGCAGCGCAGATGTTCAGCCAGATGTGTGAACTCGCAGTATGACGCGTGGCGCGAAACGGTACCAGGTACAGTTTCGTCGTCTTAAAAGTCTCTAAGGCATCTGAAGTCTTTAAAGTGACACCGAGTCATGATTCGTCCGCTCAGAGGCTTGTATTAAACTCAACGAATAACCCAACGTTACCGTATCCTTACACCTTCGTTTCGGATCTTTCCGATAAATTAACGGATAGATAGACGGAATTTCCGTGGACCAAAAACGGCTAGTGGATATTGGCGCCATATTTCTGCAAGAATTGCATACATCACGTCGGTTGGTCACCGTGTAAACGAAGAGAGGTCAGTGCTATTCGCGAGTTTAATGTGTGAGGGAGAATTGAAACCGTTACATGCGTGACATCGGGGAGGGTGAGGAAAAAAACTGAATGTTTGATAAGTCGGGCTGTCGATATTTATTGCCGGGCATGGTCCTGGACTCGAGAGAGAAGCGATACGTTAGAGCGATGCGGACCGATAAGGAAATTAATGTTCAGTGATATTGGTATCGAATAGAAAATACATAGACTACATAGAAGTCGGACCTTTTACTATTGCTGTACGATTCAACCGGTTTAACCAGCCGAGACAGTTCACTTACTTAATGAGCTAAAAGGCAACCGGTTGAAGTTGTTTACTTGTTAACGTAGTCAACATAGTTGACTGGTTAACCGGTTAAGCCAGAGTTAACTAGTCGACTACGAATTCACTAAGAAAACTGATGCTACGAATGAAGCATAGGGTTCATGAATTAAGGTTCCTAAATGAAATAAGTCTTGTCACAGCCTTGATATTTCAATTCGTAAAGAGGATCGTTTTACACGCCGGCTGATTAGTTGTTGTTAATTATGATACTAGTTAAATACGATGACCTGTTAGCTATTTCGATCGGTTAACCTCAAGTCAACTGCCCAAGTTAACCGTTTCAGCCGATTAAGTCAGTTAACTACCACTACTTATTAAAAATTCAAATGAAAGATTCTTGCATCACGTGTAGAAATTGGTGAAAAAAAGAAAACAACTTTTTCTCGGCGCCAAATCATTAAGACACTGATCGTTTTTATATACTTGGTGAGTGCCCGATGAGGCCGTGACCTTGAACAAGGCTAGATGAGGAGACACCCTGTATATAAGAGTGTTCGAAATATGCGGCGAGCCTTTAGCCGGGACGAGATTTTCGCGAACGGTTCATTTCAATCGCGTTGACGTTATCTTGTCGGATTAGAAGCAGGTCTCTACATTGGGGACGCTCATTTCCCCTGCTTGAAAAGTTCGATAGGATATGAAAGACCACGACACACTGTTCGAGAATATCACGTAACAGTAAACTATGAAAATACATTGTATCTGAATAGTTTATGTCGTATCGAACTCTTTAAGCGTGCTGTCTGATTCATATTATATCCTAAGTGAAACTGTTTGTACAGTACATCGTCATTTTGCGTGATACAGTTTGTGTGGTTGTGTACAAAAATGACCTCATCAATTCCGGATGGTATTTCACCACCGATGCCTACGAGTAAAAAGTCGACGCAGTACCTTGCAGCCGTTTCATGTAAGTCCCAGACCTGAAATAGTAATTATTTTTAAGACACAAAATTTCGTTATGTATCTTAAGCGTTTATCACGTTCGAAATTTCACCCGCTATAATTATTTTGAAACTTGACAATTTTCAAAGATCCGAAAAAATATTAACATTCCCGCGTTGGTTTTAGAACATCTTCTTTCAATCTGTGAAATACACTAGGTTTTCACCTTCTGACCTCGAGGCTACTTTAATCAAAGCAGATGAGGCTCTTTCCTGATTGCTCGTGAAGTCAGGAGGCACGAATTCAAGTACAAGAACCATAGATCTACACCTAGAGAAAAAATTAGAAGCAATTTGTTTTAAGTATTTGTCTTAAGGCATTAGCATGTGGGTTTGGTCTAAAACACACTTCGATTTAAACAGTTTTTTACACGGGTATTAGAAGGACAAGGTCGGATTTTTACATACTGTTAGTACATAGTTTCTTAAGTTTGTTTTTTTTTTTTAATTGTGAAATATCTATTTACAATGGACTTATTGTTAGCCTAAGAAAAATACTCGGCTGCGGCGAGGTCAAACGGCGTGAATCGAATCTCAAAATTTATTCGTCTGATTGTGTTGAAATTTGGAGAGATTCTCGATAATAAAATTTCCTGATTTAAAAAAAATATTCATTGATTTGTTAATAATAAACGTTTAAAATTGAACTTCTTCTTTACTGGAATACCTTTTTCACGATTACAATTTTTTTTTTAAAAACTATCTGGTCACACAAAGAACATGTAATATTAAAGGATCCGTTCTTTCAAGTCAATCGGATGAAAAGATTTTGAGATTCGATCCACACCGTTAGGCCACATCGCGGCCGAATGTTTTTTTTTTTCTTTTTTTTTAGACCAAATTCTTATGCTAGTGCCCTAATGTGGCCTGGTTTACTTAGAAACAGTCTTTGGACCACTCTAAGCATCATTTTAATTCTGGAGATTGGTTCTTATATCCAAGGTGTGAGGAATGAAAATTGAAGCCATACAAGGATGAATACAGACGGCAAAAGTGGTTCAAATTATCTTTCAACTCTTCTCCCGAATAGAAAGACAAATTGTTTAAGCCCCGAGAATAATGTTAACTTGACACCGTAACTTCACGTTTCAAGATCTTGTTAATAATTGCTGATCAATTTTTCACGAACGTCTATGTGCAGGCGTTATATGTATAATGTATGTAACACATGTTTGCCCAATGATGACTCGAGCCTAGTTGAACTGTTCCCCGATGCAAACTGAGCATCTGATTTGGCTTTATTAAACTGAGATCCGATTATATTCTTAGCAAAATTGGTCAAACTCTCTCGGACTAATTTCTAAATAGATAGTTTCTGTGTTCAAGGATAACTCTCGAAATCGGTCAGTCTGATTTGTACGGTTTCCTGTCTTTAAACTCGTCTCCGTTTATCATCGATTGCCAATTAGATTGATTAACTCAACTTAATTCTATCATCTGCAATAATAAGTAACTGATTAAAAAAGTTGATGCAATGATGGACGGTTCATGACAAAATGTTTACTATTCACCGTCAGACTTCAGCGTTTTTAAACTCATACTTGTTTGGTAACGCAATGGTTCGAAGGGCACCGGTGATTAGTCGTAAATTCATACGTTACCAAATCTAGCCTCGGTTCGAATTCCTTGAATAAAATTAAATCGTAAACATAAGGTAAAATGAAATGAGCAAGTATCCAAATGCATGATTATGCCCAACCTTAGCTACCCTGGCCGCCGTGACTGCTGCCAACTATATCGGCTGGTCATCCCCGGCACTTCCGCTCTACAATCAAAAGGATACTCTAGCTTTGAGCAACGACGAGAAGTCATGGGTCGGATCCTTGCTCGCGCTGGGTGCTCTTTTGGGTGCGATTCCTGCGGGATGGGTAGCCGACAAATTTGGAAGGAAGAAATCCATACTGATGATCGGTGTACCTTGTTTACTTTTCTGGTTCATGATTGGATTTGCACCAAGCACGTTGTGGTAATTATTTAAAGATCCGTTTAAAATTTTTGCTATACGTCTTTTGGATTAGTAGATTTGACACTCCCGGCCTACGGAAATTCTACATAATCAGCCGTACGGTCGTAAGTTGAATTTGACATAGTTTGACGTTATTAAAGTTGGGCTAGTTGAGGAAGAACGCCATTAATTCTCATTGCATTATTCTTCATCGATTCATTCCGAGTAACGTTAGCCCGTTCACTTTAAAATGAAATCATTGACTTAAAACGCCTTTATTTGAGCAAAGAAACACTTTTTGGATGATTTAGGGATGTTTTGGACGTGTTTCAGAAATTGAGTTTTTTTTTCCACGATTTGCGCTCTTCTCGCAATGTGAGGATAGTTCTACAAAATAAATAGCGGCAACTGATTTGTCAAAGAATTTGACCGCTATTTCATATACTTGACAATTATTTAATACTCATTATATGTATATCGAGAACATAATAAAACGAAAATCAACATTGTGCACTACAGTGTACCAAAAAGCGACTGGTTTAAAACGAACGCCTAACAAGGTGGATCCAGTATAGAGAGTTTCAGCGGTCTTGAATTGAAAACCAAACGTCGTGCAGTAATTAATTGGTGAATCGTTAATATAACTGGTATAATGTAATATTCATGTTGAAACAGGTTGTTCGTGGCTCGATTTTTGAGCGGAGTTGCAAACGGGGCAACGACAGTCATCGTTCCGATGTACGTTTCCGAAATCGCGGAGCCGGCTACTCGAGGTACGATTGGCTCGCTTTTCGAGCTCCAGATGGCGATTGGTCTTTCACTGGGGTGGTTGACAGGTAGAATGACACCATTGTACTTCGTATTATAGGCTGAAAGATATTTGCGTGCCATAATTTATTTTATTTTTCTCTCTGAAAGTCGACGCACGTGAAATGTGCAAAATTTTTCGCACCTTATTATTATATGGCAGAGTTAACTCAGTCAAGCAGAAATTACACTTATCGTTGATTACGTGAAATTCGCATTTAACGCGAAGATCTTACGCCTCGATGAACAAATGGCTCAAGTCAATTCAGATGTCCTTAATTTTATCATACATTATTGATTCTTGTCTGTACATTACACGTGTCATTTTTTTCCGTAAGCTTACACCTGTTTCCATTTGTTCAGCAAATAATTATCATGCTTATCCCATTATTGAGCTATAACTACGCGTGGCTGGTTATTATTCACAGGCATTTTATACCGCAGACTAATTCCAGACGCGTTTTGTTGGAGATTTATCAAGCTTGGAACCAATGTCACACTGTTTCACCAAGTCATACTATCACGTTTCATTACGATCTATCTTTCTTTACTATCTTGTATCTCGTTCCCTTTTTCAATTAACTACGAGTCCACTACGTCAATTTGTGAGGTGTTATGGCGTGGAAGCTGTGATTAAAATCTCGCGGTAAAGGGGTCTCGACTACTTTCGTTGTTTTCGTGGCATTTTTCCCGACACTCAAAGCAGGGGATGCAACTGGTGGCAGAGACCAGAAAAATATCATTCTACGACGGTAAATGAGGTCACTTGGGGTAATAAATAAACCGAAACCATCACGAAAATCTCCAGTGCAGAGAGTCAGAGAGTCGCGTTGTAGTCGGAGCTGTTTCTTTTTTCTTCTCCTTGGACGGTGCACCTACCAACTGAATTTAAAAGAGATACGTTGTTAACAGGCCAAAAGATGAAACTCAAAGTCTTCGAAACGGAGAAATTACGATGGTTGAATCCTAATAGATTGGCAAAGGTCAAGTTGCAAAAGTTAGCGAAACTGGCTACCGAGCTTTTCGTGCTATCTAAATGTCCTTGTAGTTACATTGATCAGTTCAGTCATGCCACATTTGAGCCAAACGAAGGTCACACCGATGGTTCAGTGTTCGATGATGTTAGTTAAGTCATCATATATTCGGAGTCAGATTTGGTGGAAACATTCGGGCTTACCGTGAAACTGTAAACTCTTTCGCGTATTTTAGTCGGTGTCAAAATTCAGTATACACGAAGACGGGATCAGAAAGGTCAATGTACAAGCCTAGTAGGTGCGCAAGCCGACGAATATTCCGTATAGTTCACGACGGAAGAATCACAGCCAGAATTATGTTGTGTGTTCAGACACATTCGCCTCATTTTTCTGCCGTAGCTGTAGACGAGATGGGATATAATGTAATTCTAATTGGAGTAGTTGCGAGTAATTGCGGTGCCTCGCGGTTAATGAAAGCACGATTGATAATAAGTAATTAGGCGGCGAAGAATTTTTTCACCACTCAAAAGTCATAACAAGTGCCGAATATCAAGCTTTCGCAAAACGACTGCAATCCACTCATTTCGCAGAAATGTACAATATTCTACGTCAGAAAAAATGTTTTGAGGTATACGAGTTTCGTATGAGTGAGAATTTTAATTCGGTGAACGTTTTCGGACATTCACATAACAATAAGTCACAAAGTATGTATGGGGCATTCCGCGCCAAATCAAGCAATTACACCAACTCTAGAGGAGTACCCTGAGTTGTTTCTAATTTTTTTGAGTGACTCTGTTTTACGTGCGACTTTTGAAATCAACACGTTTTTGGCCGTAACATAAAAATTCTCGAAAAAGTTGTGTCAGTTATCAAAATTTTTAAGCCTTAACCAAAATTGGGCTGGCGTTTGCATCTACGCTTTTTTCACATTTTTAAAGAAATAAAATTGAAAGAAATTATAACGAAGAGTCAGTTTACTAAAGGCATTTACTCAAAGATTTTCGTACGTAACACCGGATTTTTAAGAATTTTGGCAGATTCTTATCGACTGATGAATTATTTGTAATTTTATCAATTTATGTTTGTCTTGAAGAATAAAAATCTCTTCAGAAGAATCTAAAAAAATTCTCAAATTCCGGGGTTGTGTATAAAAATGTCTGAGCAGTAACCCATGAAACACTAAGCATTGCTTCTAGTTTTTATCAATTTGTTTTTCTTGTAAAGCTCAAATAAGAGTAGATCCGAACGTAGGCCGACTTTGAGTCTAGCTTGAAAATTTTTATATCTAATATAAAATTTTTAAGACTTCTTCAGATTTTTAAATTACAAGCAAGAACATATTGCTTTCAAAAATCAAAAGCAAAACAGATTTCCTCAAAAGAAATCTGACAAAATTCAGAGTACTCTTTCGGAGTTGGGATAATTGCACCAAATAATTTTGAATAAAATCAAAAATGGTGAGGGTCCGACATTGGTTGAGTTGGCGTGGAATGTCCCATACATGTAAATATAATTATATGGATGAGTGTTTCATAAATTTGCCTGAAAAAAAAGTAGTTGCCAATCTTGTAGAATATGTGACGCAAATAAAATGTGAATTTCAATTGGAGATTAGTGGTATAAGCGTGGGAACGATACAAGCGAAATATACATATATGCATTACTCGAGTCTGTTTTTTCTCAAACATTGTAAAAATAAATTTACCCATTTAACAGGTTTGATTGGGAATCTCAAATGGATAGCCATGACCTCAGCCACTATACCGGCCGCCCTGCTGCTGAGCTTCATCTTTATGCCGGAAACCCCGGTGTGGTTGATCGGCCAAAATCGTCGAAAGGACGCCGAGAGAGCGATGGAGAGACTCAGAGGTAGAGATTTCCCGTTTCAGCAGGAGCTTGCGCAGCTCGAGTTCAACAAAGAATCTCAGAGCAAGCAGAGGGCAGGATTTTCGGAGCTAAAGAATCACAAAAGGGCTGTCCTAATCTCCTTCGGTGAGTCTGGGAATTCCAATCACGAGCTGTGAGCTAGTTTGAAACTCTTCAATCCTCTTCCGCAGGACTTACGGCTCTCCAACAACTGTCCGGAATAAATGCGGTTGTTTTCTACGCCGAGGAGCTTTTCGTTGCCAAAGAATCGGTCCTCACCCCGACAGTCTGCGCTGCCATTATGGGCGTCGCTCAGGTTCTTGCGACAGTCGTATCAACGGTGCTGGCCGACAAAGCTGGCCGGAGAATCCTCCTCATGATCAGTACGGTCGTCATGGGTGTCTGCCTCATCGTCGTGGCAGTACATTTCCATTTTCAGGTCAGTTTTTGTTCGCTTTCACCACTCTCACCGAGTACATTAGTACCGAGTTTGGTGAAAGTCGAAGAAATAGCAATCCATTGAACAGTCGAACTCTTCAGCACTTACAGTTCAGTTACGTTGTGCGTACGTACAATGGCAACATACATGCTTCTTATATGATATAACACGATGGAATGTTCTTTACAAGCAAATCAATTTCCCTCAAGTAAACCGTAAATTCTTTCACTCGGTGGAAATTTAATCACTGTCAAGGTTAACAAAAGTACGAACCTGGTACTCCGCATCGGTATTACACCTAGTCCATAAACAGCACGTATCTCAATGAAATCCTTGTACCATGTTATGCGTTTTTCCTGATCAGGCTGGAGTACAAACGAACGGTATTCCATGGGTGCCTCTGATATTCTTCACAATCTACATAAGCATGTACGCAATTGGATGTGGACCAGTACCTTGGATCATGGTGAACGAAGTGTCGCCGACAAACGTCGTGGGTACGATCAGTGCGGCAGCGGCGATGATCAATTGGTCGCTGACCTTCGTGGTTACCAAGGTTTTCATCAATCTACAGTTCACTATCGGTCTGCCCTTGACGTTCGGTATGTTCGCCTTATTGTGCATGATCGGTACGATATTCGTCGCGGTCGTCGTACCGGAGACGAAGGGCAAGACGAAGGAGGAAATCCAGCTCCAACTTCATAAGATCAAGAAAGCACCAATGGATATCGCACCGATGGAAATCTATACTATCACTACCGAGCAGACTAGGCTGTGATCTGGGAACAATTGTCAGCGCATTTCGGATTTGCGAGATGTGATAGTTTTGGACGGAACGATAAAGAATAAAGGATAAATTCGACGTGTGGATCAAATGGCGCATCCCTCGTCCCTGACAGAATAGCACATTTAAGATTGTTAATAGAAACGAGAAACCCGGTTGATTCTACTTTCACGTCGCTTTGACGGCGACCACTGCCATCCGAATGTTACTGCATCATCGTGGATTCTCATCATTTTTTTTTTCACCTCAAGGCACACTGCAGCTTCCCGAGAGAATTCGGAAACTGAGTTTTAACTTGAGTCGTTACTCAACCACAAGATTCACTCTTCTATTTTCGTTAGCAAATCTCATCACTTTCTATTTAACCTCTCCTACTCACCGAAATATCAATTTGTGTCAACTTTAATTGACAAGATTTTTCACGTTATTTCTTACCCATTGAATCACCTTATTACAATAGAATAAAATGTCATCCAATTACCTGAAATCATCACTTCAGTGCTGACTCTCATTTTTGAAAAAACAAAAATATCACGGTGGTAGATGCGGATCCTAAGCGAGGCGGTAAAGATCCATAGTTGATTGGAACTTCCAGCTTGTAATTTTGATTATTGACAATTTCGATGTTGACTTACTTTTCATGGTACTCGCGCAAGGGAAAGTGGGACAAAACTGACTCTCTACCTGTGAAAAAAACAAATCATTTAAAAAATTTTCCAGCTACCGATATGAAAATATTCTGTTGCTGAAACTAAATTTCACTTGATCTCACAAAATCCTGCGTTGCCTTGACAAAAACTACTCAATTTCTCAGTGTTTCGTTTCGCATAATTTTCTACCGTGATACCATCTTGCCCCGCTTTCTCGTATAAATAGGTGTGCGTACATGTGCTATATTTTGGATTTTAGAAGAGGCGTAGCTTATATATTGTATGTATACATATATTATAGGTGTATGTGTCATCCAGTTTTTAACAGTTGGTGTGTAGTTATATCTCGAAAATACATCGCACTATCATTGTGACTCGCAAATATTATTGACCGTTTCATTCGCGTGCTAATTGGTTGCGTAAATATTTTTGCGTAGTTTGAAAACTTCATATCTATACACTTACCACGCTTCGAATCATAGCATTCCATTACCAGTCAGTTCAAAGTTTTCGAGAAGGCAAAAAAACTTTTACACTACGTATTTGAGTTTTACGAGTGAAATATACCGCGCGAACACTTTGTGCGGAATTATGTTTAATCTCAGAATAAGAGTGAAATAATTCAGTTTAATTACACCTTGTGAATTAATCGATAACTCTAATGGGCGAACATGGGTGTTTTAGCCAACGAAAAATTTTGTTGGTTCACATTAATTTATAATGCTCAATAATTCTCTTGTTTATTCTTATTATCATTGTTGTTGTTGTTGTTATTATTATTATTAATATTATTATTCCTTTGTCAACATATTGCAGACGTACCTGTAAGTTAATAATGACAAAGTTAGTTTCTTTTGGCCTGTGCTCTGACCATTTTACATTCTCTGTATACATATTTACGATATAATTGAAGAACGTACTTTATTTATTCCTTACATAATGTATAACTTGATGCACCAATCAGGATATCCTGTTTCCGTGGACGAAACATTTAAATAGTAAAGAAGCGTTCAATTTGTATTTACATTAATTAATAGTTAACAACAAGTATTATTCATTCATATATTTTTTTTTTTTTCTTGAATTTGATTTAAGCGCTAAGCCCCTTGACGATATTCGTCACACGATGTGTCTTACGATTCGATCGATATTTTATATACGCATACATACGTATAGATATACGGTCTATACATTACGAGTAGATTTCATTTTTTCTCTTTGACAGATGAAATAAACGTGAAAATGTACAATTTCTTAATGATTATGTGCATGAGTATGCGACTGGCTGACTTATATTTATACGCGTAAGTATTTCTTATATTTGTTCATAGACTCGATATGAACGTGCTTTGACTGTTTTTTTTCTTTTTTTTTTTTTTAATCGAATTTTTCTTATCGCGCGTATTATATCAATATGATGTACCGATGTGTACCTTGACTAGAATTATTTGTCAGTGATAAATGGAATATCATTATGTTCCACGTTGAATGATTACGTGATTTTTATTTTCTTAGGCCAGTGCTCTGGCGCGCCAACGTCGTCGAAAGGGTTTTCCGTAGAAGAAAAGCTGAGTTTACGTCGTAGGGCTGACAATATCCTGCTTTCCAAATTAATGTTAGTTTTTCGTGAAATATTTTCTCGGAAGAATATAATATGCGGTATAAAGTGAATGTGAAAAAAAAAAAAAAAATATATACAAGTACCAAAATAGAAGTAACTTAAATTGGACAAAGGACTTCTTGCGGACTATGGAGAGGCAGACAAAGTAAAACGCGTAACTAACCAACAATATGAAATATGTATCCGACGCGTATAGAACCGCGATCTTTAAGAATGTCCCTTTTCGAATTGGATACCTTGAAAAAAAAGACCCACAAAAGAAAAACCGAATTGATACGAATGTGAATAAGGTTGAACCGCGAGACTTAAGGCAGCCCTCTAGCCCCGCAAAGAGTTGCCCTATCGTCTCTCTTGCAGTTGCACCGAACTTTTTCACGAAATTATTACCCTGGAAGTCCTTGGATTGAAAGCCACCCTCTGCGCGCCAGACCTGACTTGCTACAGTCACCTGGAGTCGCTTTGCGAATGCGCGTTGTGATCCGAACCCGGATCAGGATCGGAATCCTCAATTGAGACGCCGTGATGAGGCGTCCTCACCGAATAGCTAGGACTTCGATCGCATCTGAAATTGAAACGTGTAAATTTCTTATTCTAGCGCGCTCCGCGTGTCGTTAGATTCTCATTTAAATCGGTAAATGACTCGATGCTCCTTAGGGTCAAATTTATACAAATTCTTGCAGAAGGCACGGTGAATAAATTGTCTTAATTTTAAAAAACCTGTATCGGGTGAAATATTACTGTCAGGAAATGTCATAAAACGTCCAATAAGCTTCGTAAAACTAGACTCGCGTAATTGATGCGTTTATTCACGAAAGATTTTTTCACGTTCGCGAAAATTATTTTCAACGGTGGAATAGTAGGTACCTACATAATTGTGGGCAAAAAGAAAGCCAGAAAATTATGTTCGAAACTGGAATCCGCGCTACAAGTAGGCAACCGATTTCTTCACCGCCTCGGTACGCGGTTGTAAATCTCCACGAGAAATGAGTAATTTGAGTAATGCACAGTAGGAAATATAGCTTATATGCTCCGCGTTGCATCGCTACTGAGATTTACTGCTGTAAAGAAATCCCATTCTCGGTCGTCACGTCTGGTCTGCGGCATTCTTACGTACCTACCAGGCGTTGGATGGATGAAAGAAAGAAGGAAGGAAGCAAGAAAGGAAGGAAGGAAGGAAGGAAGGAAGGAAGGAAGGAAGGAAGGAAGGAAGAAAGGAAGGAAGGAAGGAAGGAAGGAAGGAGGAGGAGAATAAAAACGGGCACCCACACACAACATCGTACAAAAGATGCAAGTACGCGGAAGGCATTTACATCAGGAACATCACGAGTAAAGATACGAGAGGGTTATTACCGCAATGTTGGGTAATATCGTTCTCCTGCACTACGTCTTACACACCTTAGCGGGTACGTTATGCGTCGCGGACAGACGTGATACATTGTAGACGTATGTGCTATCACTTTCCAGACATTATGATACGGACGCGATGTGCCAACGACGCTATTCTACCTCAACAATCTCCTCAACCAACTTCCGGCAGATGCATGCAGGCGCGAAAATGATTGTATAAACGATTTTTATTGCCGGACATGACGAGGCTTGCGAAAAGCTCCGCTGACCAATCTTCAAAGCGGTTCTCTCGTACTTAGTACGAACATCTCTGAGCTTTTAACGCGAAGGCTGTGATCATGGTCACTTGATTAATGCGCGTTCGCGGAATTGGTTTGCAAAAATTGTAGTGAAAAACAGAAGTCTCGATTAAACTTGGCTCGTAGATATTTACTAACGGAGTATACATCACTGCACCTACGACTCGCCTATGTCTCTGGATCGCGTGATTGCGAATAATAAATTGCGGATTTGATAAGTATCGGGAGAAACTTCAGGCAGCAATGAACCACCGGGAATAATCAATGTTCCGTTGGGCGTCTCGGTGCAGATGGTTTGCTTCGATTCGACCAAGGATTTCTCCACCTTTTTCTTTCAGCTGGAGAAAACAGGCGTAAAGTTGTGCTTTGGGATGAACTTACCGGGTCGCTAATTGACTCCCGTCGCTGCCACGTCTGAGGGTGTTGGCTCTCCGTTTGCAGAAGCACTTGCATATTATCCTCTTGAAGGCGAACCGGAAGTCCTTGCTGAACAAGGCGTATATGCAGGGGTTTATGGCGGAGTTGCAGTAGCCAAGCCAGAATAGGACGCTGAAGACCGTCGGGTGTATGCAATTCGGGCAGAACGCTCGCACCAGGTACATTGTGAAAAATGGAAGCCAGCAGAGGACGAATCCGCCGACGATGATGCCCAGGGTCTTGGCGGCCTTTGTCTCCATTCGGAACCTCTTCACCTTTTAGAGGAAGGTGGACAGCCGACGGGGAAGAAAGACAGAAAATAAGATAATAACCAGACCTTCGACTCTGATTTCCATTTGCGTTGTATATCGATGTATAATTTACTGTCTGGATACTCTTGATTTTTGAATAACAAAATACGCGTTTCACTTGCCCTTTGACTGGTCAACCTTTCATGAGCTTAAAACGCGCGACGCCTTTGTGCGGAATTGCTTCGGATGTTTTAGCAATGTTTTGAATGTTTTTTTCTTCATTTTACGGAAGTTGTTAAACGCAGAAATATGTGATATGTATTGATCTTGGGTGTCCTCGTAATTAACCTCAGGCAGTATCGCCGGTTTCCTTTTTTTATAAATGTTGCGTGAGTAATTATCATAATTGTACTTCAAAACGGCTGAAGTAAATAAATAAAACTCGTAACAAATATGACGATAATTCATCGTGGCGTTATTCTCTGGGTATCCGTTACAATGCGGAAAATTGAGTTATTTGTTTGTTGCTCGAAAAAGACGATATTGGAACTTGGTCAAATTTTTCTACAGAAAAAGCAAGATGAAGCTTGCCGCGTCAACTTCTCTGTATTGCAAACAATACAAACAACACTCAACCCAATGTTTTTCTATGTTTTTCTGTTTGAAAAAATATGAACGGGAACAAGTGAAAGCTTCAAGAAAATGAGCACATGCATGAGTTAGACACGTAATGACAGAGAGTACGATAACAGAGTTGCATCGTTTTATGCACCCTACAGTAAAATACACAAATGCAATCTCACGACGAGATTGAACTCTGTAGTTTATAAACCTCGGGTGATACATGTCTGAAACGTATTTTCGTCCAGAGCGATCGAATCGGCCGTTCCGTCAATGTCACTACCTCGGTTAAAACGTCAAACGGTGCCTCTCGAATTGAATTACAACGCCAAGTGCTCACTGTCCGGACATTTGTTACCATGAGGTAAAAATAACGGTGCGGTGTTAAAAAAATTTCCCCGACCTTGACTCTTGCTTTGAAATAAACCTTAAAAATGCCTCCTATCTTTGGCACGACGACGTTGTAGGACCGAACACCATATTTCGCGTGTAAAAAAAAAGAGAATCCAATAAATCAAGGAGGACTGCAAGACGTCAAGATGCACCACATTCTTCTCCTACACCAGCGAAGTTCATAACCCCGTTCACAAGATAGCGAGGAGATGGATAAGAAATGGATGAGAGTGAGTTACTGCAACGATGTTTTCTCACCTGAGCTTTTATGTTCCTCTTCCCCATCTTCGGCACTCTGCAGGGTTTATCGTCGACACCAGAAGCCAGTTCGCGAAGGGATGCATCGTCGCCAGTAACTTGGCTCTCGCAGCTGCTTCGTCGGCTCTGTCTCCTGGTACTTCCTACCCTGTTCACACCCCCCACCTGACAAGTGAAAAGCACAACTACTGGGTTATAGAGAAAGCTAGATGCCGAGTAGATCTGGTGGCACTATGACGCAAATGACGTGTTTTCACCCGAGCCCAGCTCGAGTCTTTCGGACTCTGTTGGATTTCCACAAGTTCATTTATACCTTGAGGTGAGCGGCTCTGGGACTCGGGCACAGCTGCGTTTGAGTCTGTCCGTTGCTGTAGTGCACCGACATCTGCGAACACCTTGACGGTGTGCGTTCCAAGGTGTTGCATTTAGTGTTGAGAGTATCAGTGCTCGGGTAGGAAACTGATATCTTGATCTTTTCTTTCCGCACAGAGCTGCGACCTGACTCCGGGCTCCTGGGACTCCCGTTGTTGCTGCCGTTGTGAAGGCTTCCGCGACCTCTGTGGATCCTCAATGTCAGTCTCTGCTCGTCGAACCTTGATCGGGGAGAATCGGAGAACCAGATTGAGGACCAATCAGGCGTTGCCCGGTGTTAATTAAAACGCGTCAAAGAGACGAGCGTGTCGCGGTAGTCCGCTGATCGTGGTTAACTGAACATTTATTTTTTATTTTATTTTTTTCATCCCTCGGCAAGATCAAAGGCTCGTTCCGTGTTTGCGTCTATTGATGGATACAACGGCCAGCCATTGACACGGGTATCCCAAATTGCACGCGGTGCTCTATGAATGCGAACCAGTGACTCGAGTCAAATTGCAGTCATATCGCTGATTTCGATTTCCATTGGTTCATTTGAAAAGCGAAGTAGATACCATGGGGTCTTCACTGATTCATGTTTACAGAGGACGGGTGTAATTTGCGATAGGATGAGAATGTTTGCTTACATCGGAGAACAACACAACTTCTCCACATTTCAATGCTTACCGTGAGCCGAGCATTTTCGAGCCCTTTGTAGTTCGAAATCCTTGATTGATCGCCTTCGTCGTCGACACAGCAGCGTTGTATATTCGCCAGTAGAAGAAGAGCATAACCAGCATTGGGATGTAGAAGGAACCGAGTGCGCTACGCAAATGAAAAATTAAAATTTCATATTTGCCATCGTATCGATAATCAATCAATGACGGAGAATAAAATGCGATTTCACGAATCGGATCGCGGTTGATGGTATATTAGAAATTGGTATCATTTGGATGGGTGGTTACAAACGCATGGCAACCGAACTCGACACCGAATTTAGGAAATACAGGATACGTTTCAGGCGATGAAAAACACCGAAATAAGAGCAGATCCGTATATCTCGTTCAACTACGTTTAACTTATTGCCAGGGTTGTATCTACGAGAATTATCATGCAATTAGCTGATATATTTTGCAGCGTCAAAAATTTCGTGCCGTTGAATACATCAGATGAAATTAAAACGCCGATTTTAAGTAAGCATTTAATGATTCGCATTAAAGAGAAAAATATTCATTCGCACGTTTGTTCATTTTAATTGCCATCATGAATCCCGGAGTTTATCATTCGCTCCTTTATTTGCATCGTAAAACTGGGAAGAACAATAGAACCTGCAACTACCGTGCATTACAAAGATGACTACGGAGTGAGGAATTTTACGAACCGATATAAAGAGAAAGAAAGCGAAGTAAAAAATGCGAGGTGAAAAAATCAACACAACTTTATGTGGGTAAAGACTTTATAGCCGTGTGCGAAATCCTTGGATCGCTTGTCGAAACTTTAAGTGATTTCAAAACAAGATCACACCGCCCCGGATCCTCATGCTAATTCGAAAATAGTCGTCACTTTTTCTTTCCAAGGGTGGCGAAAACTTTTTTCCATTATTTTATTTTCCTTTCAACTTCTCTTTTTCTCTCGCTCCTCTCCTCGTCATTCTCTCTCACTTACTGCACGGTAGTTGTTATACATCGAGCGTAGCTGTCCCGGCCAGGCTTTTCTCAATGTTTGAAAACACTTCCGACACAACACAGGACGTATGGACACACATGAGCGTGGCATCTGGGTAAGTACGTAGATGCGCGGTTTTTGCGACTGTTCTTTGAAATTCGCCTCAACTTCCGTCATTGCGCGTACGTATACCGTGCAATACATCCAGTCGTATGTGGTCAGGGCGAAGGTATTTTTATCACCGTGGGTCTTTGCGGAGGGTATGCATTAGATTGACTGCAAAGTAGACGTACGCAACTTTGTCATCTAGTAAACTCCGGATATTACATGTCAGGCCTGAAAATTATCAAACAAATTGCGATGACCGTATATCGCGTCGAATGAATTATTCAGACACCGTGCCTCGCGGACCTTTGAGCATTGCAGCTTCGTTACAATTTTCGAGCATGACATCGTTATACGGAGGCTTCAAGATTCCTCGTTACCAAAATTTACGGACACTTTATGACCGAGTACGAATTTCACCAACGTCATGGATAATTAATGGCTTCAACAGTGTCGACTCACCTGTATACGACGTACCCGGCATCATTGGTGAGTTCGCATATCCAGGGACAGGGAGCGACCGGAATAAAAATTGTGGTCATATTGAAGGGTCCGGTTTGCGACAGAGTCGTGTTGTAGGGTGCGTGTACCTGGGATGGAAAACGAGAAGAGTTAAGGTGGAGAAAATGAGAGGCTCACTTTTATTCTCTTTCAGGTATAACTTAAGCATACCCAAGAGTCGAGTAACCGAAACACAAAATCCCACGTGTTACTATCGTGATCGGGATAACAGCAGCGGTATTATCGCGTGCCGTTGGTTTTACGCCGTGATTCCATTGCTCGCTCGCTTATTGTCAGAGTCACGTTTGCTGCGGCAATTGGTGTAATTGGATTTCAAGTAATTGAGGCGACAAATTTGAAACGAAATGAATTGACTGATGAATAGACGCGTAACAACTTGGATCCGTCTTATTGACACGTCCCACATCGTGTCTTCGAGTAATTCAGACCTTTATATCTTTTGTTCAGAATTGTATCGTACAAATTAGCAGCCCCCAAGTTGGTATATAGTTGTATATATAAGTATATATATATATATATATATATGTATATATGTGTGTGTGTGTGTACATGTACACGTAGATGACGAAATTTCAACGAAGTTACGTGAAATCCGATTGTTGGTAATTAGGACGTTGTAAACGTGGAACACGATTTCGTCATTCCTGGATATTAAGTTACAATCGCAACGCTCAATGTGGGTGTAATTGATAATTGCACCAATTCGCTATTCAGACGTTCGTGCGACAGCACAATTATTTCTAGTTCATTTTACAACTTTAATTGTTCCAAAGTAATTTTCTACCGGCTGTTTTGCAGTTGTAACAGAAAAAGTATAATCGCCCGGGAATTTAGACCAATTGCTCCGTCGAACTGTGTCACGTTAGTTTTAACGCGTTTTTTATACATCCGCGATGGGGTAAGAAGATAATTGATCAAGTTTAATTATACCTCTTTGTCTTTCCAGCCCACAAGAGGAGGGAAACATATCACGAAGCTCAGGACCCAGACAGTCGCCACAAGAAGTCGAGCCCTCTTTGGTGACATGATCTGCGTTTAAAACCACATATCAACAATTCCTCGTTGCGGGACAAAGATTAATTATTACGCTCGTAGAAAAGTTGCCGCGTTGAATGCTACTCGAAATTTTCAATGCTCGTAATTACGTAATAGCTTAAGTGTAAAATGAAGACAACTGTCAACTTGAAGATTGTTAGGAATTTTTTAATTCACCTCAGCGTAATCACGGGGTTTCTGAAATTATTAAGTAACTCTCAGGTGATTAAGAGAAGAAAAATGCGTGAGTCAATTTTTGAAATTCACAGTATCAGGTTTATAAATAGAGTAAATAACAATTTTTTAACACTCTTCAATTTATTGTCCGTTTGATGAATTGACTTTGGGGTAACTTGGCGTGAAATCGAATTTAGTGATTTTGATCGTGACTGATCCGAAAGAATCCGGGACCCGTAATATCGATGAAGTTATTTCACCTCGTTATAGTCTGGCGCATGCATATTCAGTCCACGTTATCGATAACGCGCCTCTATTTTAGGTTCTATATTAGCGGAATGAATATATTGATTTATCGTTGTTATACCTGTGGGTAGCTCACTGGCCTTGTGACAGCTAAGTATCGGTCCAAACTAATGGCGCACAAGTTCAGAATCGAGGCCGTGCACATCCACACGTCTACGGCAAGCCATACGGAACACCAAATGTCACCAAAAATCCAAACCTTTACGGGGAGAAGAGGACAGAAAGCAAAGTTACAGCTGATTGATCCCTGCAGACTCTCCGCTACGGAAGAATTTTACTTTCCGTTCCAATGATGTTTAACTGTAACCGCAGGGAACGATGGCTAACGAAAACAGAAAAACTGGAGATTCTCGCTCTACATATACAATTTATATAAATAGTTGAACAACGGTACGAGTTGAGGGAACAGGCTGAAGAAAATAACATAGAAAGATTGCAAGAAATCAAAGTTTAAATGCTGTGATCGAAGCTCGCCAAGTTACGTTTAATTCGTACAATATTTACTTGGCACAGAAAAATTTCAACCAGAAAAGCTTGATTAATTTTAGGATAGTCCGTTTATTGATTCAATATCGTGAACAATAAAACCTTTTCATTTTTGCGATTTTTATGAATTATAGGTCATTTTTTTACTACCAAGTCTCTACAAATTGCTCGAGATAAATTTGTTTTTAGGTTTATATGGACTAGAGCCTGAGAAAATTGTATGCAATCATTATAGCTGGTTATAATTATTCAAATTACAGTTTTCAAAGTGCATAGGGGGCATTCCATGTCAACTCGACCAATGATTTTTCCTCACCATTCTCGATTTCCTTGAAGGTTCTACGTCTTTGCGTAAAAAGATTCAGAGTTGAACGCAAAATGTTTGGTAATTTTTGGAGAATTTGGTAAACGTTGAAATATGGTATGTAGTTTTTTTAAGACGTTCAAGATGCTATAAAAAATCAAAAAAAAAAAAATCGTCCCGTCACTGGCCGATGTCAAAATGATCGAAATGAAAAGATTTTTGAAAATTTTTTGAGAGTTGTAAAAAATGCCAATTTTAGATAGCTTTGAATAATCATCAAAATTAACGGTTATAGGAAAAAAATTGGAAAAGTTCAGGACTGCTTTTTTTGTGATCGGAGAATCGTATAAAAAATCTTGAAACAAATAAAAAATTCTGACGGAAAATCATTGGTCGAGTTCACATGGAACGCCCCATATACTAGCGTTATTGAAGTTGCGCTCCAGATGATTTGCGAAGAATTTATAATCATCAACGATAAAACGAGCTTCGATTCATCAAAATTTGACAAGAAACGCGATTTTCATATTAAAATGTGATAAAATAATGAAATCCTTTCACATGGACCGATAACCGAACTTCCTTCATTAGAATTTTCAGTTCTTACTGTTTTCCCATATAAGTAGAGATGTTTTTAATCAAATTCAGTTTCACTTTCGGGACGCAGGCATTTTTATTTCTATTATTTCCCACGATACACGATTCGTGAGCAAGATAATTGAACGTAAAGTCCGCGGATAAAAGTGAACATTGTCAAGTTGAAATTAAATTGCAAAAATGAACGATGTAAATCACGGTAAAACCCAAGAAGGGGTAAATATTCTTACCTTAAATACTTCCCAAGTGGCACTAAACGGCAGAACCGCTACGCCGACCATTAGATCCGCAACGGCGAGACTGACGATAAACATATTGGTCACGTTTCTCAATTTGGACGTGTGGTAAACGGCCAGAATGACCAAAACGTTCCCCAGGACTACCATAACGTTGACAACGGCGAGGACGACGAGCGTCGCGACGATTCCTGGCCCAGCCCACTCGACGCCCTCGTACAACGCTGCACAGGCGGACTCGTTGAGCTCTCGCATCTTAGCCTCACTTCCGGCTCTCCATTTTCTTCTTCTTCTTCTTCCTTTGTCCTACTCTTTTTCTCCTCTTTATTTCTTCACTCGCCTTTAGGTTGGTGTGAAAAAATTTCTACGAAGAACCTCCGTCATAATTTTTATTTTTTAATTCCCCAGTAATTTTTTTCTTCGATACCGTTTAGTTTCTTTACTTGCAAACGTTCTCGATGCGGTCAATTAGACATTATAGGTACAAGCTAGAAAGTCTTTGATTTCTTTAATAGCATTGTTTTTTTTTTTTGTCTCTTTTGGCTTGGCTCATTTACTTTTTTCTTCTATTTTCCCCAGCCTCCGAGAGGTAGCGCGAATGTTTCAATCTCAATGAGGCCTGATCAATTACTCGATTAATTAATTTACCGCACACCGCGACCGGTCTCGTCTTTTATACTTTTTTTCGCTTGTCTTTGGTCAATTTTTGGTTACAGGTTACAATGGCTTTTATACTTGTGCGCGGTATTTATTATCATATTTTAATTTATGTGTCAATTGTGTGGTTACGGACATCAAGGGTAATGGCATATAAACGGCTACACTATTATTAATGGCAAAACACTAAATTAACTTAACGCACCGCGGTTTACGTGCATACCTATTTACAGTTTATCGATCACGTCATAGATGGCCACAATCACTGTCTATTTATTATTGCGGGCTTGGATCAATTTACACATCTAAACCATACTGACTGCTTTTACGTGCATGGTAGGTGGGCAATAATTTGTTGACATATAATATATTTTATATAATCAGCCTTTACACGAATATGTATATACATATATATATTAAATTATGGTCATTATTATTGTTGTCATTGTTGCTGTTGTTTTTGTTGTTATTATTAGTTTTTTTATGGATAATAAATGTTGACCTTGCACCCACGGAGTTTTGGCGCATAACTATATATACGTATTATTTATTCAAAAATCACAGCCAGAAAAATAAAAGATACATTTAATGAGTTTCAATCACATATTTACGTGTATATTTAAGATAAATTATCTTCAAAGCAGTTTTACACGCATGCGACGTTTTCATGCTATCTTCATTCATTTTTAGATCGATTTCGTAATTATTTTATCCTGTATATTTATTTATATTTCCTGTTTCTTTTTTTTTTTTTAAAATATTTTTGTCACTGCAGCCTGTATTTATATTGTACGTATAATGTAGTTATACACGATGAATTCACGTAAAAATTCTCTCAAAGCTAAATAATCTTTCGGTATTTTAAACATTGTCTGTATCTTAGCAGTCTGAAGTATAATTCTTTTTTAATTCGCTTGGGTCTCATTTTCCTATCCTTTTTCACTTCTTTTGTTCCTTCTTTCTCTTGTTTTTAAAGTAAATTTATTGTTTTAGGAAATCCTCTCAAAGTTGGCGAACCGCATTTTTTTTTTTTTTTTTTTTTTCACTTTTGCGATTTACATGCTCGATATCATTTTACCCTCCGCGTTCTCCTCATAATTCCTCCCTGAAACAAGAGTAAGGGTTATTCTGAGCGTGAGAAATATATCGTTCGATAATATATCTGACGAATATTTCATCGAAGTTGGAGTAGATGAGGTAGGAAAAAGGCATTTTCCCTCCCGATAAAACATCGCGAGTTTTGCAGTTGTTAAAATAGAAGCGGTAATCAAGTGCAGATGTGTTTTTTTTTTCCAAAAAAAGTATTATTTTACGATCGAATTCCAAAATCACTTACACATATGGGACTGTCCACGTCAAATTAACTTGCTTAGTGACCTCATAATCTTCGATTTTTTTCATCTTCTGATATGTTGTACGATTATGTGAGAAGAGTCGTTTCCAAATAAATTAGTTTTTGCCATAAACCGAGTATTTTTTATTCTGAGTCGTCACGGTAACCCCAAATCGGATTCATGTAATATTAATTTTCATTTTTATCTACTTTACTTCATCATGAACGAATTTGCCTACCACGATGAAATTTTCTTTGTGGTTCATGTGAAAGATCCAAGAAATCTATTTGAAAAATCGAGAAAATCAAATAGTCCAGCTTTGAGAAAAAAGTTATTCTGCTCTCAAATCGTTAAAAACAAGACTCGGACAAGCTGTGAAAATTATGAAACATCTTTCATTCGAAGGTTCATTCAATTTCCCAAAGTTTGTTCATTCTGTTCATCATTGTACCGTGAATAGTTTCCGGGATACAACACTTTGAAAAAAAAATCACATAAATTTTGAATGTGATGCACTTTGAAAATTTAAAACACAAAAAATCTGAATAAAACCATGAAAGGTCTTCTCACATACCTCGTACAACGACATATCAGAAGAACAAAAAAATCGAAGCTGAGGAGGCGTGAAGGTAAGTCGAATTGATGTGGAGAATCCCGTACTTATTATATACGTAGGATTGATGTATTGTTATATACTGAATTTGTAATTAGCGGTTGATCGATATAACCTTGGCGCACGATATCCAGCTTTCGTCTAATTTTGTACTTGAAATATGTCACATGTATAACCTAGGTATAACATATACGATCATACGTTTGTACAAATGTATAGGATTACACGTCAATCAGACGTTAACGAAGGATGCTCAGGTCAGCTGAGTTTCTGGATCGTTGATATGACTCGAAACTATTCGTTGGTGAAATTTATACGATCGCAATATATCGAGAATATTCTTTCCATCAATATTTTTCCCCTACTCTTTTCGTGATCGGCGATTTAATAAATAATCGCGGATTGTTGAGCGTCTTTTATTGCTTCTTCGAAAGTAAAGTTACAGAGTACACTTTATCCTTGAATGGTGCATATTCCCTAATCGATAATCGCCGGTGTATGTTTGGTTGAAATTAGGAAAACGAAACGATGAAAGCAAGGAAAAAGAGGAAAGTGAAATCGACGTGTTATGGTTATAATTATAGTGACGATGAACAAGCCGATCGTAAATCTGGCCGCAAGTATAATTACACACTCAGTCCTCGATAAGATCGAATCTGTGACGATAAATTGGCGTATAGCGTGCATTGGCGTTGATAAGTGAAATATGATTACGTTATTTAGTGGATATGTATAAGATATTCTTTTACTTCTCAAGTGCAGCCACCGCTTGTGGTGTACAGACCGGCAGTAATTGGCCGTGAGTTAATTAAGAGATACCCAACTAGCAACGAGATGCGAAGGGTGAATTTAAAAAAGCCGAAAGCATTCACAGAGTCGGATTCTAAAGCATTTGGCCAGATTGGTATTAAGTACACGTATACTTCAAGTTTTCCGTAAGAGATGTACCGCATTTGTAGTTTGCTGTTGTGTGTGGAGAAAGAGAAATTACGAGCAATAAAAGTAGACGTGCAATTATCACAAAGGAGCTTCTCCTCCAGCTATGTATTTTCAAGAAAATTTCTCTACGGAATATTTGCGAAAGAAGGTAAGGTTAAATTGACCGACTCCTCTTTCAAACATCCATTGTTTTCCATTCTCTCCCGACTTTTTCAACCCCTTGCTAATTCCCGCATCACCGCTAAATCCCTGCTGTCTGTACGCACATACATACACACCGTATGTCCACGGCGTAAACTCGACCTTCTCATGAACGTAGAAAGCTTTCCACGGAGACGGAAATCCTTACAATGAGTATGTCAGTTATAGAAAATGCGTGAATGACTTAGGATTCATCGCCAAATGGTTCGGAATATGAACATTATCATAAGTAATATGAGCATGGATCGCAGGTTGAGACACGGTTTGAACAAATTATATTTTCGCACCGTGCCGGTAAACACGAGAATAAAAATAGCGAAGAAAGATTTCCTTCGTGTAAACGGGATTCCCACATGGAATGGATTGGGAGTAAATTGAAGCCGCAGCAATCCCATTTTCCGTAAAAGGTTGATTATATCCGAATTGATTTCTGTGTTTTATCTTGCGCCTTTATTCATGTTGAAAATTTAACCTCATTCTGGTACACAGATTTGTCTGCATAGTGAAAACGTAAATGAATAAATGACTAACGAGGGTGACGGTTCCAAATGAAAAACTGTTAATCGAGGTAAAGCCTTTGTGGAAAAAGCTCACGAGGCGTAAAGGTGATTCAAGTTGGAATTGCGAAATGGGAAATTATAGATGATCCACGGCTGTACAACAGTGATGTAGAAAAAAGCATTCATCAGCGTTCCGTACGGTATCTGAGAAATTTATTGAATAATTTTCGGGCATAATCAAAGCCTCTTGCACAGCGTTAGTTTTCAGCTGAGAAATTCAATTCTGCACCATTTGGAACAAAACATTAGATTATACATGTGATTTCCGTCCGTACGGTTTGTGTGAAAAATTAAAAAAGACAAGGTTATGTCAATAATTTACGAATAGCATATGTTAGTAGATAATAACACTAACATGTGGCTACTCGAGATCATTGAAATCATGCTAAGAGCCTGACGTAAATCGCGTTTTCCCTTGATTTTCAACCGCCCGGAGACAGCTAATTTACATCGTCCAATGTCCGATCGGTCAGTTATTTCAGGTTCGCTTTTCGGTTGCCGGTTGAAAACTAGAGCAGCGTGAACGAGCTCAGCACACGAGGTGAAGAGTTAATCTTGGTATATTCACGTACAGAGACTGCACACAGATTGAAGTGTACCAGGTATAATGTAGCGAGGGTGCAAGTGTACACAGTTGAAATGAGGTTTCATACGAAATTCAACGTCTTCTTTTCACGGATTTCAGTTTTTTTTTTTTTTTTCTTCTTTCCAGAAATGAAGACTCACGCATATCGGCGCTTATGGCTATAAACGAGAGCAGTCTGTTATACCTTTAATAAATCGTATTCGCGATATCGGAGATTCTAATTTAGGAACTCAGGCCGAATACTGCAAATACTCACGAGTTATCTGTTCGAGACTCGAAATCTATTACCTTTCTTCGAAGCGCACAAATTGCGCTGATCCTTCAAGACTTTGATATTTTGTTTTCTCAGGCCCGTAAAGGCACGAAGAATGGTGAAAATCTCTATTGCGAAATTTTCAAGTACACATACCTTTCTTCTTTACTTCGCAGTAACAACGTATGACATACTTTGATCACTTATTTTCTGCGCAATGTCGTAAATCGGCGTGTGGTGTATATACTGTATATATTGTGCTCGCAACTTTTTTTGTCGCAGGTCTCAAACTTGCCTGAGTCATGGAGAAATTCTTCGACAAATTTAATGATGCCGATATTGTTGCAATCTTTGGAAGTTGGTGAAAAAATGTCGAAGGTTTAGAAAATCGAAGGGTCGCAAGTACAAAATTTTGACAAAAAGCGTAAGTTCACGTCAAAACACAGAGAGCCAAAATTTCGAAGATTCTGTTTTTCGGCATTCCATACATTCTTGTTCGCACTGAAGTTTCTATATTGTTGATCATCTGCATTTTGAAATTTTAGAAAACAGATTTGTGTGTCTTTGTAAATTCGTTATTATATCTTTAAATTTCCTGATGCCTCAACATTTTTACTCCCACCCAAGGGATGGCACGTTATAGCCGTGTGATGGAAACCCATAGAAAGTTAAAATATTACTCTGAAACACTTTTACGGTGCTCGATAAATTACCTGAATGTGCCACCGGTGAAGAAAAAAAGAAAACGCAGCCGTGCCAAATAACTTTTAATATTGCACGCGCATTTGTTATAGAATCATGAACTGTTACAAACTGCCTGAAGCTAGAATATTCTGCAAGGGACAGCAAACCGTGATATAACTACAGCATAAAGTTTAGTTCGGAATTTTTCCTGAACCTTTCAAACCGATGCAGTAGGTGCACCAGAGTTACTATGCATGCGATAGTAATAACTATTGGCACTTGTCACAACCGTCATACTGCAATATTGAGTGATTTGTCAACAACGTGTGAACTAATAACGCGAGTGATTTTCCAGATCTGTGAAAGTTGAAGTATTAATGAAGCAAATACTTGATTTTCAAATCGTGTGTTTCAGCCGGTATTATACTTATTGTGGATCGAATGTGACGAAAAAATCGTGGAAAACTAATTAATTTTTATTCATTAGCCTATGAAACGAAATTTTGCGGAAACCTGATTTCGTGTTATTTTTTATCGGGCACGCTGATTGCTGGTCATCGTCAACCGGATATAGCGTCACCAAGGTATTGGTATTTCGAAATATATGCATTGCTTGACGAGGGGCGAAGGCAGCGACTCGTTTTAATCACGTCCGCATTGGGGAAAGAATTATCCAACTTCAATTTTCCCTTTCTACAATATTCTTTCGGTTTCCATCTCCCGCATTCTAATTATCCACTTTTTATACTCTGAGAAATCTCCGGGGATACTTTTGCCGCAGATCGTTTAAATCCGGTGATTTTTGTCCGCCGGACTTATGATCTCATCAAAATTCAGTACTGCTTTAAGACTCGAGTGGATTGAACCGAACTGATTTAAGACGTTATGAACACAGAAAGTGCATCCTTTCGTGCCCTGGATTTTAAGTCACGCAAAAATGACATTTGCGACAAGAGTAAGAACAGGAATAAGCAAAGTGATCCTGAAAATCTTGGTTCGTACACGACCTCTGACCTCTTTTTAACACGAAAAACGTTCTCTCATATTCCCGCATACTTTAGCACCCGAAAGAAATTCAATCGTGTCGGTTTCGCAGCATCGAACTCTGCTCGCTTTCTCACTTTCTTTCGCTCTGTCTCTCATTCTTTGTTCTTCTCTCGCTCCCTTATACGCGAGGGAGACCAGAAACTTTGTTTCGTTTCTTCCGAAGCCATTTTTTCTGTTACCAAAAAACTTTTGAAACAATTTTCCAAACTTTTCACCCCTAAAAACTGTCACTGCCACGTATCTGACTTTAAGTCGACACTGTATAGTACTGCATAAAGTATATACGAAATTTTTTTCGTTCATTCACATTCCCCGCACACGTGAAAAATTACTGTATCAAACGTTCGCGCGAATTTACGTATGCGAGTATTTCGTTCTTCCGGTATCGTAAATCTGACAACGATGTTACAAATGTTACATGAAGAGATGAAAAGAAATTTCTGCTGCGATAAGCATATATACAAATTCAACTTTCGGGGTTGAATTATTCACTGCAAAGACGTACGAGTTACGTAAAAATCGGCGGAATCGTATGTATAATTACGGTGTAAAGCGAGTGAATATTATACGTTGGACCTGCAGCTTGACTGGGATAAAAATTCTTTTATCGTAGCGTTGTAATAACACAAGGAGTGAAATTCGTGTATTTGCAATTGATAAAAGCTTTCAGAATGAAATATTTATACCTACAATATGAATGGACCCCGTCAATTCTGTGAGTTATTTTGATACTCAGAATTATTCATCAACCTCTTTCATCTAAATTTCATCACCATCATTCCTGAATGGCTGAGGTGGGTCTCGTTGAAGGTTGAGCGAAACTTCCAATTTCGATATACGCGGTCATCTTATTCGCAGGGGCTTAAATGGACGGGTGCAGGACAGGCGAATGGACAGATGAATGAACCGAGGAAAGCGCTGGGACTATATGAGCAACGCGTTATCCCCAAAGCAATTCTTGCCCGTTACCTGCCTATCATCGAAATTGCGAGAGACCCAAGTCAGGGTAGCGAGCCTCGTAAATAAAGGGCCAGAGCACGCTGATATAATGCGACAACGCATCGGTTAAGATAACGACAGCAGTATCAATGTCAGCTAATGACGACTGTGTCGGATTACCTCGATTAAGGGCTTGCAATACCTGAGTAGACGAACAAAACATTGACCGCATTTTGGTGGTTTTTTCTCAGAAATAATCACATTATAAAAAGAATCTCTCTTGTCGAAACTGGCGTGTGTTCTACTGTGTTTGCGAATTTCTTTAATTTAGATATTATCCTCATTAAATGCGATGAAAAAATATGCATTATATTTCGAATTATTTATACACAAGAGAATTAGCTACGAGCCGAAAAAAAAAACAATTGTTAAAAACGAAATTGGAAAGTGGCAGCAGTTCGAGGCCTATCATTCAAGTCAACGATTCGGTTTTTAAACATATGTCATTCTTTTTCGTTAAAAGTCTGATCGTAGGTAATGAGACAAGGCTTTCTCTTGCTGTACGAAACTCGAGCTTTCCGTCGTAAACCATGCTTACATCTTAATCATTGTCTGAATTATTTGAGAGGGAAATTGTTTCGAAACAAACAAGCCTTGTCTTTCAACTAAATAAGTCCGGAAAAGAAAAGTCCATTGCAGAGTATCTATGCGAAGCAAATTTCCATGGGATTGAATTGCAGATTTAATCGCAAAGGAGTTTAAATTCACCCCTAAAAAACTTCGATACTTATGTCCATTCACACGAGTGAAATAAAGTGCATATTGTTACAGTGAATCAAAAATTCAACCGATACATTTTCCTCGCTTCTACATGAAAGAATTCACATGGCTCGTGTCGCGAGAATCTTTGTCGTAGCGTGGTCAAGAGCTCCGACCAACGAATTGACCGCCTGATACTTCGGCGAGAAATTACCGAGGCCCATTAGTCCACCCCTCGTTTTTGCCCGCGTCGAGTGAAAAGCTGCAGCAAAGAACTGAAGCTGAGTAAAAACGTGAGAGGCGAACATTTTATACGGTCTAATTTATTATTTTACTCTTTATGTGCATGTATGTGTATTATATAACTGTACAATAAATTTAACCCTGTCGTAAAAGAAACTACGAGCCTGTCAAAACGTCCGGCTATTTTTAAACCTTTTTTTCGACATGTGAACAAGCTAATAAGATTCTATAAAAGCGCCCACGATGATCGCGCCGTTTTTCTTATGGGAACAATAATTCTTGTTACGATATTAAGGGAATAATAACAGATTACGGAACTGGTTAGGAACGCGGAACGGCACGTGAAAAAAGAACCTGATTTTTTTTTTTAAAGTAAGCTTAGGTATAAAACAGTAGCGTAAAGTTGAGCGAATTTCTCAGAGTTTCCGTAATTTTTTTTATGGCAATGACAGAAATCTGTTTCAAGAAACCAAAACTCACCGCAATCAAATGTCACACAATAACTAGCAGTTTCCGGTAGTAGAGTTGCAGAAATGAAACGTGTGTAATTGTTTTTACTCAACTGAATGTCATATAAATAGAATAAATCTCTTCGGAAATTGTCTCTGTTATTGAAACGATACTGACTTTGTATTTTCTGTAAAGTTTAAAAAAAAACTCGATTGGGATTAAATTTAGACCGGTTCATTTTGGCTAATAATTTTTTCAACATTTCTGTGATACAGTAACTGCCGTTAAATGTCGATGAACGTCGAACAACTCCTTTTAAAATTAACAGGTGTTTTAGGCTAATCTATAGGTTGAACGGTAAGGAATTCACACCACGAATTCCGGGGGCAATTGGCACGGAAAAATTTCACGGAGCTTAGGGAGTAAAAGTCTTTGACCGATCTTGAATGGGTGATAAGAAAGAAGAAAGAAGCGCGAGGCTAGAGGTTGATTTAAGTGGAGCAATGTTACGTGACTTGAAACACTACCCGGCAAATGATTTAGGAAACTTTCGGCATTTTCACACGCTTGAAGTCAGCTCCGATATCTCAGATTACTACGGAAGGCCGCATCGTCGACATCATCACGAGAAACCTGACGGTGGTTGAAAGGCGTGAAGTGAAATCGATTAAAAAGAGCTACGACGCAGCTTGATCATCGAGGATAGAAACGACGTGCTTGATTGATACGCACACAATATTAGCAAAGCCGCGTGTTAGAAAAACTATGATATAGCATAATTAAGAGCGGCTATTTATTATTTATTTTATCCGTATCTTTATTGTTTTCTTCATAGCTCTACAGCTAACGCGATATTATCGTAGCGAAGCACTTGCAAAAAGTAGTCCAATAGAAAGAGTTTCGGAAACGAATCAACACATGCTAATAGGATTGTGTATTATTAATTTTAGTGCTTGTTTCTTTTCGAACAAAACACTTTTTTCATCCATAACTGCTTAAGATTGAATGAGTAGGATTTGAGAAACATCAGACGGTGCAGAAATTACAATAAAATTTTTCGCCCTGTCTTTTGACTTGAGATTCGTCGGTTTGTTCCATCGAAAAAATACGTCTAAACAGCTTATGAAAAACTTTGACTTGAGTGCTGTTTAAAATTTGTCAAAGTTTTTACAAAAAACACAAAGAAGAGCAGAGCTTTGAAAGCAAAGTATTTATTGCTCGTGTTTGCTGAAATACGAACTCAAAACACTCTTGGAAGTTCAAGCTTTTCCAAGCGATTTCAACATTTTACCATGTACATTAAAACACAATTTTTTATGTTTCAAGACTGCTGGGCAATTATGATGAATTCAGTTTGTTTATTCAATCATAGTGATGAAGCGTAGTTGAATTATGCATTTTCATAATAGGATGATTAAAAATTTCGGGAAAAAGTAGTTTTTCTCCGACTAATACAAGCGGTGTAAAAGAAAAGCTATTTTGTCGAAAAAATTCTCTAAAGATTCCAGTAAATAGTTTGTTTTCGAAAATTATTCGATAGCTGTATTTTCCAATATGGGAAAATAGCTTGCATCACGAGGTCGGATAATTAGCTGATCAATACGAAAACGAAGTTTGTTGAGAAAAAAAATCAAGCATGCCCGAAGAGCACCTAATTGATCGCCAGCCATAACTCAGGGTCAGATATTTCAACACGGCTGATCTAATAATATTATCCATATTTGAATGACGAAGCGGCGGCAAAGATATTCGATTGAAATTTTCTCATTTTGATTTATGTATAGCCCAGGAGTTCCTCCCATTATGCGAAGTAGCCGAATCTCACGAGGAGCGGAGGCGGGTCGGTAATATATATTCGTAAGGTATATTGAAATTTTTACGACCGAGATTCCACCCCAAAATAACCCTTATTGTTTATTTACCAATATCGATCCCGACAGCATTGGGCACATATGCGAACGTACGGGTGCAGGGGACATAAAAGATCCCGTCAGCACTCGGGACGATTGTGGAGAAAATCTTGGATAGACGAACGAGTGACTGCGATGTGATTCTTTTTTGCGCTCGATAAGAAATAGGATACCGTGAAAAACCTTCGACTATCCACCGTGACGCCCGCATTTTAACCTGAATTTTAATTTCGTGGTACCTAATGCGAAACACTTTGCGAATGAAGGTACGCGGGCTGACTTTAGTTGAGTAAAGTTTGTCTACTCCATTCTAATTCGGTGCAAATATTCGAGGACGGCTGATCGTTCGAGATCAAAAGTCGGTTCGCGATGTGCGGTGAGATTGAAGTTTATAAGGGGAGTTGGGTCACTTTTCGCAATGGATTTCGATGTTAATTTTTAATAACTGCTATTGATGTGGAAAAGCTCGCAAATAAGCAAAGTTTCTGGGGTGGAGAGATGCTAGCTTTATTGTTATTTTTAGCTTCGAAAAGAATTTCCAGCAGAGAAGAGCACGCGGCTTTTCACGAGTTCCGTGAAGGAGAGCAAGAAGTATTGTTTGGTCCATTCGTAGCGGATTGATGGTGAGTCAAGATTTTCATTGTGTACTGTACAGTTCAAGTTTGAAACGCGTTTTTCTCGAAACAGCATTTTTCAGAAGTTTAAACATGGTACCTCAAAAAGCAATAAACCGATCACGCTCAAATTTTTACAGCATCTTTATTATACCTTTACCTATCGCGTGAACTAGGATAATCATGATTGCTTTGGTAGTTTTTGTTTTACGAGCTAAACGAATGGTAAAAAATTCAAATTTTCAATTTTCTTTTTCCAACTGTACACAAAAATTTGGATTACAAAATTTTAAATTCAATCTAATTCGTAGCATAATCACAAGCCTGAAGATTAAAATGCTATTGGTTTTTTGTTTTTATTTCAGATGAGTAAAGCCGGATTCATGTCTACGATCAAGTACATTTTTTTTTCTAAGTACGCTCTTATCGGCCAGTATACATTAGGTTATATTCAATACTTCGTATCCAAAAACTGTGAAATGATTGTTTAAATATCGATAAATATAATGTGAAAATTATGAGAAATTTTGTTTCAATGGTTTGTCTTTTAGACTTTCCACGCATTTTACTCGAAACGACGTTTTTCGCAGGATAACTTCAAAACCGTTCGTATAACTGTACAAGGGTTTTCATGAAATTTGATACAAATTCTATTCTGATACATCGGTTTTGTAGAAGATAAAACGATTCGTGTCTCAACTAGGCTCCGTGAGTTATAAATTAAATACGTGGAAAAATTTGATAAAGATACGGAAAACGTATTGAAAAGATAAAATAAGCTGAGGATATTAAAATTTTTAGTCAATCACGTCATATTATGTTGAACTTAAAAACAGCCGATTATTTTAAAAAATTTATGGCTTTGAGTCACCAGGATAAAAATAGTATCCCCAATCCGATGGTTATTTGCAAATAAATCGCAAAAGGGTGAAACCACACTTCGATGAAGTCAGCAGTCAGAGTTTGCAGATAAAGATTCTAATTTTTGTTGGAACGAGGCAGCGAAAGGCGACAATCGAAATTTTGTCAAATATCATGAATCCTCGTAACTGTTTCTGGAATGATGGGCATAAGACTGAACTGCGTTATCCTACTTGAATGAAGTTCAACACACTCGGCTGCTAACTTAAGCTTCAACGATTTATCTTGATTAATAGAGCGACACTCTCATGCACGTCAATCTTGGATCATTAATCGCCGCATATAAAGATGCACGATGCAGTCTGCAAAGATTCAACCCATGCTTATCGCGTGGCATTCGGTAGTTCAGAGAGAGCCTGATTTGTTTTTTCTTTCTTTTTTTTTCGCGCAAAAAGACGTCTCGACATTTCAATGGAGATCTCAACGAAATTGCTGGACGAAACATTGAAAGGAAATAATTTTGTTTGATAAACATTCCGCGGTAATTTGAAAGTACGGATTTATTTAGCAGTCGAATAAACTGATGTCGTATTTCTTTTAGGACACCTTGAAATTCAGCGAAATTTTTTGCAACAACATTGCAGCAACGCTGTAAGAATCGGGTGAGACTGGTTTAAAAACAGCTGATGCGTAACGCGTGCGAATAGTTAGTTAAGGACATATTAAATACATATAAATCCCAATTCTTAGAGAGAAATAGGGGTTTCTTTTCATAAAATACTTTCCTCACAAACGAAGTCGTTTTCAAAATCTAGGTACATATTTAGTAAAACATTCGCCACAGGAATGATTTTAGTAATTATAATCGGGAAACCCACTTTCTATCCGACAATTATTATCGTCACATTTCTCGGAAAAAGCTTCCACAATAATACACCGCATATTTTGCAATTACTTGGAAAAGCACATTTTTTTTTTCTTTCAAACACTAATTGGATACAATTACAAAATTACTGCAAATCTCTACAACGCAGCAGTAAACACGTGAATCAACCAACCACATGGTAAACCGTACCGAGTACGACTAACTGAGTAAGAAGGTATGTCGCCAAGAATGTCTGACCTTACGGTTGACTGACTCTCCTTTACAGGCGACAGATATTGCACTTAAAATTTCTAGAGCCTGCCTAAGTGAGACAAGAGCTATCAAATATGGGAGTTGATCATACATTGTTGAACTTTTTCACGTGTTCTAAGAGTTTTTAGTCTATAACGACATTTTTGCAAGCTTCGTTGATCTTTGGCCAATTCACGTGGGTAACAGATAACATTCACACATCGTTAAAGAAAAATAATACTTACACAAAAAAGCCATATTTTCGTCAAAAGGATCCAGTCTGTTCTTGGGCCAAAACTTTTGGAGGACGGAGTTGCACATTTTTTTTCGTGCACAACGCGGAAAATAACACTTTGGCGTTGCGATTTCTGTAACGCATGTAATTTCAGTAAAATTTTCAAGCACGATAAAGATGACACTTTTTTTTTTATACCGATTAGTGGAAAACGTTGCAAACCGGATATTTTACTGTCAATTAAACGTATCGTACGTATGTTTCACAAAACTGTGCGAGTTCGAATTACCTATCTTCACGGTGGCACTTATCGAAATGTGAGATAACTTATTGCTCGTGAAAACAAAGCTAAAGAAAAAAGAATCAGACATATCTTTTGTTTTAGGTTATACAGATATTAGTTGAAACAGCATTCGTTATTTTTCTGATAATCATCGGCGTCGAAAAATTGCCATATCTCCGACCGCGGTCGGTGGCCGAAGATATTTGAAAAGCGGGAAGAGCGTCTTGTCCGCGTCGCGGTGCCGAGCGCACTAAATCCGGGCGCCGCGACGCCGAGAGACGCATGCGCAAACGTTATACGGTGTTACAACTTACAACTATACTCCATGAAACTGATGGAGTATTTCTTCCTTTCCCGTTTTCCGTCCCTCTATTCCGGCACTGTTGCTCCTGATTCGCGCTACTTATCATCCCCGTTACGCAGCTCAACGTTTCATCAGCCTTCGCTAATCCCCCGAAATATATGTAGGTATTATAAACTCGTTCATTCGTCTCAACGACCGATGCTCCTGCAATTATATGGAGATATTGACGAGCAGCACGGAAATGCAAGAGTCGAACTGACTTTCCATTCAACCGATGCGCGCGTTTGCCGAGTGTGAATGAGGGGGTGAATTGGAAGGATATATACCGTACGACTCGTCCCTCGACCCTCCGCAGGCCCCATTCAATTCCACCCCACGTCCCACGAAGGCGAGACTTTCTGCAGATTTACGTCTGTTCGTTTGACCTTATACTAAGTTTGGATTTTCAATGCTCGACTTTCGGTCTTTGAGCTACCTACGCGTGTTCTTATGCCAGCAGCTAAAATTTGGAGGGAAACTCTCGATCCCGGAAGTCTTCCTGCATGTCGGGGAGAGGAATTGACTTATACGGTGAATTCTGTGATTAAATATCACGCTTCCTCTGACATTTTACGACACTTCCTTGTCGACATGTGTAATCAAAGATTTCAATGAGTTGCAACCGATTGTAAAAGGTTGTTTTTCGAATCATCAGATTTCTCAGCGTCAATAGGATCTAATATATTTCTCGATCGTTGGATTATTGCCAACTTCAAACGTGATGATTAATATGAGCTGGAAGGATTCGTACGATATGTTTAATTTTTTTTCTATCATCATCGTAGTATCAAAATCGATTATAGGAATGCCGAATGGAAACGGAATTAATGAATTTTATGTTTTTCATATTGGCATAATCTGCGAATGCACGTGTATAGAATGGCCTACTATATGAAATGCCGAAAATAATACTTGAAACTTTTCACAATCATCGGCAAATGATAATTCGATGACAGTTGCATTAATTTACGGAACAGAAACAGAACGAGAACAAAAATAGTTGAAAGGAGTAATGAAAAAAAAAACATTTAATTTAATTGATGTTAAGAAATCGAAGCACCGCTGTTTGACTCAATCTCTATGTACAACGATACTTGAGAGTTTGAGTCAGTAGAAAACAGTTTACATAATTAAATATCTACTTGAATCAATGAAGTTTCTGAAACATATAGTTTTTAAATTACAGAATTCAGTTTGATTTGTCAGAAACGAAAAGTTTCTGCAAATTGAATCAAATATATGTGTTGTTATTAAAATTTTATTAGGTTTACGTACAAGTTAAAATTTATGCAATTTCAGGACTCAATTTTTCTCGGTGTAGAGAGAGATCCGGCGACTTAACGAATACTGTTGTCCAATCACTAAGCGTTCTTGAAACACCTCGAAGTAAATATAAACGATTTCACAAATGGCATCACCCATCAAAACATCATTTTTGGGGGTCTAATGCAAATTGCATTTCACCATAAAATCCAATCTTCTTCCGATAAAACATAACGGATCTTTTTTTTCAAGTTGTTAATCTGGTGATATCAATTTGATTTCAAACTGTTACCATTTTTAAGGCAAAATATTGCAGGACGACATTGCATCCGGTATTGAATACGAGATTTACCTTGCTAAGGTGAAGCAAAACAAAACGAGAATAATCAACCGTGAAACGTGATCGTCCCAGGACGAGTTATATGGCGGTTGAACAAAACTGCGCACCGATGCGTAACAAACCGACGTGGAAATACTGTCGAATATGGGAATAATATACGTCGGTCGTATATAATTACACGGAGGCTGGCAAATGAGATCCCAATTAATTAGTTTCGAAGACAGTTCGACATCGTAATTATTGTTCTCATAACTGATATCACATATTACGTCATTCATTGTCTGATAGACAAATAAATCATTTTACATTTGTTTCAAAACTAAATTAAATTGTACTGTTGTTTCACCTTCCAATCTATCCATACCTATCCGTTGGGAGATGTAATTTCTGCGTGAGACGTGAAACTCGAGGATACAGTCCTTGCATTCATCGACGCATATTCTTCAGGAATTTTATTTTCACCTTGTTATAATGTATGATTAATGTGCAATTGTTTCGCCATTCTGACACGATGCGGGGTCGTAACAACGAACGCGATTAAATTATCCGTATATAATACGTACCTACAAAGAAATCAGACCTCGTGTAAAGCGGGTTCGAAAAATGCAGCCGTAAAAATATCCTCGGTCTTTATTATTATTGTTATTATTATTATTATTATTATTATTTTAAAATTTTCTCGTCGCAGCAGTATAAAACAAACCCGCTCGCTAGCAGGATGTATCCCTAAGTGGAAATGTTTATTCGTACCGAAATGAGGTTCCATGGACACTATCGTATACTTTGGTTGTATCCAATCGATAAGCGGCGTCATTTATTTTGGACAGTACCTGACCCCGTCGGTTTTCCGGATAAGTAAACAACAGTGGCGTAATTTCATCTGATTTTCACCTTGATTCAGTAACGGACCGAACGAATCGAACAACGCGCCTCATTAGTCGCGATATATCGATATATACCGAACGCGGGGTTTAATTATACGAGTGAAATTCCATCGACTCGAGGAATCCGTTTATAGAGTCTGTGCAGAGACCGATGTCTGTTCATCAATATTTACTCATACGCTGCTAAGTTTAGCGTCTTGACTAATTCGGTGAATTTAGATTCACAGTAGAGCACAGGTACTGTAATAACATCAAGACGGATGATCGTTGTCGGAATTCCGTACGAAGAGGGCAAAATCGACGTTCCGCGAGTTTCAATCCTCGAATCGCGACGATTTCGCAGGATACGTAATAACGGATGAATAACTGCAAATATACAAGTCGAGTGGGCGACTCACGTTTGATGCCTGGAGCATTGAATCTATGCGCGAGAGATTTTTTCCACCTGCTGCAGGGAAACAACGAAATGTAAGGTAAAAGGAACGGTGGTGGAGAAAAACTGAAAAATAAAACGAACAAAAAATGTCAAAAATCCTACACGAGGGCGTTGAAAGAATCGGAGATTATAGAGAGAAAGAGAACCGGCTTGTTGTATGGATACAGCAGCGGGATTCGCGTGGGACTCGGATTGTGAATTGCAGATGCATGTCTATCGGATTCCTGCGAAATGCCCGGCAGGACAATGAAGCCGAGAGTGCTTTGCCGGACGTATTTCGCATAATTGCCTTTAACTAGTACCATTGATATTCAGAAAGCGTTTCACCGCGTATACGTCGAGGATTTCCGGTCCATCAGCTAACGATTCGAGTATTTCCGGGGACGGTAAAAAACAGAGATTGATAATATTGGGAATAGACTTTGAGTCATAGAGCAGATCTAGTGGTTAGACGCGTTCGGCGAGTACACTTGTTTTATCGAATAGAGACTCTTTCCGTACAATCACTCGGCTAAATGCTCTTCGAAGCAACGCGACTTACTGAATCGTCTCTCAACGAAATGTCTTGATAACGTATAGTTTGAATGATAGCTGCAACAATTCTTGAACATAAAGTGTCAATGTAAAGTATCTTCAAGATTATAAACTAACGGTGAAGTTATATCATAAAAAAAATCAACATTTTTCGTCGAAAACGAATAACGTTGTAAACAGCCGTAACGAGCACGTCGCCATTGATTAGCTTCAAGCGGACAGCATCGCTGATTATTTATTATTTCAACGTAAAACAGAAAACGTAAAGAGAGACTGTGTGCAAATAAATGACAAACAGTAGTGAGGCAAATTAAACTAACGAGAAGCGATTTACATTTACAATTTCAAATTTATACAATCTTTTTCGTCACTACTAATCGTAACCTCTCGTCACGAACGGTATGTTTAATACACGCACAATTATACATCTCCCCGCCTTTCTTGTTACAATTCGTGTCAATATTACTCAGCAGAATTAGCTGCAATATTTTCACGTATTCTGCAAGAATGCCTTTTTTGTCCATAGAAGATTAATATAATCGCTTTGATTACTGTAGCAGAAAATATCTTTTGCTTAATATTCTTTCATCGACAGAGTAAAATTCATAGTTGATAGATGAATTCGACAAAGGATGATCAGGGAGGAATTTATGAAATTCTCCGATAGCTGAAATGCTCGTATAATAGAGATGAAATTCGAACGGGTGGGGATTAAAGTCCGGTGAAGGCGACACGGAATTATACCCAATAGGTATGTGTACCATTGAAATTGAACGTGTGGGCGTACATGCGGAGCAGAGTGAATTTAATTGACATATTGTCGACAGATTTGTACCTTGGTTCGCCCTGTTTCAGATTATTTATTACAGAATACAAGTTCCTGCGAGCGTCGAACGTTCCGCAGTCCGCATTGAGCCGCAGTAGTAAAGCCATTGATTTGTCCGACGAGCGTGTCTGTTTGCATCCGAAATCTTGTATACCGGGTTGAATTATTTCAATCAACACGTGCCTCGCGACAACTGTGGCTAACTATCAATATGCATCGTTATCATACACTGCGTACAATGTTTAATCTGCATCGTTCTATACATACATACGTACATACGTAACACGTGTGTACGCATGACAGGTGGAAAGCTGCAATCACGCCTTTCGTTTCAGTACAACGTTTATAGTACGGTTGTTGTACGATCGACTACACAGTGGAAAAATTTTCAAATATTCCGATTTCTTTCATTATCATTTTTTTGTTTAATTAATTTTTTTACTCGACTTTGTCCTTCTATGTTATTTTTCGCTTACGCAACTGCGGAATATGAATGCGAGGAAAATTTCATCTCCAGTCAAATGATACTCAGAAATCTTTAGAGCTGCGCGGGCTTTCTCCGAACCTGGCGTCATTATGGTTATATATATATATATATATACACCGTGCCGTGAACAATGGGTTTAATTCGCGGTTAGAAGGTGGGTGTGAATTTTCACTGTGACGATATCGGTCATAATATATAAGCTGCATTGCGCTCGGCGAAGTTTTTATCACCTCGATTCAAACGGTCCAGCATCAATTAGCCTTGAGCTCGATAAAATTAGGCTTAACAACTGCGAATCAATTAGGAACGATAAAAAGGCGATTAATTACGCGTCCTTACCCGACGCAGCTGTTCGAGTCGAAGCCTAAAGAAGCTCTTTTATGTCTGTTCATGGCACGAAAACGGGTAATTTCTCAGTTGTCACCCCTCAATGCCTCCGATTGTGAAGAGTTTGAAATTACCCTCGTCGGGCAAAATCGCCATTTGGACTTTTGCTTTTCACCTGACTTCCGCGGTTTCGTTTCAAATACTCACAATCAGAGGAGCTTTCTGCCCGGGTGTCGACCGTCTCTCGTTGCTTGCCGCTTGTCGACGTCACTGCAGCGAAGAGAGAGAGAGAGAGAGAGAGAGAGAGAGAGAGAGAGAGAGAGAGAGAGAGAGAGAGAGAGAGAGGTGGGAGGGTGAAGTGAGAGACAGAGAGAGGAAGCGAGGCACTCGGAGAAGGAGGAGGAGGAGGAGAAGGCGATAACACGTAACAGGGACGAGCCGGGTGTAATACTTTAGTCACATGCACCCCAGTCATCGATCATGAGCAGCCCAACCCCCGATCCTCGAGGTCCTGGCGCACGTGTGACCGACGTAGGGAGGCTACAGGACCGTTTAGCATCGACATTGGACACATCGCATTAGCCGAAAACGTGCCTCGGTGTCTTTAGCCCACTTTGGCAGTCGGTCTTTGTCCGATAGGTACAAAGAAGACGAATGAAAAAAGGGGAGGCGGGAAAATAGAAGCATTAACGGGGACGTAAAAAAAAGACCTCGTCTCTATTGTGCGAACCATTTGCTGATGTATCAATCGACCACCACCCACATCCTTTCTTCGATATGTAATGCTCTACGTATAATACACATGTGAAAATGGGTATACAACGTCCATTATCGTTATCGCCAAAGCGTATTGTGTATAAGTCATTCGTGCATAAGAGTCGGAGAGTTTGACTTGCGCTTATGTACGACTGACGCTTAGAACGTTGAGAAAATTTGAATATTGTCGAAATTGCAAGAAAATGAGATACGAGTAACGATTCGATGTACGTCGTACGAATTGTCGATGTACGACGTTGACTGCTTTTTGTAACGTTAATTTTATTCCCGTTGTTCGCTACGTACGTTTAATTAATTCAATAACATCTTGAAAGCAATTTAATGTTGTAGCAGTGTCAAATTAACGCAATAGTGAATAAGAAAATGTAATACGAGTGACTGTAATTCAAAATAATAGTACCGCGCGCTAGATCTTCTGATTAAAGGTGGAAAACTCACTCTCTTCTTATATGCCGAACTCTATTCTTCACTTGTAGTCAAAAATGAAAATACTCATCGAAATCAGATATTTATATCAGTAAAAGAGTCAACATTTTCCAACGTACATTCACGACCAATGCCGAATTCATAAAAATCATCTGCAGTTCATAGAACAAACTGTAAGTTAGACGTCTTGTGAAAGAAATACAGATGCATGCAATCAGTCAGTTCATATCAATTAATTTTTTGATTATGCCAGATTCTTGAGCGTATAAAGGCACTTCAGCTGTAGATTGAGAGAAAAACGATACGTGTTACAGGGTGAATGAAAAAAGGGCAAAGAAAACGAAAATCGTTCGGAGGGTAATGATCGGTTGGCCGGTGGCTAAAAATCAATTACACTCACAGTACTGAGAGCTAATGGTAAAATGATGACGATGCTTTTTCAACCTCGTTCATGGATATATGAACGCCATGCTACTGATTGATATACAGCGTCGAAAGCAGAGCTGCGGGCTTCTGTGTGTCTCTCTCTCTCTGTGTGTGTGTGTGTGTGTGTGTGTGTGTGTGTGTGTGTGGTACACGTTATCCACCAGATACATCTATTATATACGAGAATTTCGTGCAGGTGGTGCATTATACGTCATTCGCCGACGTTCCCGTTGAATAATTCATCACATAACCAGACAGGCATAAATATTATCTTCAACAAAATGAAAATTAAACATTTTCCCTCTGAATTTGGCGATATGCATACATGTGTATATATATATAAGCATTGATTATATGTACGTTGATCCACCGGCGCATTAGCCAATATGTGCAAAATTCTCCCGTTGCTCCTTTATCCACCGATAAACGTCACGCGTTCAAAGCTGGTGTAACGATTAAAACGCCTGCTCACCCTTCGCTCAACAAATCAAGATTATATCCAGTACGAGTGCAGAACAAGACTTCAAAAATTTAATCATTCAGTTTTCGAGGATGACGTCAAACTCTGATTTTAACCATTCGCGTTCCCGTTTATTATAGTTTTATTTTTTTTTTTTTTTTGGTTGGCGTCGAAGAAACTTTGACTAACTTAATTAACTCAGAGGGTACTATTATCGATATCATTGTTTACCTCCAGCGAGCAAAAAATTTTTTTTTCAAATCTCCATCTATCAAATATAATGTTTTTAAAAAACAATTATTCGATTTCGCTGTCGATGCGTGGAATCACCTTTTATGAGAAATTACTTCATGCGAGAGAAATAATTCGGCAAAACGATTGTTGTGATGCAATATTTACATTCTTTGCACTAATGGCATGGAAGAAAAAAGCTGAAAATTAAAAAAATGTATCAAGCGTGGTGGAAATTCGAAAAGCGGTAACGCGGAAAAAACCGATACCTTGACGTTTTATCTGGGCCATCCATCTTCGTGACACCATCTTCGTCCTCGACTTCCGGACCTCAACCGGTTGTTATCTCATTTCCGTTGTCAAACTCAAGGGACTGCGGAAGAATCTTGCGTGAATTATTTTTAAAAAATTCACGTCAACGGGACAAAAACGATGGATACGATATAACTTCTCACGGTATTCTGGATCCGTAACAAGATTCTAATACCAAACATTCCAAATACGAGGAAATCTCACCCTGGCAACTTCATTGACGAACATGAAACAATGAAGAAATTTTCGCGTGCGAAGACTTATGATACTATAGACATTCCAAATTTGATGATTGAAGAATTTTGAACCATTTTATCGGATCAGCTGCAACAAATTAGAACAGTTTTTATGAACATTCGAAATCTTTGAAAATATCTATACGTAAGATTAGCTGTTTGATTCGATCTATCAAATTGTTTTTGAAATTGTCAGGTCAAAAATAATAAATTCTATCATATCAAGTGTGTATTTTTTATTTTTCACTCTCATGCATTATATGGAAGTAGATTTAAATCAGATTTCTTCGTGAGTTTTGAACACGGAGGCTGAGAAAAGAAATCAGGTAATTACGAACGCAGATTATTACATCCCTGGGAATATCCTTGGAACGCATGAACGGAACTTCGGAAATGTTTTTTGAACTATTTTTCATCTGCAGGAGATGTACGTGATCCTTTGGCATACAAATGCTGTTTGACATTCGAAGTGTGTCGTTGGAAGTCGGGATGCGGAACTTCGGTGAACAATTTTCTTGCCGGAATATCTAAGATTGTACATTTTTTTTTTTTAAATCTCCTTCTGTATCCTGTAGGTGATGAAGTTCGTTCGATAATATCCACAGAGATGCAAAGATACATACGTTGTATATTCGTATATTGTGAACGTATATGTATAATATTTGTAATGCTATTAAAAATATGAAACTTATGAGCGTCAGAAAAAAATTATTTGTGATTTTATACCCCCTAAAGTTTATTTAGGTTAAAAGAAAGATTCTGTCAAGAGATGAGCGTTCTACGTTACGTGGAAGATCGCGCTCAGTTGATTATTAATTTTTTCTTTACATTTTTCTCTTTTTGAATTTATGAGGTATCGTGAATAATTTTTTTTTTCATAAGTTACATCAATCTTAGTATCAATTTGCGACACAAAGAAAACCCATACTTGTAATGTTAAGTCTCCAGTTGATGTTTGAGAAATGCTACAGTGTTAAAGTGTAAAATAATAATTGAATTGCTACAACGTGTTTCCTCATAAATTCAAAAAAAATTTAAGAAAAAAGAGAAAAAAATAATCCTTTTAAGGGATGCCGCGGTGGAAAATAATAAATTATTTTTGTCTGATACACGCTAATGTATATTCTTTCTGGATTCGAGCTGCTACCTGATAAATTCATTTATTTCGGTATAATGTATCCTCCGAACCACGAAAACTGGCCTTTGTTAAAATAACATCGAAGCCGCTCGCGGCCGGCTTTCAAATTTCACAACTTTGTTTAATCCCGGGTATTTGTTTTGTCAAAAGTGACAATCTGGCCCGACTAATGATCGCATATTTCGAGAGCTATTGTACTATTGCTCCGATGATTAATAAAGTCTATTTCTATAGATATGTCCATTTATACAGCGTATAAACGTGTACAAAGTTAGCGCACAATACGAGGTATGAAAATTTCGGGTAAGTGAAACTATAGAAACAATATTCACCAATCAGTTGAGAAAAGTTTTTGAAATACGTAACTTCTACATACATTATTCGCGGACAAGGTGTCGGATACGCCAACGAAATTGACGTGAAGTAAGCGGGTACGGTATAAAAAAAAAAGATACATTATTAACGCGACAAGTTTCCAGTTTTGTTGGCAGTGAGTTATTTAAGGATTGCGGTTCCTTGTAATATCGTGTACAGCGATACTAATAACAACACTTTGTGACGAGGTAAAGTTATAATACCGAGTAATCGGCACACTCATTTAGAAATGATAAACGTCGTTACTCTTTAGTTTGCTGTTCTAACTTTTGTGTGATGTGTAAACCCCGTTCCCATAGTATCGGTTACCGTGATACATGACATATGACTATTTTTTCAAGAAGAACAAACCGTGGAATTTCAACACAACTTTCGCGTGCAGAAGTTAATCTAATTCTTACCCTGAGTTAGCGTAAGAAAAAAAAAACAGATAGAAAAAATCACAACTTTTTTCGACTATAATCGTAACGATTGATAGAATTCCCGTTATAGTGAGCAAGTATTTTTATATACATTATCTAGAATGTTGAACTGTCGTAAGATAATTTGCCCATTTGACGGATTGTCGTGGTTGTTGCACTGAGAGATATTTTATACATTTAGTGCGGTTACTACATTTTCATGCTACTGCACCGTGAAGTATGTATCTTTAGTTTACTAACTTTTTCCAGTCAAATAAGGACTTAAAATCATTTTATTGTAGCGTTAGCGTGAAATTGTCGTAGTGACCGTAACAAAAAAGAATACCGTAACACATGTATACTCAACCATGTGGTACACTGATAAAAAACTCAATTTCATTTCAAACCTCAAAACTGTATTTCTTTGTTGTGATAAAAAGTAAAAAAAGTCAAGTAATGTGGAGTAACGATAACTAAAAATTTCTCCCGATGTGTAGACGTTAATTTTTGTACTTTTGAGCTGGTAATTCTGTTCGCTAAACCTGCAGCTTAGTCGTTGCATGAATGGGGTATAATCAAGCACCGTCGGGTTTCCACGTCTTGAGTTTCATAGTGAAATTCTACCGGGAGGTAGCTGAAACTTAGGTTGAGGAGATTGTACAACGAGTAAGGCGAGAGTCCAATCTCTGACCACAGACTAGAAATGCTGGTTTGGTATTCTAACTCACGGCACTCCGGGATCACGGCGATTCAACCTGCGTCTCGGGGGAAAACTGAAACTTTGATTTGACTCGGATAATTCAGGATCAAATTATGTCTGGGATTATGAAATTAAGACTAGTTTCAGCGCGTAAAACGTTTAAGTTTCAACGATTACCGTCCGAATTCAAACTCAGAAATGGATTTGAGCACCATTCGTAACTGACCGAGCTGACTTTTCATAACAATGCTTTCCTGATAGTTTATAATATTGCTACAAAGGGTGAAATGACCCGTTTTGCCCCCTTCTTTCATCCAGTGGTCGTCATAGATAAAAGACATGTGAGAGCTTTCATATGTCACGAAATGAATAAGGTTGCTCAGTCAACTACAGTATTATTGTAAAAACAGTCTTGTTTCTGATTTCTATCTAGAATCACGTATCGCCGATATAAGCATTTTTCATTGCTTCATTTATTTGTGTTTGTTGGATCATTTCTTTTCGGTCAACAATTTTATTCCGTAACGCGAGATCTTTACATTACAATGTAAACTATCATTCGCTTTGTACCCTGATTTTACCCTCCTAGAAAATATATAACTAATTTATCGAACAGGAATGATAGAATTTAGAATATATACGTTTCGGCTTGAATTTTAATAAGCTCCTGAAGATTCTTCGTTAAATGACTAAAATTGGTTCAGACTGTGAATGTGTAACATTTGTTATTCGTTGGAGGATCGGGTGAAATTCTACTCATTTAAAAGACGCCATCAGACGTGAAATTTTGAGGTGATGAAAGAGAAAATTATGAAAGAGGAATAAAAATTCATCCATTCGACGTATGAAATTTTCGGCTCAATGTCGGTAAGAATTTATCCCGAAAGACATTGCACTGCGAGTGAATGAAAAGAGGCGTCCCTGGTTATACAGACAGTAAGTAAGTATCCATGCGAGGAGTCCATTTGGAGGCAAGAGTTCTTCAGTCTGAACTTATCGCTTATATATATTCCAGGCGGTTTTTCAAATTTCCTGATATTCTTTTCTTCTCTTTCATACTCTTTTCACTTTTCACTTTTCTCTTCGCTCTTATTTCCTCGGCCATTTCGCCCATCCGTAGCAGCTAGTATAGGCACGTACCGAAAATTGAAACATCCATCTTTGCGCTTCTCATCTTCTCTTTTATCACGCCACACCTGCGCGGATATCGCGCCACTTCTCGAAGGAGGTGAGATGCTCTGAGAAAAGCCAGATACCTATTCACAGCGGGCCGAAATACCGCCGTGAAACTTTCCAAAACATTCAAGCCCCACGTCTAAACATGAGAGAAGAAAAACCTCTTTTTTAAATTTTGCACGCTCAGCTGAAATAATATTGTAGGTAAAGCATGTGTAACTTCTTCTATCAATTCATGACCGGCTTTGATGAAATGTTATCGAAAGCTTCAATCGTGAATGTCGAATGCAGAATCTCAAAGGATTCTTTGTTACTAATACGAAATTAATTATCAACCCGCAATAATCGTTTATATAGTAAATTCAATAGACTCAGAAAAAAGAGGATAAGATTATAACAAATTTTGGAGAAAATATTTCGACAGCACGTTTGATACGTCAGAAGATGAAGGGAAGAAAAAGATCAGATTTTACTTAAAATTGTAGGAAAAGAGGGACACATCAGGGTTTTTAGTAAAAAAAAAAAAAAAAAAAAACTCTCGTCAACTATATTTTTCCCTATAAATATAGCATGTTTTACTTTGCACACAGTGGTTTTCACAGTTTCCAGAGTAAATTCTGCATTCTACAAAGTATATTTTTCCAAAAAACCTGAGGCGTCCCTCTTTTCCTGCAGTTTTGAACAAAATCTGCTCTTTTCTTTTCTCCGTGAAGATTGAACGGCTTTGCGGTAAATTATCTCTACGAGTGATCGAGCTGTTTTTAAATTCACCAAACGTCAGTATTCACAGATTCCCTCGATACACGCCCACGTATCAAACCATGCGCAATGTAATATCATACCTGCAGCAATCGAGTCGTCCAGAATTTCGTTACACGTACGTACCTATTCGCGAGACCGCGTTGCCTTCGTTATTATTATCATTGTAACGTATTGCGGGGAGCTTCGGTACTGCTGGGGAAACCGGTTGTTTAATCCATCGAGAGATATGGACGATATCGTGAGGACAATAATTTTCCACTGCTAGCCCGTAGAGGGATGCCAAAATAAGCGCCTCGTTTCGCGGCTATTCACCGCGCTTCTGTGTGCGGAAGGTCGTCGAGAGGCAAAGTAATGTCTGAATTTTCCTCTTGGGGAGAATTTGTTAAAAATTTTTTGCTTTATTTTCTGTATCATTCATGATTGAATTTTTGACACTTAGATTTTAGGGTGCGGTTGAAAGTTTTGGATGCTCAAAATTCATATTCACCGTTACGTCGAATTTTCAACGATATTAATGAATTGGCGAAAAATTTACCTACGGTTTTTAAAAAGACGACGCAATTCATATTATTCAGAGAATTATAACCGTATGGAATTTTGACAATGCGGAGTGTTCACTTTGTAAAAAAATGATTACAATTCGACTTCGTTATACGTAGTTCGTCGGAATTTACATCATCCGGGAGTGCAATAAACTCGTAGTTTAATTTGAAGTGAAATAATTATATATAATGATTTGAAAAGCAAAATAGATACAAATCGAAGGAACACGAGGAACCAACTGCAGGCACTGCGCATTTAACGATTAACTCTGACAAGGGTAAGCTAGCTTTGATCTTTTCATTGAATTCCGTCTAATAAATCACGCGCAATTTAATTCCTTGTGAAATATCGTTAGAATTTCAAATTACTAAGTCTTTTCATCGGTGTATCTTACTTTGAGAGAGTCTCTCGAGTCTGAGTGTTAGCACCGAATATCTGAAGCCATTATTTTGCACCAGGTAATTGTAAATTCCTGAAATGCTAATTTCTATCTCTCTCTCTCTCTCTCTCTCTCGTCTTTCAACGATGAAATTTTGGAAAAATGAGAATCTCTTGCGGTTTCGTTGCGACGTTGTGCAACCAAAAACGTAGGAACAATATCAACAGGTGAATGAATATCCGTTTAACTAGCGGCTGCCATGTATAACTTTTTCACCTGATTTCTCTTCACTTTTCGACGTTCGGAAAGGCTGACAATAAACCTTGATGTCGCAGAGAGATCGCGAGAGCAGGAAAAGAGAACGAACATCAGGTGTTTCGTGTATCCGAGATAAACGAAGTGCAGCCGCTATCGAATCTTTCTTAAAGCAGCGTGATTTCTTTGATGATTGGATCCCACGTACCTCAGCTGAGACCAAGCAAGTCTGCCAGCGTCATTGTCTTTGGAACAAAAGGCCCTATCGTAGATGCACCTGCTCTAGTTGAAGTTCTTTGTCTAGCTATTGACGGGGACCTCTTTGCGGCTACCTGGACGGAATTTTTTCGTAATACATGCAACGAATTTTTCATCATCTTTCATTATTTTATTTATTTATTTTTTTAAATAAAACCAAGTATAATCGATACGAAAATGGCTAAATTATGTCAGGGTTTGAAGAGGTTTGATTGACAAGAAATCGATACTATTTATTAATTGTGTTACTAGGAAGTCCGAAATTGAGTGTTTATCATATTTCCGTACTCCGAAACTGAGTGGATGTTTTTTTTTAAATCTATAAAAATAGCTGGAGTAATGACGAAAAGATTGTACGTCGATACTTCATATTGGAAAATTGCTTCATAATGGTTGAAAGTCTAGTAGATTTGCTCAATTTCGTTCTACGATCGCTCGTTTTATTCGGAAAAGTATCATTTTTTTCGCATTTCAGTTCACTCTGTGTATGTATGAAAAAAAATCGTGGAAACCGTCACTTGGATAATCTCTGACCAAAAAAAGATACTGGATTAATTTTGGAAATTGGTTAGACCGTTGGAATGATACAGCGTATCAAATTGCTGAATTTCTAGATGTCTCAGACTTCTGCACCATGAATATTTGAACTTTTTTAGAAAATATTTGACCAGATAATTTCTCAATGAACAAAATTTTCCTCTTTTGAATTTGGAAATCGGATGCACCGTTGTAACAATATACAATAGGTCACGGTATTAATTCGCAGATGCAGAGAAATTCACGTGATTGAATTGGACTTGGGACGTAATTGGAATTGGAGTACTTAAAAAAAACAAAAATGTCTCGATGAAATATTTACTCCAAGAAGTGTCACTAATCAGACTTTTAAGATTCAATTCCCGATTTCTATACAACGTTGAGGCAATATTCTCAGATAAATTTGACTCGATTGTTCACACTCACAGCTTTTGTGCATTAGTTTTCCAACCCCACACTTTTAATTTACTTACTTATTTACTTCATGTTGTAAAATCAAGCGACGAAAGATTTTTTGTTCTGTGTTTTATACCTCAAATGCAGAAGCCAGTTTTACGTCACACTTTTCGCCGAGTGTAGTTTCCGACATAATTTGGGCTTTGAGTTTCTACGGAGGCAGCCGCTTTCTTATTGTCGGAAGTTGGGGGCGCGGAAAATGATACTGAACAGTGAAGTTGGCGAGGAAGCCTTAACAATACTTGAGTGACGTAAGCGAGTTCACTGGACTGTACTAAGAATGAGAAACTCCAACTTTGTGCGGCATAACGATTCACGGACGTGATCAGAAACGGCAGATTTTTCGCGACTCCACGACTCGCAACCTCTATTAAAATTTATCCCAAAAACCTGCACGCCTTGATTTCTGTGCCAAAAGGTCGTTCCTCTCAAAATTTTATCCTGACCGAAACGTGACGGCCGATTCCTTGAAATTGCTCCCAGTTTTGCGTCACGAAAAGTGAACACACCCTGCAGCGAATTTTGCAACCGAAATACTTACAGACACAATTTACAGTTAGTCTGGCTTTGAACATTATGATTTGACGTCAAAGTTTGAATCTGCATCTGAGAAATTCCGTGAAAACCAGAGTCTTTCTGTATGATGCACAATTTAAAAATTCCGGTCATTATTTCACCTAAAAATTTTTCAACGAAAGGTATAATTTCTGCATCAAATGTTCGATGAAGATTTTTTTCGTTTAAAAAAAGTTATCTCGCGAAAAATCACTTGTACGTGTGTGCGTCATGTATCGAAGGAAATGAAGACGAGAATATAAATTTATCAGCCAAAAAACATCAATATTACTCAGAGAGTTGTTGAATATCAATTTAAATATTGTGTTTTTAATAAATGAATAGTAACTTGGATCGGACGATCGGTTTTTCTTTTCACATTTCTTAATGTCATTCCTTTTGTGATTCACGACACGTTGCTTCAAATAACACACGTATTTCGGTAAACCTGAAATTCAAATTGAATAGTGATACAAAGCTTATATCAGATCCATTATCGAATAATCAGATAAACGCGCTGCCAGCGGTATTTATAATGCGCACGCGCCCGTTTCACAGGTGATAAAATAGATCTCACGGTCCGACGTACAGCGTATAACGTGAAATATATACGCCCTTTGTATCAACCAGCGCGTTTTAAATTTTGAATGGCAAGTCAGCAGAGTCTGTGAACATATATTCGCATATCTGCATGCCAAGCCGTCGAGTTTCGCGTGATACCCGTGTGTTCATAATCCTTGACCAGAATAACGTGTGCATAACAAAAACCTTCGCGTTATTAACGCCGCACACTGACGCGAACTGCTTTTCCAGCATAAATACAGTGCCTTCTAATGAAGCTGCAGGGAGGGAAAAAGAGGGAAAAAGAGAGATAGAATTAAAGGATGGCCAGAGAGGAGGGCGAGATTTAGCGAGGAGAAAACAGGCAACGCTCCGACGGCTTCTGCTCTTCGTTTCCTTTATTTTTTCATTTTTTTTTTTTACACCCAAAATTCAGCTTTTTTTCCTCACCCGCTTTTTCTTGTTCATCCCGTTTCGTTTTGTCCCGCACGTATAACAGTCTATAACCTACAGCTTGGACGGCTGTGCGCCAGAGGGTGAATGTTGACGAGTTTTCTCGGTATCCCAGCGCTTTATTTTCATCTCCCGGCTACTGTGATTGCGGAGATTTGAATTATCGCGAATTATGTTTGTACTCTCGTGTTCTGTAGAATGTATAAATACGCGTCAACCCTCAGTTAGATTCCTCAATCAAGCATCAAGCCAGATGAATCACGTATTACTAACGCCAATTAGCCGCTAAGCGATCTGACAGTTTTCGAATCAAAGATGAATCTTTCGTATAGACTGGTGTAAGATTCGTCAAAAATTATTATCCATATTATTAAATTTTCTATCCTTTCCTCTTGTCCCACAGTACTTGGAATCGATAATTCAAATTTGCACTGCTTTTGTCATTGTAATTGTGAGAATGCCGAAAAAATGATTTTTGGGGAAAAGTGTATTTATATTTTTTCCATACGATATTTAATTCGATGCGAATTAGACTTGGGTGACGATCTTCGAGTGGAACACACGCACATGCATACCATACCGTATAATATTATCTTATACCGACAATTATACAAGACTCCAAGATGTTCGCGGTTCGTGCGAATAGGGATGTGGAATCAGGATGTAGATCTCAGGCAGCTGTAGGCATTCATACGACGGCACGGAGAAGGACCCGTTTCATTTTCCTTAATTTTAACCCCTCAGGAATCGCGCAATTTGAAGGACAATTATCGTTCCGTGGGGTTGAATTCGCATGAGGCCAAGATTCGGCCGAATTGGAAGCGATATTATCACACGATGCGATAATCAGCACGTGGAGATAACGCGAAATTTAATTATAATTATGTATAACAGGTAATAGCAGTAACGAAAGATCGACAAAATGATTATTTGAACTTTGACTTCATAGGGTCGTTAGAATTCGTCGAAATTTGGTTATGTTTTTATTCCAACTTGGGATCGAAACTTTCAACCAATTATTTTTACTGTCGCAAAATTTTTTTCTTCATACAGACAGTGAACTCTACCGGCTGAAAATTTGCAAAGGTAGATTTTTACGTGTTTTGACGGCAAATCTCTGACTTTGAGAACAAAACGCAATAACATTCGAATTAACGACACTCGCAGGCTCTGAGATTATATTCACAGTCCAAGCTATTTGTCGAGTAACTTAAAGCGCCCATGAAAACGGAATTGAAACAAGTTATACGTGAAACGTCACTGCAAAAAAGGCCGTTTGAATAATATGCAAAGTCACAATGTGCCGCTGCCGTCTTCTTGAACACCGTTGTGAAATGACGTTGTTAAATTGCAGATGAAGCTAAAAACGGCTTCGCCCTTATCCCAGTTCACACCTAATTCTGTTGCGCGATTCGTCTTCGCTACGCGTAAACGCGAAGAGTACAACATATTTTGAACAAATTAATCACACATGAAAAATTTGAAATTTTTTTTACAGAGTAAAAAAAAAATAAAAAATGGAAGGATCCTAGAAAAATAGAACTTGATTTTATACATATTATTTCCTGCAGTTGAGCGAATGGAAAAGTTTCAGCATTCTAAATCGCGGAAATTAACTTATTCTCTTGCCATCTCACTTTGCGAAGTAGTGTAGTTGTATTTGCAATTTTAATGTTGTTCCAAGTTGAAAACCAGACGTCGAGCGAACGGCACTTAAGCTCTCTGTCTGATGTAATTCATGCGCTACTTATCCTGTGAATCCATACGACTTTGGCTCAGTCAAATACTCTAACTCTGATAACTTGGAGCAAATGGCAGGGAAAGGAAAGTAACCGCGATACACAAATCTGGGGTACAAAAATGATGAAAACACTTTTCAGCTCAGGGTGTATTAGTGCCAAGTGTTTCTACCCACATTTACACAGCTTTCAAGTTTTCAATACGCGTAGGGTTAATTGAAAAAAGGGCCGTCTGCCTGAAATACATTCATGCAGAATACAGTAGCGGCGCGTCGTAATCGCTGCAGGTAACGTTGACACAATTGCTTTGTATACCGGGGAACGAGGGAATCTATGCAGTTGACGTGCACGCACAATGCTGAAAATTAACTCGAGCACATCGAGCTTTCATGTAATGGAAATTAATTAAACGAGTACATGATCAGAATGACGTGTATAAATACCTTGTGTTTTATTTGTCCACTTTGACGCAGCCTTCTGAACCGAAACTGCTGCTAAATTTCAATCATTGGCGTGCATTGCGAGTTCTGGAAACAGAAAAAAATACAATTCAAAAAAATAACGCTTTGCAGTTGACGCACGTCTAATTTTGATGTATAATTGATGAAATTTCGGGTTTTGTTTTAATTATCGTAACTTGTTATTTTCAGTCCTATGTATTCTACTCAGATGCGGAGAACAGCGCAACATTGAAATGTCTTAACAGGTGGAAGTCGTAATATTCGTACTCGTTAATTCAGTGCCGGGGTGCTTACATTTGATTATCCCCAGAGTGTTGCAGGACTTTGAATAATACCTTGAAATGAAAATTGCCTGTTTTCGCACCTCGCGTAATTCCGTCTTCATTGAATTGACGACTGGTATCTGAGCAGCATGCGTACTAAATTATTCTAAGAAACACGAGGCTGAACAATTCGTAAAAGTGTTCAGAATTACTTTGCAGCAGGGTCAATATATAATTCAAATGTATAAAAGGTACCATAATTTTCTCGGGTTATCTTGGGAAAAAAACAGTAGACTTTACGGTGTATTGTTTAGAATTATTCAACCGTCAGGAATCTAGATGAAGTTAGAACTGTGACGAGAGTTAACGTTGGGAAATTATTCTTCTGGAAGTTTGCAGACACCCTAGGCAAGCAGGTATATATTTGCAATATAACCACCGAGAGATGGGAGGAGAGAATTAATTCCCATCGCTAGTTGTGTAATCGTCACCGGTTAAAGTATGTTCCAACATCTTGCAGGCCAACGGCAAAGTCGGCTTGGCTTGTTCATTCGTCGAGAGCTTTCAAGGCTCCGAGCTTCTCGCGGCGTGACGTCAAACCTTCGATTTTTCAAGCCGAGAGTCGTAATGCAAGTATTCCAAGCGAGGATCACGCTGGACTGGCGAAAATTCGTCATCGTACAAGTGACTTCGTTTATTCGTCGGCTCTTTGTTTCACCGAAAAAGCTGGTGGGACTGAAATTAGAAAGCCGGCTTATCACGGAATTACCGCTGCCCTCTCTTTCGCCTTCTCGACAGCTTTTCTCCCGCAACGTTGTCTATTGATGGAAAGAAGGGTCCGTCTCGAAATGTCCTTTGTTTTCTTGCTAATCCTTCGAGTCGCCTTCATCGACGGCAAACGACTTATAGAATTTGTGGAAAGAGACTCGAGAAAATTAGTCCGAGAGAAGGATCCAATTCCAAGCGTAACAAAACGTGAATACAGTGAGGAAAAAAAAAAAAAGAAAGGAGACGAAGAAGAGAAAAAATTAGAAGAAAGAAAAGAATCTCGCTCGATTATATAAGCATGAAAGATTGTCGTTACATAAATTTACATCGTAATAAGTAATTTAAGTAATAAGTGAAAATTTTTTTCAGTGTAGCAAAAGCATTGCAGACTTCGCAAATTGTATGAAATTGGTAGCTGCAACCTAGGAGAAAATTACGTTGTTCCGGTATTGAAATTTCGAAAGCGGGGACTTGATTTTTGATTAAATCTTTAAAGATGCGTTTGTAGCTGTCGTATATTCTTTCTTCGTTCCTTTACTTTACTTTTTATTCGATACGTGCTCTGATTGAACACTGAGAAAGGAATTCTTTATTGCTAAAACTGAACCCCCAGAAGGTATGAATGAAACAAAGAGAAGAAAAGAAAAAGTTCATTCCGACTTCAATTTTAGAAGCTCAATCGCGCGAAGTGTTTCTTTTTTATTTGAAGAGGAATTTTTTGCCAGTCCAGGCGCAACAATTTCTTTTAAGAATTCGAATAGGTATTGTCTCCACCCGAATACGCTCTCCTTTTGTACTCACGATTTTCAAGCTCTTGTTCATTTTTAATATTACACAGATCGGGTCCATTCGGTATAATATTTCGACTGTAAAGCCATTGCAAAATTAACTGAAACACCACTAATCAACGTGAAGGATATTGGATTAAATGCATTTGTGAACGATCCTGTTTTCGTTACCGCATAATATTTGGGGAGTTAAATGTATGTAAATGAAAAACATGAAACGGGCAAAAATAGAAGGAAGCAGAATAAATATTAAATTCGCTCGTGATTACCCAAATATAATATTCCATTCGTTTACGTCAAACAAGCTGTATTATACTGCGGTTGACAATTTTCGAAAATACAAAATACAAAACACAAAAAAGAAAAAAATACCTATTCGTGTTCTGGAAATAACGGATGAAACATTTGTACATAACTGCTCGTTGATTGTCCACTCAATTTCTGGGATAACGCATATCGACTTCACCGATGTACACATACATACCCTGGGGCAAAACATTCGACCACAATATCCATCGTCGAACGCTGCATGTACTGCAGCCAAGTGTAATGCATGCGTCCATAGATCGCGGTGGAAATTTTGCGAATAAAGCGATAGCGATTGATTCGCAGCCCCATTCGCTTGTTTCCCTCCGTGGATAAAAAATGAAAAACGCTTCCGCATGAAAGCAGCGAAGGTATAAAAAAAAAAAAAAAACGAAATGTTCATTTCGTTATTTGTGTGCGGGGATTCCAGACTTTCCCTTCGTCTGGTAGTAAGTCGAGTAAAAAATGTTGAATCAATTTTACGACTCGTTTCCCAGCCGCACCTCGAGCGCTTGTTATTTCTGTGAAATTTTGTTCGAGTGACATTTTGAGTAGGCGAGAGAAACGAATTAGCGAGACATCCGGTTGAGTCGTTGAGGCGATTGTGTTGGAACGTGATAGAACGAGATTCCCTCGGAAAGGAGAGGAAGAATGAAGAAATTGAGGAGGAGAAAATTCAGACGGGCGTCAGACGCACCGAGTGAACTGTGCCAGACACTCCTTGAGTGATGGACACTCGCCTTACCTCTTAGCGAAAAACCCCCGGCGAGTTAAGAACGCCAAGATCGGTACTCGCCGAAAGCAAGTCAGCCCTTTCGAAGTGCGTGAATTATTCATTCATGTGTATTGGCAACTGTAATATATACATTTCCGAATCCCAAGCTTGTATTTACATTTTTGTTCCACTAGCATGACAGTGAATTAATGAAACCGATCCCCCCCATTTTCATTTCACCCTTATCCTCGTTATTCATACATCGGATCTCTGCTTCAACGTTTTATCGTTTTTCCTGTAGTTGTAATATCCTTTCAATAATTTCTGCTCGGAAGGATTTTGGCCCGGGATCGATTTTGAGATTGGAAAAATACAAACGGCTGCAGTATTCGATTCTGGTCTTCATCCGAGGCCGATTTAGTCCAAACGATTCACTTATCTCAAAAAGACTTAGCTCCGAGAATCGAGTCAGCGTTTTCGCGGCATTTATCTCTACCCGCAACAATGCCGCGATATTTAAGGTACAATGGAGAAACGGGATGCTGCGGGATGAATCGCGGGGTAAACACAAGGGATACAATACAAGACGTAAAACGTCTGCGTGACGGAAACACAATAGATAAACCTCCACTAAACCGCGACGAGCGATGATTGAGCTAGAGCGGTGAATCTCTGGTGTGGAAAAATGGACTGGCAACGAATTAAACAGCCTGTTGACTTTCCGCCGGTACAGTTGAAATGAAAGAATATGAAAGTAGGTACAGAAATCGCAATTGTTCAGACCGCTCAAAGGCGCATCGAATTTTGACTGTTCGCGGCTTTGTTCATTTAATCGTCCCACTGCTAATATCCTCGAGCACTTGTGAGTAGTTTGAGTAATCGGATGGCTGTACACGTGTTCGTAACTTGCAAATTGGCCATTAAATTGTGCCCCTGAGCTCAACTTGAGCCAGCTCAAAGTCTACGGGTATGGAACAAGACTCGAGAAAACAAAACACGACAGCTGCTGTGTCTGAAGAACTTTCCACGTTACAAATTTCATTGAAGACCCCGTCGAGAGATTCAGCCGACTTTAAGCAACTACTAAAGAAATATGAGTATGACGTAGGAACGGTGCAACGCGTCGCGTGGTGACGAAAGATCCTCAAAAAACAGACAGTTACGACGCGTTTTTTTAACGGCGAACAAAAGTCGCAGTATTGATTCGGTCGAAATACGCATCGCTAACGACGTGCAAAAAAAAAAAAAAAAAAAACCTTGTCACATTCGAGTCGAGTCGAACGGAATCGGGTACCTAAATCAAAAAGAGAAAAAAACTGTACCGCGCTTCAAAATATGCGCACTGATGGAGGGGAAATTCTATTATTCCGAAAGTATGGGATAGGTCTTTTCGCAGTCCTCTCGACATGGTTGTTCTTCCATGACATCCGGTTGAACTGATTAATTGAGGACAGCTGTAGTTGGTAACGCGTTTAATGGGAATGCTCCTGAAATGAATTTCTTTCATTCCTTCGACGTCGCGTTCAAATTTCATTTGGATAATATCATTCGCACGTCACGAACATTATTAAATCAATTTCGAAGCTGAACGGGTATTCAAAGTACTTGCTTTCTTTTTTTATTCCTTTCTCGTTTTTCCGCCTGCCAAGTTGAAACTGTTCTTACACAGGTTGCGGTACGTGGTTTGTACAATTTAAACTTGCAATTTAAGCTGCAAGCGTGACTAGGTGCACGAAAGGTTAGACTACAACTGAAGGTAATTTAGTTTACTTTTTTTACCGACGCAAACTAATTCCGCGTTTGTCTCTCATACATTGAGTGTCCGTCATTTGGGCCAGTTTTTTAAGTGTCTCCAATATGCTCACGATAGTAGAGAAAAATGTGCTTGGTTTGTGGTACGTTATTCAAAATCTGCGGCAATTAGTCGAGGGCGTAATCCTCGGCCTCGAATGTGAACTTTCATGATCCAAGTGGTTGGAGCTCGTCATCGTGGTATTTTACAATTTCATCGCACAATCGACCATTCGTCGACATTATGTAAACGGGAAAATCAAAGGCGTTATCTAAAGACAAACGTAATATTTTTGAGTCAACACTCAAAACGAATGCGCCAAGTGATATCGACATAATAATGTCAGAACTCTTTGTCAGAGAAGAAATTGCTATGTGAGGAATTCGTTTACATAGTTAACAGAATAATGTTTTAGGTATGCAATTATAATTCTGTTCAAAAGACTGCTGTGTATACGTTCAGGTATGATAGAAAAAAAAAGGTAAAGATCTGAGATCAAAGGGTAGGTATACAAAAATATCCGTACTCAGGAAGAATATCCATGGTAAGATAATAAGCGGTTGATACTTAAATTTATGCAGAGGTACATAAGTACGTCGCATGATCTGAAAATCGTGGTGAATATCAAATCCGGAGGATTTTCGCGTGCCGGGTGGGTGCGAACGGGTAATTTGATCGTCGTTATTCAATCTTGCGATAAAATTCACCTCCGTTAGGAGGCATAGAAGATAGTGTCTTAAAGCCTCATAGTCACACGTCTGTAACGATGGTATAAAGAAACAAGAGTTCCCACAGTTGGGACAGAGTTGAAATTACCAACATAGAAGTACGCTACATCAGAAGAAGTTTCACTGTTTCCCGACATAGGTAGAGAAAAGCCAAGTTTTCTCCCTGCCCTGGAATAACGTGCGGCAAGGAAAGCCGTTTACGACAATACGTCCCTAAATTGGTAAAGGGAATGAGAATGCAGTCGTGAACCACCCCGAGGACCTGCTCGGAGTACGAATAGCGTATAGCCGCGGATCCGAGGCCCAGAAATTAAGTTATGGACTCCAAGAGACGCCCGGCTTGTTAAGAACGACCCCGGCGACAACAACGCCATTAGGTTCGCCAAAACTTAATTTGCCCAACGCTTAATTGCCCTAATCAGGTCCAAAGGTACACCTTTCATTCGATGATAAAGCTCGGACCTAACGAGCTATCGGTCAGGCCTGCGGAGTATCACGTGTCACGTGTCGGTGGTTCGATGTAACTTGACCGAATTCACGTTGCCAATATAACCGGCTATTGAATGTAGCCACACGTAGCGAATGGTCACGTACCGACAAAAACCGCGTGATCAATTTTAGGATTTCTTGCGTATACGCTGACTGCTGTTATAAATCCCCTCTCTGGATTCGTTCCTCGAAATGAAACCGAATGTATGGTCACTCGAGTCGATTCACAGATATTTGAAATATTTTCAAGTTACGTCAAACTAATTGATTCGAGAATCACTTCGAGTGATTTAAGGTAATTCAACATTTCAGTTTTGGGATCACGAAACAATGACAATGATTATCACGATAGCGGCATGAATGATAACAATGATGATCGTAAATTTAATCAACAAGAGTCTGATACTCGTTGAGTTCCACGAACATATGCGGTAAACTTATAATTGAGAGGATGCAGGGATGCGTTACCACGTGCATATAATCGAGAGCTATCCACCACGCGAAACTCGGATTAGCTTCGGTGCTCATAGCGATCAATTGAATACACCGCCGTACTTTTAATCACTGGGCAACAAATTAGTGCGTTACGCAGCCATGTTCATATGTGTATCGAAAATCAATTATTGTTAGGCCAATCAAGAACGGTAATTCTGGATCACCGTGTGATTCTGATCCTCTGCATCGTTGACAGTAGCAGACTTGATGAAAGGATATGCGAAACGGACCAACGCGCAAATCATGAAACGAGTGAGACTCTTTTTTAACTGTAAAACGCAGTCACTTGTCCTCATACCGTCGTCTGGAGTGGCTCTACATTTAAAAGTGTCATACATTGCCACGCGAGTGAGATTCAACGAGTACAGTGCAATTGGCATTGGACAGTTCTTCCAACGATAGAAACTTGTTCGAAAAGAGCCGTTTTTCGTACTGAAAGTACTTTTTTAACCATTCAAGCAACATACGTAACACTAACTGAGAGTGTGGGATCAGGGATCGTTGCAATATTCCACATCTGGCGTGTAGCGAAAAATTGGCAGCAAAAAGGAAACAGCGAGTAGAGAATATCGAACAGATGAAAATGGAATCGTTTACGTGAGATCGATGCTAAACGAAGTGAGAGGCAAGGTCTGATCAGTAAAGGGCTGGTTAGCGTTTTCTCGAAATCAACGACACCCCTAATCCACCTTTCCGCGAGGGGCGGAAGAACAGGAAGACAAAGCGCGGAGCAGCGTGCGGATTGCAGATAGATGGCTGCCAAAACTCGGTCACACCAGTGAGACAATGGGGGATGAAAGTGGGTTGACGAAATGTCTTCAGTGCTAAGAAGACGGGCGAGATCTACCGGAAGAATCAAGCCTGGTTTCCGTTGTCCCAAAATTGGCCGACGACCCGAATTCAACCGTTTGCGTTCAGCCGGCAATACTTTTCAGGTACGGATGAGTGGCTGACTCGGTACTGTAATTTCTCATTTCCCTTTCGTCGTCCTTCGCATTTCAAGCCCACGTCTATCGCCGTTTTCCATCTTCTACATCTTCTTGATTCTCGAACAATTCCGTCGCAGCAGTGGGCGATTCCCACGATTACATGGAACCCTCATAATAAGTTCCCGGAGAAATACGCAACGGATTCAATCCCCTACGTAGAGAATCCACCAACCCACGTGTACCTAGGCATCTCTACGAATGATAAATTCTTGGCCCTTCTTGGATGCTTTGGCTCGGCCTTGATAACCTACGTACGAGGGTTGCGGGGCTAAAAATAAAATCCGCCAAAAGATTCTTCGACATTTTCTTGAAGCACAGTCTCCGTTCCCGCTGATACATCGATTTTCCCGTTGGGTATCCCCAGGATCCTAGGAACCGGCGGCTTTCGCTGCGCTTACCGTTTGACCTTGGAAAATTGAATTCTGCTAAATGGATATCCGTATTGCACCTCGCATTGAAGCTGTTTTCGCACCATTGATCGAACAGAATTCATCTCACTGTTGTATTATTTCCCCAGTCAATTCGAAACGATCAACTCGATGTGTTCCGTCGCACAGTCTAAGTATACAGGATAAAGTATTCATCGCGCTATTCTATCGATCTGCAACGAGAGACGCCCCAGGCCTTGAATTTCCAATCGCATTACGAGTACGAACATCACTAGAGTATAAAGCCGGGGATGTACTACCGCTAATGGAACAGATTCTCAGCCTGTTCCCGGAATCCTCGAGTTGATCCGGATGGCTTTCAATCTGCAATAAATATATATCTCTGGCTTAAAAAATGCTTTCTCGAAAGCTTCGGCTCTAGGCTAGATGAAAGATCTGAGATAAAACGGCGTTGATTAAAGAATAAACCGGCGGAATGTTTGCTTCGGAAGGAGATAACACGTCCGTTAAGGAAGAAGGCGTGACATCAGCGGAAACGTGATGAGACGAAACGCTGCCAATGCTCGCTAGCTGAGCTTGCAAATGTTATCACAGAGCTCACCAGCTGTATGTTCGCGCGTGAATATATCCCTGGTACTGCCATGATGGAAATATTCGAGCAGTGAAAAGGTTGCGGAGGTACTTTCCTCTTTCTCTGCTACCCATTTTTTGCCCTCACTTTTTTTTATCTTCCTCCGTTACCAAATTAGCTCGTACGTGAAGAGATGTTTACTCCGCAAGGGTGGTTCACCCCATTCTCGCGTAATGGGCGCACACATGTGTGCTTGATTGGCCAATGTACGAAAGTGTGCAGTTATACGCGTGTGCCTCGATAGATAAGAGAGAGGAGTTGCGTGCCGCGTTAATAAAGATACCTAACACTCAATTTAAGGTGCATTCCAAACAATATCATCCTCGGGGTGTGAAAAAAAAAATAGTAAAAAACATGAGTGTATATACGGACGGAAAGTCACATTTAGATTATGGCGATTTTCGTCACAATCATAACACTCAGTTATTTACACTAACGCTATGTTTTTTCATATCCCATGGTTAATGAAATATAATATTTTTTATTCATTATTCGGGTATATACAATGTAAAAAATATAATGAAATTAAACGCAATTGCTAAGTCGAAGAATTGAAAACGAGTCGTCTATGCAGGCACATTATACAATACGCATCCTCATTTTGAGGTGATTCTCTTTCACCTGAGGTTGCCTGTGACGCGCTGAGAATTCCGAATCACCTATATTTGTAAAGAATCAGGAGTAAATCTGCGAGATATTCGAATAAGCATCGTTATCATTTGAATTCCAATCGCGTCGCGGAACGGTGGTACGATGTTGGAAGCTTAGTTCTTTTTCTCCAGCTTCCCCTTAAACGAGTGATACGACGATACGTAGCTGGTGCTCCATGCCATAAATCAAGAGCAGAAAAGGGTCCCCGTAGGCCGAACGCCTGGTAGTCAACTGTCCGATGAGATAGCCTGAGGGAATCCTCTCAGCCCTGAGGTGCTCTAATGACGGAAAAAGCTTCCCTCAAGGTGACTGGTATGAGTAAACTTTGGCAAACGGGGAAAATACAGGCTCCTATCTGAAGGGTTGTTATTATTTTTCCAAAAGCTCTGCACTAGGTGGGATCGACGACAAAATTAATGACTAACGGTTATAGGTAACAATTGTATCTCAGAGGAATGAAAATTATAGGCTTTTGAAAATTTACCGGGAGCAGAGGAGGATAAGGAAGCGTAAAAGCACAAGGAACAGCGGTAAGTAACTGAAGTGAATCAAATTGTAATTGAAATAATACAATGCAGAAATAGTTTTGAAGCCACGAATTCTAACTGAAGTTAATCAGAACAATAATAATTCCAGAGCAATTATGTTATTGGGTTATGTACTCATTCAATGGTAAAAAATTATCGTTCTTATCCAATTGTAACGGATCAAAACTTATTTCGCTTGCAAGAAATTCCTTATTCAAACTACTTGGAATGAACTCGCTTAACAGGTTCTTGGTTCGATTCAAAAATATTACATGCCGATTCATTAGTGGTTACAATCTACAAAATGCTTACTATCTATATCAATAAAAATTAATTTCCAGTGATGTGTAGAGAGTACATGCACTCAACGATGGAACACTATGATTGTGTGGTATTTTTAAATCCACCAGCCGCTGGACTTTTTTTAGAGTCATTGTATTTTTAGATTTAATTTTTGAATGAAATTCTTTTTTCGCACTTATCAGGAGATATTATTTATACGAAGTTAGTTCAGCTCCATTTTGACATTTTAAACATTTCCCATTGAAAGTTTTTTAGATTTCAATTGTCGAGTAACCAGACACCGAAAATTACCATTGAAAAACCTTAGATGCGATGGTCGAAAGGTGAAAGATTCAATGACCCGAGGGCTAGGTGAAAAGAAAAAAGGTATAAATTACAAGGCGAACAAGTCTATACTTTTCCCCATTAGTCAAAGTTACCGAGTGCCGCAGGTCGCCGTAATAAATCCTGGGACCATGCCTCCTGCGCCAACCTCCGCAAACGCGATTCGCCTTCGATTAGGCATAAGCGAGAATTTCTCGAACGGGAAGAAAAGCATCAAGGGAAAGGAAAAGTGCGTACCCATCCCGGGCCTGTTCGTAGTGGCGGGAACTCGAACCGATCGATCGGTAATCCCGAACCCCGGGGGTGGATGTGGCACGCGGGATTGTTCCGTGACGTTGCCGACTGATTTCTGGTTTGTGCAAACATTGGAATGCCGGGGATTCTGGGGAATAATCGATCGTTTTCGATGGGACAGCCTCCCGGATGGCTTTGCAAACGGAACACTTAGTGACCTTAATGGGCCTCGTCGATAAACAAGCGTGCCTAAACCACAGGCGGGTTTGACGGCGAGCGATCTTAAGCAATTGATCGCTGGACCAGAAAGTACGCCCGTGTTTCGGGAATTTAATTGAATCTTCATTCGACCGATCGACAAATTTGATATTCATCACCCTTTTCATTATTTTTCATTCCGCCACCAACCTTCCCCTTTGCTAACGATACGTTATATATTTTCCCCCAGTAGCCAAATTTACGTCCGGGGGATGACGCAAAAAAAAAAATAACTTGTTTGATTTTCAAATATCTGAGATTCGCTGTATACATCTTTTTTGGGGAATTCCTTCCACGTGTAGGACGAACGAATAATACTTACAATTCGCGAAACTCTCCGGTGTCTGATACTTTGATACTTTTTTAATTTTGTCTAAACGAATCAGCGTTTTCTTTGCTCCTGAATTTTTTTCACGTATATTTTATAACAGTCGTATCGACTATAAGTTTCAATTTGCAACTTTCCTGTGGATAAAAAGAGAGTTGTATATTCTGAACATTAAATTGTAGGAGAACCACGAGGGGAAAGAATTCACCCTGTTTCACTTCAACACCGGATTTCCGGTAAGAATATCAAACTTTCGCAAGTGTTAGATCACTTTGACATAGGCGCATTACAGGTGTACAGGTAATATAATATTACACGAGCACGCAAGTCTAACGTTTCATCTGACAATCTACAACGAGCGAGGTGTGTAATGGAGGAAATACCTTCACGCCGTATCACCTTCCGCACAGCGGAAGTTCTTTATATCAATAAAGGTCCGCCTTACTGCTAGTAAATCGCAAACGGTGAGAAAAGTGGAAAAGAGTCGCGTACGCAGGTTCATAAAAAATGAAACAAGAAAAGGACGAAAGGATGTAAGAAAAGAGAGTAGGTGAGAGAAGAAGAATAAACGGTAAGAAGAAACTGGAATAACAATGGAGAACTAGGTAGTTCTTGTTTCGTTTATATTCTGTTCCGCTCGAGTTGGTTCATCTCTTGCCTGCTTTATTTTCAGCTCAACTTTAGCTCCTATTTTTGGTACATTGCCGCAACCAACGAACGCGAATGCATTATTGTTTGTTTTTCAAATGCACGCGGGGAACGGAATATCATCATGCAGTGAAAAGAACCTGCACGACGAAATGCGTACGATCTACAACAGAGCGTAAGGCTTTTTACTTGCATAGCCTCAGGACGCAACGTCGAAGCTTTCAATTACTCGACACAATAACAGGAGTCACTGCGTCACTCGTTTTAATGAAATAGCACGAATATGTACTCGTTGAGGGTATGTTTTTTGCTTCAGGGAAGTGAGTTTGAAGGAAGCTTGAAATCAAGCTTCTTGGATTCGAGAGAATCGCGGCATAACAATCAGTCAAGTGTTCGACAACGCTGAAGGGACAATCCAAGACGGAAAAACGTGATTCAAAAGAAGGCCTTTGAACGATTCGATATATACGATTGACGTTACGGCTGATGCGTCTCGTACAGTAATTCCTGTGTGACAATTGAACTATACAATGCACCCGTGTATTCTGAATTTGTAAAATTCGACAAACGTGGGTCTCCGCGATCAGTTCAACTTTACGATCATGTCTAACGGTAAGTAATTTCTGTTGAAAGATTTCAATATACGCCGTGAGAGTCGACATCTCGTATATTGTTAGGAAGTGTGCAGGTCTGTTGCACCGGGTGACGTGAGATGAGAACGAACGCGATCAGAGCAGGTAATTCATTCCGTTGGCAATATAAAAGTCGTTCCAGTACCAGGATGAATAACAGGAAAGAAAGGAGAGAAACAGATGAGACTGCAGGAAGAAGAGAGATCAGAGGCTCGCAGGGGATATTAAAGGAGCTTGAAGACCGGGCAACGGGGTACAAGGGACCGGTTTTGTTCTCCCTTTTGTTGCCCCGACAAGGGAGGAGAGAGTTCATTTGTTTTCAAGGCGCGAGCGTCCCGGCCAATACAAAGTAGCTTTTAACCCAGCCCCTAGGAAACCGAAGTGTTACCACCGGGAACAAGACGGAGTTCCGCCGCGAACATTGTCGAGGTTGAGAAAGCTGGCACGCGAGCAATGTGGGTCCACGATTACGAGGGGGTGGAAAACTGAAAGAGAGGCTCCAAAGTGAAAGGTGCGAGTGCAGAGTCGGGGGCTGAAAACAGATATTTTTCAATTCCTGATCTGCACCAGCCAGCGGACACGTATATCTGAGCCTTTTGGCCGAGCCAAATTACGTGCAACGAACGAATCGCCAAAGCTGCAACGGATAGAAATGCATTGCCAAGACCCGCGCGGCGAGGATCCAGTGCACCCGGTGAATTATGGCACCGATATGCGGCTCGAGTGTGTTTATACCAGACTGTCCGGTACAGGAGATTCAAGTCTGATGCGCCAATTATTCACTGCTCTGATATATAATTGTTTGTTTGGATTTCGGATACGGAGCTGCTGGAATTCGCTCGCACTGCGCGATCCTTGGAATTCGAAAATAAGTTACGAAAATAAGTTACGCACGTATCACTGCAACGTGCATCGTGAGATGCCTTTGCTGAAGTTTCTATTTGATCCAACGCACGTCAGAATAATTTTGCTAGGAATGTTCGTCCGACATGCTTCAAATTAACTGAAGCTTCTGGATTGGAGTTCGCAGATTTGTTTCCAGCGAAACTCTACCTACATCTCGATTTGCTACTCCACTCTACGCTGTACAGTTGTACGATTCGAGAACGAACCATGCATTTACTTTTCAACGTTTAAGTACGTATGTACCTACTCGCTCACCTTGCTGATTAATAAACCATGCGTGTCCTTTTAAAGGATCGGGTCTACCTGCACACGAAGTCATTTCTACTGTTTATAAATCTATAATGCTATTTTATTCATAATCAAGTAAAAATCGAAATCAGTTACAATTAAGTTTACTAAAATGATGACGAAATGTTCAAGCTATTCGAAATTTTGCAACAAATTTTTCAAAATTCATTCAAGGTTCTCCGCTTTATCACGTGGGCGTCAGTTTTGTTGAATTGGGAAAAATATTCTCTCAAATACAAAATTGAAAGCGAAAAAAAATTTTCGTTAAAAAGGCTGGCAGTTTTTTGACGTTGGTAATTGAAACGTGTAAAAATTTCACATGCCGGTTGATGCGTGTACGTCAAAGTGAGGATTCCTGCAGCGGGTGCAGGCTGCGTGTCCGCGCGTTAACTGAGCTGGTCAATCGTACGTGGAAATTACACACTCTGACCACGAGAATGGGGGCATGACGCAGAGAAGTGTCGGTAACACGCAAACGTGCGAATTGAAACAGGCGTCGAAAATCAAAATTCGAACGCTGCGCTGGGAAATCCCAGCTCCCAGCATCCCTGCACCTATAACTTGCAGGAATAGTAGCTGTGCTTACGTTCTATCGACGGTGAAGAGCGCGTCAACTTCTTCGTTGTTTTAACTCGAATTTCACCACCAGCAGCAGCTGCTGCCCGACTTCAGAATGAAGAATACTCCAATACAATCGGTATAGTGCTACCAATTTCAAGCTCTGAGCTTTCCTGCTAGACTGAATTCTCCATTGTTCAACTTCGTAACGAGGTTCAGTGTTGGACCGAAAAATGCGCGTTAACGAAAGAGGAGGAAAGATATTTTTTAAGTAATTGCACGGGGTTATCACATACATAGGTGTAACATATCGCTGAGGACATTTGTCCTATACTTTGAAATCTTCCCTCTTCTCTAGATCTGCAACGTGTTACATTCTACCGCAATTCGTATTTTTCACACATCGAGTTACCTGCCTCCATCCGTTTTCTTCGCAGAAAAGTAATCCTGTCGTCATTTGTACGTACAGAATTAGCCAAAGTTACAGTAAGTGGGTATCTTACTCTTTTTAAGTAACCCGATGTCAGGTGTTTGCCGCAAATATAACTTCAAGTAAGCTTAGAAAGGACTGGAACAAAATGAAGAAAGATTGAAGGGACCTAAATTGAAGTTACACAATCCATAGACTGACGCAAACTTGATGAACAGTGCCTTCAAGATCACAGCTACCAATTAAGTTCCTAATCTGATTCTAATGACACCTGAATTCCGGATAAAGAGGATGGCAGGCATGCGGAGAAAGAAATCGGAGCCAAATGATGAGTTGACTCTGTAAAATTGGCGGAACGATGCCTGCGGCTGTCGTTGCTGACCTCGATTCGTCCTGACGCAAGATGTTCGATTAACAGGTATAAAAAGCTCGGGAATATACTTCTCCGCAAAATAGGGCCAGGATTGACCTTTCCTGACCTCCCCTCATCACCGTCGAATGAACGAACATTTGCTCCGGTGATTGCAATAGTGGAAACTTCGTTACCCAGGCAACGATATCTGTTAGTTCTAATAAGGGAACCTAATTAAATCCCTGTGATAATTGAGTTTTCATAGTTGTTATCGTTCACTTCAGCCACTATTCAGACGCGGCAGGGCGAAGGACGGAGCTAGGCAAGTCAAGAGAGAAGATGGAATATATAGAAGATGTAGAAGAGATGCGCAGAGAGCCAGGGAAGAGAGCGTGTTGTAAGGATCGAGAGCCGTCGTTGGTTGTCACGGTGACGTTTAGAAGCGCGTGCCGTGCCACCTTTGTAAGATCTCCTATTTCGAACCGCTGTAAACACAAGTATCAGTGATCCCCTCATTTTGGGAGGGATCACGGTTGACACCCATTTTGGAAATGGAGTGGGGAAGCCGGCGCCCCACTCCAAACTCAAAATCGAGATCCAGTGGTGGAGAAGTTAACCCGATCTCGCTCTCTTAACCCCGGGACGTCAACTCAACCGGTTGAAGGAAAATACTCCAGCGAGGCCCTGGAGGACTGACAACCCGAAACGAGACGATCATCGACTCGGCGGACTCCCGTCATCGCTAGAAACCTCCGGTCCCGGGGAGAGAGCCACCGAGGGACTGACCATACCGACGATTAATACGATAAGTCGAATCCAATCCAAAAATAGCTGAATTTTTAACATATTTTGTGACGTCTCGTCAAAGTTGAGAAAAATCGACCGCCAATTCTTTACAATCTGTTTTGAGATGATACGAATGGATGGGATGTGTGTGTATGTGTGTATGTGTGGTATTTATTGTTAATCCATGAGAAATTTCCAAAAAAGTAAAATTCTACAAATTAGTATAATCGCTTGTTATATGATACGAATGGATGAATGTGTGTGCGTATGTGTGGCAGTTATTGTTAATAACTGAAATGGAAAGAAAGTAAAATTCTACAAATTGGTATTAATTGTTAATAAATAAAAAGAAAGAAAATAAAGTCTCACAAATGGCGCCCAACAAAGAGGCCTGAATTCCATATTTTTTACAGAATGACGGTTAACAACTATTCAGAAAATTGAATCAATAATTTATATTATCGTATATTGAGAATCGGTGAAGGTTATGTGGTTTGAATGATTTATATTTGACGAGTGACGATAAACTTGCAAAATTTGTTGAAATTGTCACAACTGACTAGTAGAATTCTCTAGGAAATATTTTAGTTAATGGGAGATAAAAACGAGCAAACGTACGTTACGAAATCGGGTCGTCCGGTAAAACAGAAATTTGAAAGTTTAAATTTTACAGTAAATAAAAAGATGGTGCTCACTCGAGAGGACGAACGTGAGAAAGAGAGCAATACGTCGCGAGCGAGTCAAATAGAGGCAGAGTGGCAGAGATTAAACCAAGAGAGAATAAGACTGGAACAGCTAAAAGCGAGTCTCGAAGCCCAGGAAAAACGATTACAACCATCGACACGTGTTGTAAATGAAAATGCAGACCTGGAAAATGCACGGAACATCACGGAGGGCCTCACCGCGATTGTGAGTAACGTGAATGGTATTAAATTTGACATATCAATTCCAAAATTTAGCAATGAGGTTGAAACTCATCCCATTAAATTCGTGGAGGAGGTGGAAAAGTTTTTTAAGATTAAGAATGTCCCGGAAGAGAAAAAATTAATAGTAATCGAACACGCTCTCGAAGGGAAGGCGAATTCATGGTTTAAATTAAGAGGAAATATAGAAAATTTTCAACAATTCAAAAATCAGTTCGTAGAGGAATTTTATTCAATACCCATTCGCGTTCGATATAAAAAGAATTGGTCAGAAAAGCGATGTGAGAGCGGCGTAAAATCACTGCAAGCTTATTTTTATGAGCAACTGGCCGAAGCTCGTTATTTTATACCCACACTCTCGGAATTCGAAATCAATTACAACATTATTCAACAATATTCTCCGTGGGTAAAAGAAACTCTTTCAACGTTAAACTTTGCGGATACAGATCTAATCGTACAAACATTGGGCAACCTTGACGTTATTAGACTAGAGCGGGAGAAACAAAATAAAAAATCAGGCAACAGTTATTATCCCAGAAATAACGGAGTCAAAGTAAATAGCATGAGTTCAAATCATCACGCTAACGGGTTACCAGAGAGGACAACAAAGCAAGAAAGGCTTAATCGTCGAGGCCGTAAACAGACAAGTTATCAGAACAATACGGGGAGATTAGGCCAGCAATATCATAGCGGACACAGGTTCGCGATGCCCGACACTCGCTTTCCCCCACCGTTACAAGATGTCAATAATCAACCTTGGGAAACTGCTAATTCAAATAATTCAAATCATTTAAACTGAACATGGGCGCGTTGTATTCCGGTCCGACATCGTGCCAACAACATTATGATTTTATAGAAGAATTAGATGATGGAATTGAGAAAGGAATAGAACATGCGTGTAGAAAGGGAACTCGTATCGCCAAAAGCCCACATGCCCGTACGAAAATATTAGAAATGGATGTGATTGTTATGTTTGATACAGGGAGCCAAATTTCCGCGACTTCCGAACGGTTGTACAATCGGTTAATAAAAAAACATAAAGTTGAAGAATTGCCTGTTTCAAATATTGTAGTGTCCACGGCGATTCGGAAAAAGGCAACAGTCATAAAGCGACAAATTTTCGTTCCAATAAAAATAGAGAATATAGTAATTGGAACGCTGCTTTTGGTAATCCCCTTTTTAACCTCAGACGTTATACTCGGTCATGATTGGATGTCGCGGAACGAAACCGTTATCAATTACAGAACGATAGCAATCGAGGTTCAAGGAATTTGCCTGTCGGAATCAACTGCGATATTTGACAGGGGGGCGCCAGAGGCCTTAGTGTGTTCGCGAGAAAAGGAAAGAACGCATATTTATATAATTAGCGTCGAAGAATCGAGTTATAATGAAAATTCTTTAACGAATAAAAGTGCCCAAGTAAATAATCCAGAAAAAAGGTACGAACGCAGCGTCGTTCCCGTGAACATCCCCGATGCTTCTGTCACCCCCCTCTCATGCGCGTGTAAACTTTTATCGCTAGGGGATAGTGATAGGCGGAATCTCGCGAATCTTTTACAGAGATATAGCTTATTATTTTCGGACAAACCGGGTTGTGCTCGTGGGTATGAGCATGAAATTCGATTGAACTGCGAGGACCCGAAAATTCGCTTCACGTATCCAATTCCTCATCAATTACGTCCTGCGGTAGCTCAAGAAATCGAACAAATGTTGAAAAATAATGTGATTGAAAGGACCGTTAGTAAATTTTGTAATCCGCTTAGAATAGTAAGAAGAGAAAATGGCTCCGTAAGATTGTGTCTAGACGCGAGACATTTGAACCAAGTCATTGACGATGATCAAGAGTCTCCACCTCTTGTGTCGGATTTACTCCAAAAGTTTCATGGAGCCAAATATTTCTCGAAAATTGATTTGACACACGGGTATTGGCAAGTACCCTTGCGCAAAGAATCTCGCCCGTACACTGCATTTTTATTTGAGTCAAATTTGTACCAATTTCGTCGTATTCCTTTCGGCTTGAAGACCGCGGGTAGCGGCTTTATTAGGTCATTAAGTTTCGCCATAGGGAAGGATTTGGACAAATTTATCTCGTGCTATATAGATGACATATTAATCGGAACAAAAAATACGGAGGAACATATTTATGTATTGGAAGAAATTTTTCGACGTCTCTTGCAATTTAATTTTACCTTAAAAATATCAAAATGTTTGTTCTTTCAAGAGTCGATTCCCTTCTTAGGGTTTATGCTATCTGAGCGTGGAGTTGTGCCTGACCCATCGCGCTTGTCAGTTATTATTCAGTTTTCGGAGCCGAACGATAAGCGTCAATTGCAACAATTCTTAGGCGTATGCAACTATTATCGACAGTTTAATCCTCGCCATAGCGAATCCTTGGCCCCGTTGAGGGAACTGTTGAGAAAGGATGCAGTTTGGGAATGGACTCCCGTACACGCGAGAGCATTCGCGAATTTGAAACAAGATTTCGTAAAATGTATTTCTTTGAAACATATCATTCCTAATGCGCCTTATCGAGTGCAGACCGATGCGAGCGATCGAGGAATAAGCGGTATTCTTTATCAAATGACGGAGACGGGAGACCATAACGTTGTGGGTGTGGTTTCACGTTGCTTAACCAAATGCGAGGTGAACTACACTACAACAGAGAAGGAACTCCTGGCCATCGTCTATTCGGTGAAAAAATTCCGTGTTTATCTCGTAGGAACGCATTTTGAAATAATCACCGATCATAAATGTTTAACTTTTTTGAATTCAATTTCTTTCGGTAATTCTCGCATAGCTCGGTGGTGTCTCTTTCTTCAGCAGTTCTCCTTTTCTGTTTCTCATTGTCGCGGCGCGGATAATTTAGTTGCCGATTTTTTTAGCCGAAACCCGGATAATCGTTTTCACGAGGATGATGAACGGCGGTTAATGGTTGCAACGCTGTCTCAAAATCTATTGCCAGAGAAGAGCAAAGAGCTCCCATCGTTAATTACAGTCGCCATGCTTGATTACGATGCGAGCCTCCTTCGTATCTTTAAGAAAATGGGCGAATGGCAGGTCCAGGACCAAGCCCTTGCAAAGATTATTGAGAATTGTTCTTCAACCAATCCTCCGAATGATTTTTTCATGCATAATCAGGTTCTTTTTCATCGTGAAAAGGCTTCGTTGTCATGGAAAGTCGTGATTCCCAAAGAGGTGCAACGTCTCCTTATCGAAGACATTCATGTTAAATTAGGACATCCTGGAGTTTTTAAGACGGTATCATATCTAAAGCAATTTTACTACTGGAAAAAGATGGGCGTTCAGGTAAAGAAATTTGTTCTTGAATGCGATATTTGTCAGCGTGTAAAATACCTAACTTTTTCCATGGAAGGAGCGCATAAACCCGTAATCTCGAAGGGCGTGCTCGATTTGATTAGCGTGGATCTTTATGGCCCCCTTCCCATTGGACGAGGGGGTTTACAATATGTTTTTGTGGCTCTTGACGTTTTCTCCAAATATGTCCGACTTTACCCCATCCGAAAGGCAACTGCGAGAGCCTGTGTTAACAAGATTCTCAAGGACTTCGTCCCAAGTCTCGGTACTCCAAAACGCATTTTAGCAGATCATGGGACACAATTTACGTCGGAAATTTGGCGGAGAGAACTTGAACAAGCAGGAATTCAAACTTTATACAGTTCGATACGTCATCCCCAGTCTAACCCCACTGAGAGAGTGATGAGGGAGTTAGGCAGGCTATTTCGCACTTGGTGCTCGGACCGGCACACAAAGTGGGTTCAAGTTATCCCGAAAATGGAGGAAATTCTTAATATAACGGTGCATCAAAGTACGGGAGTTTCTCCTCACGAATTGCATTTTGGTAAATCGATTCAGGATAAGATTTTGAAAGTCCTGAATTTTCCGGAACCTCAAGGGCGCTCTCACGATTACCTAATTACGCTCGCCCGTGAGAATATGACGCGGTCGTTTAAGAATAGGCTTAAACAACAGGGCCAAGTTTCGGTCATAAAACTTGACATCGGAGATCTTGTTTTGCTCCGAGTTCGACATCTGTCTAACGCATTGGATAGAGTAACGAAAAAATTTTTCCACCTCTACGAGGGTCCCTATAAAATAGTGCGTAAAATTGGCGACAACGCCTTCATTTTGGCTGATCCAAACAGGAATTATGACGAAGTAGGGACTTATAATCGATGGAATTTACGAAAGTACCATGAACGTTCCTCATAGTTTCCGGTGACGGAAATCAAACTCGCGAATATATGTGCTTGTTATGAAATGTATTAATCTTTATGTATTTTCTTTTGTTACATGTCTTATTCTGCCTTGGTAAATTGTTTATCGAGAAGGGCCTTGGTGTCCATTGTTGAAAATATTGTATATGCATCTAAGTAAGACTGATGATTGTCTGATGCGTGTTCTGAAGGGATAGAAAGAAGAATCACCCTTTGAACTTTGCTGATTCTGTGCACGAATATGTTTTTATATGTCAAGAATGTTTTATATGAATCTACATTTGATTCGCCATGTTGTGCTTATTATATTGTTCTCCAATATGTCGGAAAATGTCCTTGCGAATGAATTTGAGTGAATGGTATGATAGTGTGTGTAGGGATGTATGAAAGAACCACGAAAGGCAATGGCCGATTTAAAAAGAATTGTGATGTTTGGAGTTTTAATGCATCGAGTTTTTCCCGATCGTTGGTCTCCCTCACTCTCGTGAAAAGGGGGGAAATTGTAAGATCTCCTATTTCGAACCGCTGTAAACACAAGTATCAGTGATCCCCTCATTTTGGGAGGGATCACGGTTGACACCCATTTTGGAAATGGAGTGGGGAAGCCGGCGCCCCACTCCAAACTCAAAATCGAGATCCAGTGGTGGAGAAGTTAACCCGATCTCGCTCTCTTAACCCCGGGACGTCAACTCAACCGGTTGAAGGAAAATACTCCAGCGAGGCCCTGGAGGACTGACAACCCGAAACGAGACGATCATCGACTCGGCGGACTCCCGTCATCGCTAGAAACCTCCGGTCCCGGGGAGAGAGCCACCGAGGGACTGACCATACCGACGATTAATACGATAAGTCGAATCCAATCCAAAAATAGCTGAATTTTTAACATATTTTGTGACGTCTCGTCAAAGTTGAGAAAAATCGACCGCCAATTCTTTACAATCTGTTTTGAGATGATACGAATGGATGGGATGTGTGTGTATGTGTGTATGTGTGGTATTTATTGTTAATCCATGAGAAATTTCCAAAAAAGTAAAATTCTACAAATTAGTATAATCGCTTGTTATATGATACGAATGGATGAATGTGTGTGCGTATGTGTGGCAGTTATTGTTAATAACTGAAATGGAAAGAAAGTAAAATTCTACAAATTGGTATTAATTGTTAATAAATAAAAAGAAAGAAAATAAAGTCTCACACCTTAATAATTGAGATAATAGATCCGAACAAAGCCTTCGTTATCACCAGTTTCGCGCACCTTGTTAAGGCGCTTATTATACATATATACGTATATATATATACATATATATGTGTGAAGATTACGGACGCGTAAAATCATTGGGTCAAATACCCGAGTCGACAATCTTGTCGTCGTCTTTATTTCGACGTGTCAAACGAGTCAGGAAAGAGAAGAGCCAAAAAGTAATATAGTAAGAACAATAATAATAATAAAAGGAATAGAAGGGCAAAGTTCGAGTGAAACGGTAAGAGGTTGGAACAGTTATCCTAGCCCAAAAGTAATAATTGCGTGAGAAAAGTTTTCTTCCGGGGATAGTTTCACCCATCCCAATTATGGGACACGCGTGGGATTTATCCCAGTCCTGTGTGTGGGTTCAGCGTACGTTGAATCGTATGAATGGAGGTGAATTTAAATGGTGTAAAGTTCGCTTTTGAAAAGCTCAGGGTAACGATGAGACCTTTTCAATGAGGTTCGAGTATTTTTTTTTTTTTTTTTCTTTATCGTTGAAAATACATTAGACAGAGAAAACTTTAAGCTGTAAAGGAGTATGGATTCTCGAGTATTCGATAACAAGTCATGGTCTCGATCCAATTACGAGATATCGAATTTCAGAATGTAAGAGCCACCGACTTGCAGGCTTCATTTTCTATTGCTAACAATCAGACCCGGTCTTCGAACGTCAATATATCGTTAAATTCATTTTTTTCCCTGTACCTCTTGTACGAAGAAAAGTATTATTCATGGAATCTCTTCGATGCGCCTGCTGGATAAACTCAACTCCTCAACAACAATTGAAATACTGTACTGTATAACCATCCCTGCTCATCAGACGTATACCTTTGCACTGAAGCGATTAAAATCCTCGCTTCGTCGTTACTTCATTCACCGATTCGAATTGGCCAACAAGTATACTTCCGTAGTCCAGGCGTTGGATTATTCCGGTATTGCAGTAGTACGGTAGAAATGTCAAATTCGCGATTTTGCTGAATCGTCCTAGATTTCAGGGCGTTTAAATTAAACGTTGGCCAATTTCCCGCTGGCGTAGAAGATTGTAAAAGGCTATTCACGGAGCTGCGGTAACCGGTTTTGTACAATTTTGTTGCGATTTTCGAGTTGAAGCGCGACAGGAGAGAGCAGAAAGCGTCGAATCTTGGCTCGAAGGATGTATCTAACCGATTGGCCAAATCGAGTGAAATGACCCGTCTTTGACGGGGCGAAAACGCGGACGGGATTCTCACTCAATTAGTGAAGATCGACTCTGCATGCTCTGCAAGCCGAGTCGCTACAGCGATTTCACTGTAAGCACACTCTCTAAACTGGTGACAGACGTTGAGATTTTTTCCGGAAATTTTCACCTTTGATTTCCACGATGATAATACGACTCGAAGGTGTGACTCGGGACCCGAAAAGGCGAAGAGTAAAAGAGAACTAGCCTCGAACAAGAAACGGTCATAATTTATCACCGACTCAAGGCTCTGCTCGCCCCACGCTCATCCGCAATTAGTCACGGTCTGCAACCTCGTTTCTCGTCCGTTTATCGTCATACACTTAATCTATGCCCAGACATGGAAACGGACGTCAAGTGACAACAAGCTGACATTGTTTATAATCACTAGTTTCACCGATCACTTGTAAAAGTATACGATTTGCGCACGGTGCGTTGTCGTCCCAGGTTAGAGTTTTTTCTCCAAAGACGACTTTGTAGGAACGGCGTGATTTATTTACGTTAAAAACTATTTCCCGCCGTCCCACTGACTCTAAGCAACCGTGTATCCGCAGTCCGGACTCTGCAGCACGTCGCCCAAGACTCTGAACATTAATCAACCAAGACTGTTAGAGTCTTCTAAATGCTAAACAAGCCAATCCTTGACTAACCCACATCAGAAATACGATGCGTGAATTCTTGCAGAGGTTCTTCCAATGCTGGGAAACAGAATGTCCCACTTCTTCTTCCTTCTCCGGCTATTTCTTAAGGAACGAAAAATCGTCCCTCACGCACCCTGCATTAGTCGGATAAAATATTAGGAAGAAGTGGCCAGTAAAGTACGGTTTGGCTCTTGAGTAATTTGGCAACATACAGCAAGGCTCGATCATTTCAACACGAGTTTCCTGATTCCTGATTAAGTCGGTGTTACACCGTACAACTGTGGCTAATTCGGTTCGTTCTTGCACGCGAACGAATCGTCAAGCATAATCATGCTTCGGTTACTTACCAGAGGTTATTCCGACAATTCGAGATAGGGAGAGAGAAAGAGAGAGAAAGAGAGAGAGAGAGAGAGAGAGAGAGAGACGCGAAATGAGGAAGGGGGCGAAGCGGACGACACGACATTAAGCTCGAGCGTCGCGTTCTGAAAACAGGAGTTTCCAGTAGTCAGAGGTCAACCTAATGATATGATAAAGCTCCTGGTTAATCAGTGAAGTAGAACATTCTCCCGCCGTAAAAGATGATACCACGCTTTGGTACGGTCCTATTTTGCGTTATGAATATGAGAGACAACTCCGTTTTCCCCTGAGCACTGACCACTAAAATTCATTCGTGAGAGAATCGGTTCCAACAAATGAGGGACATTCCGTAACATTCGACCTTTAACTTCTTTATCAACCCTGAAAATTACGAGACGTTTTCTTCCCAAAACTTACAAATTGGAAGGTCGATCAAATATTGAGGTAACCGTGACGTAAAATTGGGGCAGGATTGAAGTTCCGAATTTGAAAGGTCCCGAAAGCGTGTAAATTTCCGAATAGCTTAGTGACGAAAATAAAAGTAAAAAAATCAAACTTTCACGAAAGAACAAAGTTCTGAATCGTCGGAAACGATGGCTCAACGTTTCGAAATGCAAGATTCCAAAAATTCAAGTTACAATAAAGCAAAGTTCCGAAAAGTCAAGTTTCCATAGAATAAAATTCCGAAAAATAAAGTTGCGATGGAGTAAAATTCCGAAAATTGCAATATACTCTCACAGAGTTGTTTACTCAACGAGTGGGTGTCAAAAATCAATAAAACCGAACGTAAAAATATCGAAAATCCAAAACAAAGAAAGATAAAAGTGGTGGAATTTCACCAAGCTGCAAATTCACATGACTGAAAATCTTTCAGCATTCAGAATTTCAATGTTTCAGATTTTTGAATCTTCTCATTTTCGCACTTTCGGAACCTTGCACTTTCGAAATTTTGAGCTTCGGATTTTACCATTCGAAACATTGGTCTTTCGTCAAAGTTTGATTTCTTTACTTTAACTTTCACCCCTAAAAAATTTGGAATTCAGCGCTGTCGGAATTTCGCAAATTTGGAATTACAACTCCACGTGGTAAAATGTACCGTATAAGAAAATAGAAATTAATTAAACCGAATCGAATTAATGGTATTGAGACGGGATACAATTACAGAGTATTTTTTTGCCATGCTTGAGGTAACTGAGGATTAACCTAACTCTTGAGATGAGATTACGAGGTATACCCAACTTTTGATCTTAACGAGATGTACGTTTCAGTGTGAGGTCAAGTTATTTGATACCTACTCGCTACCTAACCGCAATGAAATTAAGCCAAAGTACTTTAACACCGTTTTCATTTTGCTTAATTGTTTCAGTAATTTAAGCTAACCTAACCGGTACCCTAATCTAATTTGAAACGTTTTCATTCTCTACTCTAATATATCTTGGACGCAGAATGTATGACGTGTGAAAAAATAAAATTTCTGCCCAAATTTGAAGCTATTTGAGTACTCATTCGTGTAGATGTATTTCCAAAGGCTTAAAAATATGAAACGACTCAAAACATTCCTTCAGCTGCAACTGCTTTTCAATCTTATTGGCAATCTAAAAAAACTTATTTTACGCAATTTTTTGGGGAAAAAAGGCCGTCAAGTGTATCTGCTGGCATTAAATCAACCCAAACGTTGCATGCTTCAGGCCCCGTGATTACCGGAATGGCAAGGCTCTCTCATTGTTAGCGTGATTTAAATTTATACTCAAGACTTCGAGACAATTGCTAGATTTGAGTAATGGTCTATACTGAACGTAAGCGTAATGAGATAATAAAGTGGAGAGGGAGAGGCCAATTACTATCCACTCTGCTATGCTTCGGGAGAATATAGTTAAACTTCATCTGTAACACATTCATCCTATTGTCTCACTACGAGATGGCGGTCTTACCCTCATCCGTACTCGGTGACAATTCCCTCTCTCCGTCTCCCGTCAATCCTGATGCCGGACAAAATCGCTACTCGATTTAAGTATCAGCCATTCCGAATTTCTAGAGGTCGAAACGGCCGTTAATATTTCAAGAGAATATCCGAGACTAATCCGCAAATCTATACGAATATCTAGCAATTTGATTTCATAATTATCCAAGCCGAGGAACCAATCGTTCAACGAATTATTAGCGATTAATTTAAGCTGAGTTCTCCAAACGAATCGGGATCCACCCAGTTCTCTCATATGACAGATTATCATTCTCACGGTAAGACGAGTTCCGTCGAAAAGATGAAGATACCGAAATAGAAAAGTATACGGGTCCGTATGTTATACCTGGAAACACGTTGCTGCAAGTGCTTTTTAAACTTCAATACTCACAAGCCCGATATTTTCTCCACGCAATTTCGTCCCTCAGCCCTTCACGCGTTTCAATCCTCAAAGGACGCGGCACGGAACCTATCGGTCATGTGGCAGAGTCCTATAGACACCCGACTCAACTCCAATTCGGTTTCCGTCAAAGCTTCCTCTACAAGGTAAAAGCTTTCCCAGTTGTATATAAAATTACGTTTATTCTCGCACGAGGGTAGAAAATGGTGGCTCGAAACGTGCGATCGACATGCTAAGAATCTCCCAATCAACATTAGAGCTCAGAACGCTCGAGAAGAGTAAAATATCAAGCTGCGCAAGCTGGCCCTCAAAAAGAGTTCCATAATTGGTTAACAAACACGATACCACCCTTTCAGTTTTGGCTAATGCCGGCTTTCCAGGTGAGTGAAGATGCTCGCGGTTTCTACGTTTAACAATCGACGCAACTCTCTCGAGGGTCTAAAGGCCAATTCGTTTCGCGTTGTAGGAGTAAGGGTGACGAGCTCTGCAGCTTTTCGTGCTTTCACCTAATTAGCGCACAATCTGCACGCATCTGTATCGCTCGCGCTGCATGCACGCATGCACGTATCCACGAAGGAAAATCATTCAAGTCTACGATGTTCGGCATCACGAGAGAGTTACGTTAGAACCTCTTATTCGCTAATATGCTGCACTTACGATTAGTTCACGCCCGAAGTTGGTAGACGGGAGGGAAAAGCGTAACGAGCGCAAAGGTTAAGTGTGTGTGTAGTACGATATTACTAACTTTTGCGATAGCGGAACGTCTGCAGTACGAAAATATCGGAGGTTAAAGTTCAACTAGTGCAACTGAATTTCAACGAATTGGTCTGAAGTGAGAAAAACAACTTCGAAGACCACAAGGCTCACCTACAAAAGCTTATTTATCGGAGAAATCATCAACTTATACGGTGAAATTGGTTTTTGGTAGAATATATTTTCTATCATCGGAAATGTGTGTTCTTAAGCCTTTGAAAAAAGAAAATATGTCCCACGTGCGAATTAAACGAGCTGTGAATCATCGAGAGCAGAGAAGCTGTTTCCAATTTTTTGGTCATGAAATAATAAATGGTAAAACAATTCATTCGCTCGAAATTATGACTCGTAATTACTAGGGTTTGAATTCATCCTTGTTTAGTCGAATTTTCAATCTAGAATCCAAACAGCCAAAAAAACACTTATTGTCATAATCTTTATAGTCAGTTTAAAAACTGTCATGCTAATCGAAAAAGTTTTGAGTTTCGGTGACGTGTTCCCTAAACTTGTTTAAACTTGGTCAACTTGAGTTGAACCTTTCAAAGCTTTATGACAAAAAGTTTTACGGTCCTCAGAGCCCTTACGTAGGTACAACTTGTCGGGCGTGCGTCATAACTATTCCGGAGTCGATTTTCAGCCGGGATTATTCCATCTCTATTTCCATTCCTCTCTCTGTCTCCACGTCTTTTTCCCTCTTTGCTTTGTCGGTTTCTCTCTGTATGCCGGTCGAGTACGAGCCCGCGGATTGGCCCGAGAACGTGCTTGCTTGACTGTTCCGTGTATATATGTATATGGTGAGAGTAGTTCCTCGACGGGAGCTTCTTCGAGAGGAAACTGTCGAATTTTCGGTTTAACTCCCTTGAATTCGAACCGAACCTAACCGAAACTTCAGCGACACTGAGATCGAACGCTTCCATTCTTCAGATTCAACCCATTTCGTGGACCTTCGGCGTGAGACCCTTCCTACAACTGATCATGTATGGGGCGTTCCATTTCGACGCAAATCCATCGGCCCTACTTTCGTCATTTGTTATATTTTCTTACCTTTCGTTTATTTTCTATTTCCTTGCCGGTATCGACTTGCTACTTAAAATATTAATTCTCGTGGAAACCAAGAACGATCTAAATTTCTAATCTCACGTTTGAATCGGAAAATTTTTTACAGCCCTTTTTCAATATCAAATTATAAATTCGAATAAAAGTAGTGAAATTTTGAAGTCAAATCCGAGATTATAAATTCAAAACGCTTTCGACTTGAGCGAGAATTATCCATATTATACAGACAACAATTTCACAGTTTCGGAAGACTTTTGAAACCTTGAGGTGCAATAGTTATCGGTTTAAATTACCTTTTCGTTTACAGTTCACAATTAAGAACTGCGGGCATAAAAATTCTAGCATTTACGATTACGACCCTATTTGAAAGTTAATTATCTTAGAAAAAGCTGAAGATGCGCGTTTATACAAAGGGAGTAAAAAGATAATGACGAAGACGCGATTTGCGAGAGAAAACAATACTCGGTGTGTGTACCGACTCAATTAACTGCTTTTGTTTATCAAGAGACAAACGGCAAGTGAGCATAAAGATATTTTTTCACTTTCCTTTTATACAACCCTTTATTTAATTACTGTGCCCAGCCTCGGTTGAAATGGTGAAGATAAAGAAAAGAATGAATAAGAAAAAACAAGGCGGAAAGAGAAATAGAGAAATAAAATAAAGAAGACCCTCGAGCGTCGCCGCTACTTTTAAAACGGTTTACTTTTCCCCTTGTTTTTTTTTTATTCCCTTACCCAGTTTCAAGGGGCTAAAAAAAAAAAAAAAAAAAAAAAAAAAAAAACGAAAAGCGTAGGCGTATGTATATATAGGCTGCTGCAGGGCACGAGTGTAACAAAATAAAAAAAGAAACAAAAGAGTTCTCTCCTTCTCAGTGACCTGTTTCACGAATGAATATTCAACAATTCCCATTTATCGCAACATATCTATTGTAGCTTTAATACGCGGGCATAAGCTTAATTTTTGTACAATTTAAACTCGGGCCAGTGAGATTTAGATTAGAATATATTTGATATCCACCCTTGGCGACACTTCACGAAGCAGGGAGAGAACGAATGAAATAAAACAGAAACGGTAAGTATCAATAAAGTACCGAATCTAATCTCCGCGTAGAATAAAAATCTCAACGCGCAAAATTCGCGGGGGCTTATGGCGAATCCACTCATGTGAAATTCCGACTTTCGCGCCGCAATAATCCCTTGAAAATTATAAGCCAATCTGGTTCTCGGCTCGAGATAGAATCTCGCGTGTTTAAAACTCTCGCAAGGGTCAATCGGGCCTTTCGAGGCGGACTTGGGTCACCTGGCCAAGCGAAACGGGCTGCATTGAAAGGGGACGTAGAGGGTGCCACGAGCCATCCTTGGCCACCCTTGCGCGGCCACCGTTCGCTTGAATCGATTACCGGAGAAGGATGCCCTGTCCGTGTAAAGCCACGTACCTGCATTCTGCCTAGGAAGACAACGGGTCGTTGTACCGCAGCTTTCGGTGTAACAACGCAGTATCCGAAAGCTTTGTTTTCACGTGCGAATCATTTCGCAGAAAGTAGAAGAACCGAATCAGCTCGGATAGTTGAATTAATTGTCTAAGCGAGATGTTCGCGTTGATAAACAGTGAAATTATGTTCTATCCACGAAATTTGTATCCTGTAACATGACAGAAAAGTAAATCGAGTCTTTAAAGTTTTCAGTTCTCGACTCTTATTTTATCAAGTCAATCAGGACGATCGACGACATGATTGAATAATATGGGAAAGCGAAGAAGATGAAAAATTAGAAATTATACTAGCGAAGTTGGTCTACCAAAAATTAATAGTTTTTATCCATTTTATTACGAAATAGTCGCACAGTGCGTATTTATAAAGTTATTATATTTGTCAGTAATGAAGGTCTCTTTGCAATCGATTCAACGTTCTTAAAAACCTCGTATGTTCATTCGATTTTAATCTATGATGGCTCATTTTATTTAGAAGATCATTTTCCAGAAAGTCACTGAAACAATTTTTTTTCAGTACTCAATTCAGTACCTATACGATTTATTGATTGTAATTGATATTAGGGCAGTGTTGTAAAATGAAATATTATAATATAGAAAATAAATAATCTCGCCTGAAGAAAATGAACTACATATTGTGGAGTAAAATCGAACCGATCTGCTGGATTTTTAACCATTTCGAGGAAATTTGAAGTAAAGCATTTTCAAAGAAATCATCGGAGCTTACGAACATACTGATTTGATAAATATCCAATGTATGACTAACTCGTAAAACGATAAATCAAAAGTATCGATTTTTGGTTAATCAACCCTGCTCGATTTCTGCTCCCTGCGGGTAATTGTATCGCCAGAACGTAACTGAAGTGAAATTTTATCAATTACAACGAAGGATGTCTTGAGCGGAGAAGTTAATCATTTGATAATTAAAAACAACAATAAAGAAAAAGAAACGGTACAAGATTTCAAGGATAATGTTCTTCCGTCAAGTTCGCGCAGGTATCGCGAGACACTTCGGGTGGCTATAAAAGAATGAAGAAGGAGGAACGGTAGACGAGAAAGTGAAAAAGGCTAAGAAAAAAATGACAGAGAAATCATTATGCCGTGGAATTTGTGGTTCAAGTAGAGAGGGACTAAGAAATTAATTACGCAGCCAGGGATTTCTCCGCAATGATTAATGGATATGGCGACATTGGTCCATGGAGCGAAGCGAATGAATTTCAACCCGATTGTTAATTGCCGATTCCCCTGTCGGCTAGGGTAAAAAATGCTGCCCGAAGCGGGATCCGGGTTGAATTACAACGCTAATAATAGTCCACCCGTTACTTCAGACGCACGACTTTTGTTCCCTATACTTACAATCTACATACATAATGTATCTTCCTTATACTTCCGTCCTCGAGGACATTATGCTCTCGTAAGTGGACTAGGGTGTGTCAAAAAAAAAAAAAACAGAATTTTTGTCTCTTTGAAACAGGTTCAAAAGTTTCCTTTGAATATTAACATTAAGAGGTTGCGCATCGCACTTTTATATTTTCCATAAGAATAACACGGGAAAAATTGTTTTTGCTCCTTCTGATTTTTGTAACTAGCTAACCGTACGTCGTACAGGAAATTCACAGATATTTTTTTGTGGGGAATTTAATGATCTACAATAAAGGTCTCTTGTCATTTTATAAATCAAAAATTATTTAAGGACCTTACGATAAAAATTACGGGCCGAAGCTTGTTCGGATAGGATTTTTTGATTCGCGTGTTACAGCACTCGCCTTAAACTTTGTGGCTCGTCACGAAACCGTATCCACACTCATTACCAAATGTACTATTTTAAGGACTACCCTGAGTTCTTCGCATATTTATTTGTACCGATCCAGGTATCTTATGAGTTTAATATATTTCGGATAAGGACGATCTGTCAGTCGAAATGTAAATGATCAAAACATATATTATACGGCAGACAACGTAAGTGTCACATATCTATACCTACGATCAAGTTAAGGAATGCGAAAAATTTTGGTCTATGTTAATGTACCTCGGTTATTCTAATTTTTCACATTGGAATATGAAATAAAGATAAAATTTAAAAAAATCGATATCTTCTGAACGACCGAGCTAAAATTAAATAATTTTCTAAACATAGACGCATTCGCCGAGTTCTTTGAGTTTATTAATTCTTTGTCAGATATCGATCTGATATTCGATAAAACATCAGTATCCTGTAAACGGATAAATATTTGATATCGAAGATTATTGATCCTCTTATTTCAATTCTATCTTCGTAATTTCAGTTTCAACGTAGAAAGTACTGTGCCGCAAAACAAGTTAATTGATTAAAA